>NC_140070.1:96886018-97317254 GCF_964194135.1 Talpa europaea
TGGAAGCTCCTTCACTTTTTCCACGTCCTGGGATAGCAAGTTTAAGCCTTCCAGCCTTTCTAAGCCTGAATCCCATAATGCAGAAGAGAAACGAGAAGTAGTCTATATGTTCCTAGCACCATGGTTACAATTGAAAATGAGGGCTGAACAGAATCAGCTGGCATCCATTGGGTGTTGAAAAGTCAATTGAAAGGTCAAAATGGAAGCTATTCTGACAAATTGAGGCAGGAAAAAAGCTCAAAGACCTTTTACTCAAAGACATTCTCTTCTGTTTCATTTACAACTGGATTCCTACAACTATTTTTGACAACCAAGAAAATGCTCTTCTATAGAGTTCTAAGTTGTCTTTTAAAATCCAGGCAATCTATTTGAACAGGAGGGTACTCTAAATGACTTCCTGTCTATAGAACTACACAACCAAAATAAGCACTTGATTACAGATGATTAATTGTGTTAAAATTATATTATAAAGAATGCATTTTACATGGCGCAGAATTCATTTTGATAATCAGGTATGTACATACAAAATTGCATTTGGAATCCAAACTCAGTCTCGACATGTGTACAGGGATGCTCAGAAAAAATATACATGTGAGTATGACTGCCTCGTGAAAAATTAGAGTATCTGACCAATTTTCATTATTTTTCCAAAGCCAAATCTATTTGAGCAAGTCTTTTAAAGAAAAAAAAAACTTTATAAACCTTTAAATTTTATAATAATCTTTAAAAATATATACTAGTTTAGTCAGACTAGTTTAGTCATTCATATTAATACAACAAAAGGTGTTCCCATATCACCATACGCACAGACAGACTCAATTACCCCAGTGATCTTCATCCCTCAGTCACACATTCATTCAGCCAATGAAACCTGAAAAACCAGACAAAACTCCCCTGGCTTTGATTTTTATCTTTATGCATCAGATTTCTCCATATAAAAGGGATCTTCAATACAATAGCTAACACATAAGAGAAAGTTAAACAAAACCGGGAAAAAGCCTGGATCTTTTTCAAAAGTAAAGGAAAAACTCACCTCATACCTTCAATAAAACCAGATGAACCGAATTAATATGGTCTTATCCAAAAGCAAAGTATGATCTAAAAAGAAAGGCTATGATACCAATACAGGGAGATAAGTGCCTTCCTCAATAGGCACTACTCATATCCATCCCCTCTCCTTTCACCTTTGATTGCTTTGAGAACCATCAGAACTACCACAACCCCTTGCCCACCTGACCCTACCTTTTTTAGCAGATACCCAGTAATGCCTAGTGCCCTGCTATAATTTTCTATCTACTTATAACCATTTGATAAACAGAAACTTAAAAAGAAACACAAAACAAAACTAAAAATACCCTTCAACCTCCCTCATTATATGCTTGGTTTCCAGACGATATTAGTTAAGTGAAACAAAATATTATAATAGGGAGGGAAGGGTGATAAACCTCATACAGATCTCACTGTGTTCCCAATGAAATAGGGGAGTTAATCCAATGAAAGTGCGTGCGTGTGTGTGTGTGTGTGTGTGTGTGTTGGGGGAGAGGAAGGATGAAGGGCTACAAAAAGGAGAAGAGGAAAAACAACTTCCATCATACATTTAGAAACTTAAGGCAGTAGGATGAATCCGAATGTGTTCCAGGGAATAGTGTGACATGTTCAAAATGAGAATTCCAGAAACTACAGGTTCTTAAATGAACTGTTGTTTAGGGGATGAATTCTATAGGGAGTCTGAATTAAGTGTCTCTGCTATAACTTCTAGATGTTTCCTCTTTCATTAAAACTTGGGGTCTGAATGTACTTTATCACAAGAAACACGCACACGCATTAGAGCTTTCTACAGCCCCGAAAGTAAAGAGGCAAGAGAAACACAGGGCTTATATAACTTGCATTTTACATAAACATTACATCAGGATACATTTCAAATGAAAACACACACACACACACACACACACACACACACACGGCTGTCTTCTTTACCCTCTATTTTAAAATTCATTTCATCCTTTAAATGTGGTTGATTTTTCATAAAATAAGTAAAAACAAAATTAGCAGTAAACACCTCAGAATAATTTTAGCCTTATAGCCTGGGAAATTCACCAGATCATGGAGGGTCACAAAACTTCATTTTAGAGGCAGTCAAGGTGCTGATGATTATGGGATGTTTTGATGCAGCCTTGGGCAGCTAGAAATGGTCATGGGTGTTAACTAACTCCCTTCTCAACAGTCTGAGAAAAGGGAAAAAAAACTGTAAGTTTCCCCATCTGTTATTTCCTTTTTTTTCTTTTTGGCTGTGGTAAAGTAAAATTATGCAAGAGCTTTTAAATGTAAAGGCTGTGTGTGCTTTTTTTCCTTTTTGTCTCTGTGTACCGGTTATGTGATGTTGCGTAACTGAGTACAGAGTGGGCGGTTAGCGTTTACTATCGATTTACACTATGCCATTTAATGAATTCAGAACACTATAAAGAAAGGAAAGGGAGGGGGAGAGAAGAAATAAGAGAAACAGAAGAACAAGGACAGAGGGGAGAGAGAGAGCTCACGCTCACTTAGGGACAGAACTCTAACGCCTGGAATAGTTTCATTCTTATCCCCTGTAGTGCTAACTTTTAGTTATTGTTCAGGACACAGAAAACCAGACTTGAGCTAGTGACCCTAATATTCCATTCTTATTTCTAATGAGGATTACTGGCAGGTGAATGTTTGAAAATACTAATGTGTCAAATTACTTGAAAGCAAGTCCACCAAACTGTCAGACTTCTCCATATGCACCTACTTACCATTCTCTCCATGCATTTGTGAATCTGGATCTGCCATAGTCAATGCTGTGGTTCAACTAGTTTACCTAGTCAAAAAGATTCTTTGAAAGACACACAGGGATATCATTAGGGCAAAGAGAAATAGGTTCTATCTTGCCCATCTCCATTAAAAATGCATATAGAATGCATTTTGAATAGATCTCTATTTTACTTTAGAAGATATAACACAAATAATTTGGAAAAACAAGAGACCAATATAGGATAATGAAAGAGAAATGGATGAAATGAGGAAAAATTCTGAACTGTAGAGAGCACTTAAAATTTAACTTTTGATTGGGATGATCTCCAGTCATCCGAGGCTGTTTGACTTCCTATGCTATACAATGAGTTGCCAAAGTGCAGGCCAGAAAGTAAGGGTGATGCTGATTCTGCTACTAGGCCCAGCACCTAAATACCAGATGGTCTCACTCATAGCAGGAATTTAGAAAACCTAAATGAGGGACCAGGAAAAAGATGAATTAATACAAAGTAAAAATCAAAATCAACAAGCAACTATAAACCAGAGACACACTATGGGGGGGAAGGGGAGGAAGGAAGGACTAGGGTCAAAATAAGGGGGAGAGGTACAATTGCATGGGGAATATAACCAAAATGAAAATGCATACGTTGTGCAAAAATGAAAAATGATGTAATAATGATATAAAATAAAATATTAATTAAAAAATCAAGTATGTAAAACATTAGTGCTTCATTTAAATAAATAAACAACTAGAATATAAAACAAAAAAAAATTGGTCATGGTATAAGTTAATCAAATGCAGTAACTCAGCGACTTTCATGCCTTTTTTTTTTTTAAATTTCATGGATTCTTAAAAATGGATGAGAAATTCCCCGGCCCCTTCATTTCATATATGAAGAATATGAAGCTTAGAAGGTAATTTTCTCAGGCCTATATATTTTGGGATTAGTTTCTAAAGCTCACAGTTCATTTCTTCAAAGTGTAGACTAAATCAAAGTTATATAAATTGAATCTAATTTTAAATTTCATAGGGAAAAGATTTAATGGGATTCTTTTATAAGACAAGGAATCCTTACATTATATAAAATGTTATACTTAAATTTCAATCTTTAATCTGAGTCCCCTCTTTTCTTTTCTTCTTATTCTTTGGGTCTTTGAAGAGAATCACTTTTCCTCTGTTTCTAGTCCATTTATGCCGACTTCTGATGTCAAATTTCTTCCTTTTGCACAATTTTCATGTTTCTCCAATTTTTATTTATTATTCTGACCCACAAAAATAATATTTTTGTTAATGTGCTTTGATTTTCAGAAATCACAAAGGGAAAATGTTTCAAATTTAATATTATACAAAAAGATAGACTTTTGGTATATACTTAACAAAACTACAGCAATACATTAACAAATTCTTCACCACACAATATCAGAGTTGTGTAGACTTACACCGAGTCAAAAGGGGGATTGGACTCTAGTGTTACAGACATCTCCTCAAAGATGGAGAGTAAAGACAGTAAAGACAATCTCCATACCACTCATTTCCCACTATAGCAAGTCACCTTTCTTTTCCCTTTTCTTTCTTTCTATTCCACAGATATAATTGTTTTGAAACTGACTATGGCATGGCAGAAGGCGATCCAGAGAAATCCTAGTGGCTTACTGACACTGGCTAACCTCTCCCAATCTCAAAGAAGTCAGAGTTAGTGGCATAGTAAATTTACAGTTACAAAGAAAGTGAAGTATGAGGAGGTTAAGAAAACTTGGACATAAGAAAGATGTCTCTGAATAACAGGGACATTGCTTGCCAGAATCATTGTAATTAAGATTGTGTCATTGTTTCCTTCAAAACCTTAACTTACAGTTCAGCTAAAATAATCAGCTCTGGGCTGAAAATGCAGCTCCAAATATATTAGAGTGGGTGGTATTTTTTCCCTAGTCTGTAAAAACTAAAACATGTAACTATTCAGCAATTTCAATGACATTTGGATTCTGACCATACACCTTTTCATACACCTTTTCCTAAACAGAGTAGGTGCTAATTAAGGTGCCTAATCTATAATGAGCTAAGGTGTGTGACATCTACTATGGAATAAAAGACATTAACTTGGTATATGAGTGAGCAATAAAAGGATGTACTATTACTTTACTATACATCACTTAGATGGATATTTCATTCCACTTTATTGATGTGAATAGGATTTCAGCAACACCTTGTTGATAAGTCTCCCACTCCTGCTTGCTAACAAGAAAACACTACAATTACAGGAGACAGGAATTCTTAATGGTTTAATTAGATCTCTCTCCTTGTAGGCCCATTTTAATGGTGAGTATTAAATAATAATTTTGAAAGCTCTTACATATTTCCCTGGCATTGGCTATAATGTCTAATGACTACAGTTATGAGGAGGGATAGGGAATCAAAGACATATTTAAATAAACCAAAAGGAAACTAACATATTATATGCCACATACTTCATTAATATTATTCTATATAATCTAAACCCTTTATAAAATAATTAATATTGGCCTAAAGTTCACTGATTAGCATCACAGTTACAAAGTGCTTGCCTATCCTGCTTAAGTATACAGAGATAATTAAAAAAAACTGTGCAAATCAGTGAAAGAAATGATCACTAAAACAAAAAGACACCCTACTGAATGGGAGAAAATATTTTCACACCATACATCAGACATGGGCTGATATCCAAGATCTACAAGGAACTCAAACAGTTCAACAAAAAGAAAATAACCCAATCAAAAAATGGACAGAAGAGCTAAATAGGCACTTCTACAAAGAAGACATACAGGTGGGTAACAGGCAGATGAAAAAATGCTTACCATCACTTATTGTCAAGGAAATGTAAAATGAAAATCAAATACCTGTAGATTGGCCCATATCAGAAAGACCAGAAATAACACCTGTTGGTGAGGATATGAGAAAAAAAGGAACCCTGGTATGCTGTTGGTAGGAATGTAGACTCCTCTGGTCCCTATAGAAACAGTATGGAGGTTTCTCAAAATACTAAAAATGGAGCTATCGTATGACAATGGCAATTCCACTTCTAGGTATCTACCCAAAGAACACAAAAACACAAATTCAAAGGGATATACACACTCGTACGTTCACTGCGGTGTTATTTACTATAGCTGAGCCATGGAAATAACCTAGGAGCCCGAAAACAGAAGAGATCAGGAAGATGTGGTATATATTCAGCTATCAAAAAAGAGAAATTTTTGCCACTTGTGACAACGTGGATGGAAATGGAGGGCATCATGCTAAGCAAAAAAAAGTCAGAAGGAGGAAGCAAATACCAAATAGTATCACTTACATGTGCAATATAGAGAAACAAGACAAAGGATTGGACAAAGCCAAAAAAACAGTAAACCCTAGAAATCTGACTAGAGAACTGAGGCCACCGGAGGGTGAAGAATGAGGAAGAGAACACAGTGGGGAGAGAGCCCAATGGACTGAGGTTGCTTTGGTGGTGGGTATGATGTAGTAACAACATAGGAAGGAGAAGGGTCTGCACATCTAAATCACAACACTGTAAACCAATGTTACCTCTATAAAAATATAAAATAAATATTGTCTAGTAAAAATTGTGCAGGGGCCTCCCTGGTGGTGCAAAGGGTAAGTGTCAGAACTATGAACCCGTCTGCAGCTACTACAGCCTGAGTTCGATTCCCAGCTAGGGACTACCCACATGGTGTGGCAGACCTCTCCTGTCCCACCCGCTGCTCCCCTCAGCAGTGTATTTCAGTCAGTCTGCCTGTTCTGTTCCCCACTCTGTCTCTGGTGAATCCTCTCACACCCCCCACACCTCTGGCCTACACCCCAGCCCTTGTATGCATAACTCAGTCTTAAAAATAAAATTAAAAAATTAAAAATTGTGCACAGTAAGAATCAAGATCTGTTTGACCCTCAACCCATGTATACTGTAATGATCCACAAAACTAGAAGTAGAATAGGAAACAATCTAAGAAAAAAAATACCCATGCCAATGATGAGAGCCACCACATGCTCCCAGCAGGCCATGGGAAAGGTAAAAGACTCCTAAAAAGAAACAGGTTATTGTTTTGCTCTTGTCTCTGATGAATCCATGTTTTCCAAATGCATATTTGGAAATATTCTTTCTGCTAGGTAAGGAAAAGCACATCTCCAAGAAACCTTTAAATAGAATCAGATATCTGAGCAGTTATAAAAATTCCTTTATTTATTTATTTTTCTTGGAGAGTCAGACTGCCTCAGAGTTATCCTCCAGTGACCATCTATGTTTCCCCTTGTGGTTGGTAGCGTCCATGGACTTGTGACTGCGCCAGTGTTAGGATACCTTATCTTTGGCCACATGTTTGGTCAGGGACATGGAGGTGACCAAGACCAAATTTGGGCCAATCAGAATCCTACTTCAGGATTTTTCCAGTCAAATACATCTGCATAGATGTTTTCTGGAGGTATCAAAAATTCCTTTAAAGATTTCTACCAGATAGAAGTTTTCAAAATGTAATGCATATAAAAACAGATGATTAATACAACATTAGCAATCCAATTGGTGTGTATGTGTGTGTTGTTGTGAAAATTTTTTCTCCTTGACGATTTTTTTTTGGTAAATTCCTGTAAAGCAATTGACAAAAGCTACATAATAAATATATTAAACCATGAAAAAAAGGAAAGAAACTAAGGACAAGAAAAGGAATGTGTATAACTTCACTCAGAATTTTTATCCTAAGATATTATTTATTTATTTTATTGAGGTATCATTGGTTTACAATATTGTATATTAGGGCCTCTCTGGTGGTTAAGACGCAGCAGTATGAAGCAACCCGCAGCCACTGCAGTAAGAATTGGATCCCCGGCCTGCCAGGGAGCTACCCACATGGCACAGCAGACCTCTCCTGCCTCGCCCGTTGCTCCCCTTAGCAGTGTATTTCAGTCAATCCGCCTGTTCTGTTCTCCACTCTGTCTCTGGTGAATCCTCTCGCCTCCCACACCTCTGGCCTGTACCCTAGCTCTTGTATGCATAAATAAACAAATCTTTAAAAAATACAATATTGTGTATGATTTAGGGGAAGAGGTTCATAGCTCTTAAGATCTACGTTACCACATTATACTCACCACCAAAGTACCCAATGCCCCCCACCATAGACAACTGGGCCCCCACCCCTTGTGTTCCCAATTACCTCCCCTCTCGAAGTCTCAATTTTGTGGTCATAATTCTAGGATTTGTTTTGGTTTAATTTTGTCTGTTCCTTTGTTCTGGGTTTCTATATTCTCCATGTAAATGAAGTAATTTCTGACTTAGTTCACCCCTCCAGTTTCATAGTCATAATGCTTTAAAGTCTAGATTGTGTGTTTGTTCGCGTGTGTGTGTGTGTGTGTGTGTGTGTAAAGACAGTGCAACTTAATTAATTTGGCAAGTGACTATTTTTCAAAAGTCTACTTTACTGAATCTTTCATATGTAGATACATTATTTATACTCATAATTAAACACCTGTTGAAGATAACATCATAACTCATTAGGTAAATAACAGTAGTTCTAACACATCCACAGTTTGAAGTATTACAAAGTTTACCAAATTTAAATATTGCTATAAAGCATTCATTCAAGATAATTCATAAAATGGAAAGTATACTCCGTTTTTTAAAACAATTCTGTTTTGGGGGTATATCTTTCACACTTTATTATTATTGTGTATGTATGCGATTTACTCTTCTCAAGATCACACTGGAAACACTTCAGAAATTATTTTTAAAAAATATATTTGGCAAAGAAATTAACAATAAAGTAAATGTAGACACCCATATTTGAGAGGAATAATTAACAGTTCTCTTGGGAGTACTAATTTATTACTCAATTTTTATTAAGTCCTTATTGTTTTGTCCTGCCCCCCTTTTCTTCATCAAGTCTAAATTTGATTGGGAGCAGGAAGGAAGAACAACTAACTTTGGTTTAGAAGGACAAAGGAGGAGCATACTAAGACATCTTCTTGGCAGTCTTTTCCCATCCTTATAAGGAAATGCAATAGTAAACCAAACAACAGAGACAGCAACAACAACTTTGACAGCTTATGGTATTAGGCAAAAGCATGATCTGTAACTGCACAATTTCAAGGACTTTCTTCAAATTTTAACTTCTATAGTTCTTACAACAAAGCTGAAGAACAGATAAATCTGTTTAGGAAAATAGGTGAGATTTAGGAGAAAAGAGGAGGCAATCCTTATTTTCAAATGATATGTAACACATGATAAAGACAAAACTTGCAACATTAAAAAAATAAAAACTACCTAGTTAACTCAAACCTACTAAAAATAACTCACAATACCCTCTCCACTAAAACAAAACAAAAACTCACAACCAATTATTTTGACTGGTGAAAAAAGAGACAAGTAAGTAACAGATGGAAGCCCAGTTTTACTCACACAACACACTCACTAAACACAATTGCAAGCGTCCTCACGAAAATAACTGAACAATGATGATTTTGGCCTTGTGCATCAATATGTCTCCTTTACATGGATGCCCTTAAGAATGTTAGAGGGCTTGTGAAAAATAATGTAGAATGAAATCAACTCATCTGTCCATATCTAGAAGCAGGAATGAGCTGCCAGTCACAGCCTGCAAACAAAAGGGATCTTGTCACCTTTGTCAATTCCTTTCTTAGGACTTGTCTTATATATTATTTTCTATTGTTTGGTAGTGGTATGAGGAAAGGTGACATATCTGCCTTTTAAAAGCACCACACTACATAGTATCTAAAAACTTTCATAAATCAAATAATTAAAAGTAATAAATCTTTTTTGCTAATTGTTCCTCAAAGTTGAGAGAAAGGTTATTTTCTTACCTTACACAGTGCCTTCTAATCTGACAGTGTCATTCAATCAATAATTTCAATGTCAGCTACTGCTTTTCAACTCTTATTATAAAGACTTCAAGCAATAATGAAATGGTGCTGTCTGCTTGCTTTCCACTCTATATAACGTCTATATTTATATGCTTTGCTTCTATTTGGAGCTATATTTATCTGCTTTATCTGCCTACAGTGCATCTGTTTCTCATACACACAGACATATATTTATATATATACACACATACTGTATATATATATATCTGTGTATATAGATGTTATATATAAACACACATACCCACAAAAAATGTATGAATGTATTCTAGTGTGCTTACTTCAACAAGCATGCAGGTGCATAAATATTCAAGATACATGACAAATATATGAAGAACATAAATGTACATGTAAACATAATTGCATGGGGGAAAGTAGGTCTGTTTACCATACTTGGCTTTGACCTTTGAGACTCACACACTGGTCAGTGATAGTCTTGGACTGTCTGTGAAGGAGATAGAATCATTTAAAGGAAAGCTTCATATTAAATAGACATCCGGCATTCTGACCTACTTGTTTTAAAGATGAGGAGACTGAGACACTATTAGAAAACAAATATACAAAATTTAGGTAAAAAAATTACCCCAAGGGTAGTCTTCTTAAAGTATCAATAGATTTTTTATCTATGAACTTTTTACCTATGGATGCTCTATGTTTATTTCATGAAAGGATTATTAAGGCAAACTGATAAAACAGAATCAAATGGGAAATAGAGGTACAGGAAGGTAAAAGGAAGACCGCAAGAGGAGGAAAGACCACCCCTGCTTCTTCTTCCTTTATTAGGGCAACACTTTCCAAAACAGTTTCCAAAAAAAAAAAAAAAAGCCACTACCAAAAATTGACATTTTGCCCCCACTTAAGCATTAAAAACAAATTTAGAAAAGAAACTGTCTACATATGCTAAGATACTTTATTTATTTATTACATAATTTTTCATTTTTTGCACAATGTATGCATTTTCATCTTGGTTATAGTTCCCATACAATCCCACCCCCCCTTGTTTTGATCCTACTCCCTCTCCCCACCCCCCCCATAGTGTCTCTGGTTTATAGTTGCTTGTTGAGTTTGATTTTTACTTTATTATACTTAGGTTTTTTCCTGGTCCCTTATTTAGGTTTTCTAAATTCCTGCTATGAGTGAGACCTTCCTGTATTTTTCTTTTTCTTTCTGGCTTATTTCACTGAGCATGATCCCTTCCGGCTCCATCCATGTTGCTGTAAATTGCATGAGTTTATCTTTTTTGATTGCTGAGTAACATTCCATTGTGTATATATACCACATCTTCTTGATCCAGTTATCTATTTTTGGGAATTTGGGTTGTTTCCATAGCTTAGCTATTGTAAATAGTGCTGCTATAAACATAGGGGTGCAGGTGCCCTTTTGAATTAATGTTTCTGTGTCCTTTGGGTAATACCTAGGAGTGGAATTGCTGAATCATATGGAAGTTCTATCTAGTAGGTTGAGGAATCTCCACACAGCTTTCCACAGTGGTTGGATCTGTTTGCACTCCCACCAGCAGTGCAGGGGAGTTCCTTTTTCTCCACATCCTCGCCAACATTTGTTGTTGCTAGTTTTTTTAATATGTGCCATTCTCATTGGTGTAAAATGGTATCGCATTGTAGTTTTGATTTGTATTTCCCTGATTACAAGTGCTGTTGAACATTTTTTCATATGCTTGTTGGCCATTTGCATTTCCTCTTTGGAGAAGTTTCTTTTTATATACTAAGATACTTTCATACAAATTTCTAAGATAGTAACCAGTCATGAGTTATCCCAACACATAGGAGTTTTATACTTTGTTCAGCTTACATAGAACCCAGCACTAGAAGATGCCATGTGGATTTGTGAAACTCCCTGGGGCATACTGCATCCATAAGCCAAGGAACAGAAATTACACTGATCCATACATGCAGCTCTTCATCTGTGACATATTGATAACTACCCTTTTTTTCGTGAATTAAATCCAAGTTATAAAAACAAGTTTTAGACATTTGTTACAAGCAGGGTACTTTTTATTTAACTCTTTCAAACCACCATCAAGCTACTGCCTACAGGAAAGTACAGCTAACTTAGGGCCTTATATTGTAATATTATGGAAAAATCGTGACCTTGAGAGAGAAAGACCTTCTTGAGTTTGAATCCCAGGTTTTTCAGTTATTAACAATATAGATTTAGGTACAGCACTTAAATGGCTCTGAAGTTCAGTTTTATCACCTGTGGAGTGAAGATCAAAACCACCTGTTTTGTAGGAACATTGTGAGGATTAGAGATAGTTTTAGCACAGTGTCAACCTCATAACGGTTGACACTAAATATTATTATATGTTTAAGAAGACCTTTTGTTGTGATTTCTAGTGCATAAATGAAATTCTTCCAGGAGTAAGGATGATATGAGGTATCTTTTATGTTGGCTTAATTAAAGACAAACTTTTTGGTGATCAGGTATGTTCCAAATCATAACAGCAATAAAAGCATATCATCTTACAACACTTTCACTAGAAAATCTTAAAGCACTTAGTAACCCTCGACTTCTGTGATTGCTGGTACTCTTATTTAACACTTGGGCAGAAATAGGGCTCAGAGATACATCCCCCAAATGAATAATAATTAGAAAAAATCACCAGCAGGGTGAGTAGAATTTCTCTGTTTAACATCTAAACCTCATAGTGTCCAGCTGAGTAATAACTGCTGCAAGGTCACAAATACAAAGGGCCCTGCTTTCCCCAAAGCTCTTTGAGATTATTCACTGAAGCCAACAACATTAGGTAATGCTGTGTACATCTGCTGAGATAACAAGGGTGAGTCAGGGTTAGGTCAGGGTTTCAGGTTATGGGGTGGGGTGAAGAGTGGCTTTCAGATCGAATGATGAGAGGAGTTTAATTTAAGCAGCGAACAAACCATAGAGTATTTAATAAAAGAGGAAAGTAAAAGGGGAGACAACCACAGCCAAGAGAAGGTGGGTGGGAACACAGACCCCGTGAGGCTCAAACGGGTGCCTCAAAGAGGTTTCCTCCCCAGTTCACACACACTGAGAAGCAAACAAAAAAGCCCAGGGTGCAGCATAAATCCCGCTATCCCAATAACACACACAGATGTTCCACCATTGTTTTCTTTTATGCACATTTTAATTAAGAGATCAGAATCAAGCATTAAAATGTTATTAAATGGCTTGTTTACATTTTCACTATATGCCATTTATTATGCATTTCCTAAATGTGTGAATATTCAGAAGGGCTATTTGGAATTTTTATGTCACTGTTACAATGGTCCCTCTAACTCAAGCTTGCTTAGCTAACCAAGTAAATGTTGGAAAGTCTTTCAGTCCACACAGTGGGATAGGGACTCTCACTTCTTTAATTCTCAATCAAGCAGTCATCCTCATTCCCCATCACACCTCCTTTAAGTGTGACAAGTTGCACTATAGTTAGTACTCCAGCACCCCAGGAGGGTCTGGGTCCACCAAGCACCTCTCTAATTTTCATGAGAGGCCTAACTTCAAACATTGTTCATTGTCCTCAGAATAATATGGTCTTTATATCAATGTCACACCCTTTCTGTAAAGTTTTGAAAAGCTCAGGAACTCAAAGCTACCACATGGAGGAACCTGGCCTGCCACATGTAGTGCAGACTCCCCTGGAGGAGACTATACCTGCGAGAAGTGGGGAGGAGTAGATTTAGATTTTTTTTTCTCTCCTATTCTCTCCTTTAGTTCTAGTCTATAACTGATGTCTATTTACCCCTGCAGGAATCCCTTGAGTTTTCTATATTATTCTAAAGTTGAAACTGATACCCATATTACCCTTTCCCCAGACTCCACAGATATTAAGATTTATTCAGAAACCATTAACAAAAAACCCATATGTTCCACAATAATCCAGCAGCATTATTTACAATAGCTAGGACAATGAAGCAGCCTAAATCTTCAATGGATGAATGGATCAAGAAGATGTGTACATACATAGCACTGAGTATTATGTTGCCATAAGAAAGGGTGAAATGCGATGATTTTCAACAAAATGGAGGGATTTTGACAGCATTATGTGCATCAAAGTAAATCAGAACAATAAAAAAAACTGGGCATTCTAATAGCAAATAATTCAACAACAACACGTAAAACACTTTCAAAAACTAGTGGACATCCTGAGGGCTCTGAAGAGAACGGGAGGAGGGAAAGGGATAAGGGGCATGGGCTGGTGGGGGTGGGAGAAGGAAAAGAAAGAAGAATGCAGATGAAGAGAAAATGTTCCAAGGACGTTTTCATCTAATTACCTTTTAAAAATGAAACTTATTCACACAACCCATCCTTAAGTGTGGATCTGTAATCTGCCTGCAACACAGGGTTCAAGCGCTGACATAATAGTGCACTGTCCTAGAATTCTTTCAGTTCATGTTATGCCTTACACATCATGGTACATCAAACTGTAAGGGCTCAGAGGATGGGACTCAGGTCTCATGCATGTTTGGTTCCATGCTTAGCACATTGTGAGTGCTCAACCATGCCCAATAAGGGAGGCAGGTTTTTTTTTTTTCTTCGTATCCAGGTTAAGAAGATTGCTTGCATGAGCAGGTATAAAACACAAACATATTCTAATCCTACTGTGAAATTATATTCCCTAAACTGTCTCATTATACATAAAGGATACACAAAAATCTTGCTGTTACTATACTGTTGCAGCATAAAGAACAGACAAAATTCTTGCTGTTACTTCAAGAAATTCTTACTTGAAGTAAAAATTAAATTGAGTCTTCCATAATTGGTGGATCAGACAGGACACAAAGAAGAGTAATGACACAACTTTAATTCGAATTTCTTTGGAAGGAAACTTTAGAATGTTATCACAGAAAGAACAAAATTGGCACAACTTTCTGGAGAGCATCTTAGCAATATGCATCAAGAACGTAAAAGGATATAAATACTTTGACCCAGAAATTTTATGTCTAGAAATTATCTAAGGGAAATAATTAAAATATCTACACAAAGATTTGGAAGCAAGAGAATTTATCATAACATTACTTGCATTTGTGAAAAACAGTCTTCTGACAATAGATGTCTGATAAAATAAATGGATAATATACCCATATACTGGAATACTATACAGCAATTAAAAGCCATATTTTGAATGCTTTTTAATGACATGAAGGAACATTTTTGGAATGCTGCTAAGTGAAAGGCATATTAACCAACAATAGGTAAAGGTTGATCAATTGTTTAAATAAATACTGTGAAGTTAAATATTGCTTAAGAAATGATAGATATGTACACAGATAGTGGAAAAATACTGGAAATTCATACAAAAATGTTAAAGGTGGTGGTTTCTGGACAGAGAAATTTTAAGGAATTTTGTTTATTTTGAACTCTTCTAAAATTATGCCATTTTTTAAATAGTAAAATAGTACTTACTATATTAAACCACACAAACTTTTCTTCCATAAAGACCTAAACTGTGACTTTCTATGGGAATTTAGTCCCTTGGAATTTTCCTCTCCTGTTTTTTTTTTTAGATAATATGTATTGCTTTCTAAAATCTTCAGCATTTGTGATTATGTAGTTGTAATAAGTATTTTACCTCTTAAATCAAAACACTTAAGAGTCCTATGATTTTAGCCTTCAGCTTCTCTTTAAAAATAATTCCAATAGTTTATGAATTAAAGAAATGGAATCTTAAGAATCAGAACAGGGCTTCTATATCTATTTCTCATAAACTCCAAATTTTGCTTTCAATACTGGTTCTATATTAACAATAGACACCATTAAGTTATATTATATAGGCCCACAGCATAATACTTTAATCTTTCTGATTTCCAAACCCTTTTGTTTATTTCACCAATTTTATATGTTTAATAGTTGTTGATATAATGTAATAAATGAAACATACAGTCAGCCATTCACAAGAAATCATCATAGGTTTAGTCAAATAAGAACCTTTGGTCAAAGCAAAGTAATCTCCGTTCCAACATTTGCTCTAATAATCACAGTACTTCTGATACCCACAGTGATTTGTAAGAAATACTATCCCTTTCATAGCTTTTACTCATCTGTATACCCATACACAGCCAAAGGTGATAGGCATGGGATCAAACAGTAGAAATAAAATGGGGGAGTCATGAAAGTCACAGGTGATCAAAGTTATAAAACAGATAATGGTTAGATAGTGTGTAAGAATTAGGCAGAGATAGAGAGAAAAGCTGAGCCATGATAGTTAGTCTATTAGAATAAAATTCTGTGAAATCCTGCCACAAAGGTTCCTGGAGCAGAGATGGAGCTGGAATGACGACACCGGAACCTTTCCTTAGAATTCCTTTATTGGGCCACATATATTTCATCCCTCAAAGAAGATAAATCTCTGAGTCTCTAGCCATTTAATAAAATAATAATAACAATAACATCTGACATCCAAATTTTGAGATTGCATTACAATTCAAAACAGACTATTTTTAAATCTGGGTTTTTGATTTCACCAAGGAAATTTCAAATAGCGAAAGCAGATTACAAGTTTTTATGTCAGGTCTCTGGAATTATAAATTTAGGTATCCCTGATATACAATGGAATAGCAAGCACTTATAACAGCAGGAAGTTACTCCTAAAGCCAATTTACAGGCTTCTGGTTCCTACTGGGTACTGGAAGCAAACTAAATTTGAACTTTCCAAATATCCTCTAAAAGTAATGTAGATCAACAAGGGGAGAAAATAAAACCACAACTTATGCCTGTTGTATAACTAAGAGACAGAGAAAGCTACAAACTTCAATTTCTGTGTAAGTAGGGAAATAAACATTTTGAAACCAGAAGAGCCAGCCTGGGAGAATATGCTTGAACGCTAGCTGGAACAACTACCTAGGAGTCCGGAAGGACTATTAACTCTCATAAATAACCACAATGTTAAGAAGGAGGTACGTTCTAGAATAAGCTCCTTGTGAGAAACACAAGTGTGATGATCCTCCCAAGACCTTTGGAATCAAAATTTCAGAAGTGATATCCAGGCATCCACATTATTAAACTCCACCTGATTCTGATATATCCTAGAAGATGAAGCCCAATGTAACTGGGTAAGTTCAACCATTGCAAATTCATTTTCCTTAACTTCACAAACACAAAAGTTAGCCTTCTGCTCAGGCTGATCTGGGCACCTGTCTACATGCTACAGCTCAGGTCTCAGAATAAAGTTCTTGGGAGCAAGTAAGGTCAAATTAGATAGTTACCCCAAAATAATATCTATGGGTCCAAAAAGGGAGGTTTCCTATGTGAGGAGTGCTGGTGACTCTGACTGACAGTGAATGCTGATATGGCAATCTTGCCCTTGAGGTGGTCTCAATCTAGAGGGGAAGTGAGGTATCCTTATCCTTTTATATTCTTTATTAAGTGAATGTAGAAGTATTGCCAATTGTTGTATTCACAATGTTCAGAACATTGCTTAGTATAAAGTACAGTTTCAATAAATGCTTATTGAGCAAATGAACAAACTGACCTATGAAACAATAGCATAATTTTAACTGCTAATCTATGTCTAAGTTTTGTTTTTTTGTCTGTTTTGTGACTAAGTTAATATCAGCGAATAAAGCAATTGCCCTCAATTAGACATATGTTATATAAAATTCACTCTTACAACATTTTTGTCCTCTTTATAGCTAATATTGATAAATTCCTTGCAAAAGGCCGTATATTATCTATCTTATATCCCCAGATTTTAGCATGGTGTCTGCCTGCAAAAGGAGAAAATCTCCAAAGCAAAAGATAGAGAAGTTAAGAAGTACTGGCAGGAATCAGTGAGTATTAGAGAATGTTAGTCTGACATGATTATCAGATGTTAGGTGACGAAAAGCATGCCAACTAACATATGGATTCATACCCTGTTTCTATGGAAGACTTGAGTTCTAAAATTATTTCTTGAACACAGGGGATCAGAGCTGATGCTGATTATTTACTATGAGACTGCTACTTTCCAGAATATTGCTGATCAAAGTGCTAGACACTCAATGCATGAAAATCTACACCTCTTTATTCAGCTCTTAGATAAAATGCTACAGCAAATGGATATTATAAAAAAAGGTTTTCCAATAGCATTTTTCTCACTAAGTATGAAAGTTTTTTCAAATGTAATGTGAAATACATAATGTAAGTATTAAATCAGTAAGTCTTGTGAGTATCCATCATTGTTAGGGCAACCAACTACCTTGGTTTGTTTGAGACTGTGGGGATTCTTGGAATGAGAGACTTTCAGCAATAAAACAGGGAAAAACCTGAGATAGCCAAGATGAGTTGGTCTCCCTAATCAAGGCATGACTTGCTAATTTGATGATCAGATATTCATATATACATATATTTAGGATTTACAAATACACGTAGAATATGTGCTAAACAACAGTCCTTACCAGGATATAAACCCAAGAGGATTATGAATCAATCTGCCTGTGTTGTCCTAGGATACAATATGAAGTGAAATCCTCTTCTCTTTTCATTTCCTCTCCATCTACCCCACATGTTGGACCTTTTACTTATGTTTTAAAATTGTATGATTGTACTGATTTGATTATAACAAAAGGTATATTAATTTGGGGTTCTAAGACAATTTCTTTTTTTCCTTTTCTAAATCTTATATATTTTTATATCATTTTTCATTTTTGCACAATTTCATTTTCTTCAGAAGAAAGAGAAGAATGAGAATCAGCAATGGAGACTGGTTTATTTGACTGACACATGGGCTCATCTGTTTTGTACAACTCCAAATGTGGTCATTTATGATGGTGATGTCACTGTAGGGAATTAAAAATTTTCCTAATCCAGAATGTGTGTTTTCTAAGTATTCCTGAATCAAAAACATGTAGATTAAGTCCAAAAATCCAAGGAGAAATCTACAAAATTGTGCCAGTCCAAATTCTGCTGAAGTAATTAATATAAGACAAACTAGGACAGCCCTTTATAATGTTTCAGAGGCGTATGCTACCCCTTGCCTCCAAGCATCATTGACTTTAAGAAGGCTCCAAACCATTAGTTGTCTTTGGGTACAGAATAGCCATCAGAATCTGGATTATAGTCTGAAAGAATATTACATTGGAATACAATTTGCCAAAATTTACAATGTCAGGCTTTAAATATTAAAGGGCAACATCTTTTTAAATATCTCTGATCAGTCTTAGCAACTAGACCTACTTTGAAGGCTCCATTTCTTTTGTGTCTTTTAAATTTAATGATAAAGAAGAAAAATATAAATTTATAATACACATGAAACAGTGGAATTAGGGGAGAAAATCTATTTGATGTCTGTTTTTTTTCAAGTTCCCATGACTAAAAAGATCAACAGTTACCTGCATTTGTAATATTTATGCCTCCCAGACTCAGTGTAATGAGTTTCATCTCTGATCGAATTTTTATAACTGACTTTCATTTACCTGTGAAATAGAAAGCTTTGGTAGGTTCTTGCCCTAAAGAATCAGATGCAGAAGTTAGTTCTAGTGCAAAGAATGGAGGGGAAAAAATTGCCACTCTTATATGCTACTAGTGTATTCCTCTGCTTTCTGAAGGTTTGACCCTAGAAACAAATACTGAAATAAGTGAAGGACGGGGGACCAATTAATCCAAACTGAAAATCATAATCCAGCTGTTTTTCATGAGACCATAGTATATCCTCTTATCTTTGAACAAACGCTCTGGTAAGAGAATTGTACCACAAGATGAACATGTTTCAGATTAGACCCTTATTCTAATTGATGACTTTTAAAAGCCCAACATTGTATTCTGCTCAGGGCTTGGTTAAGCAGGTAAGCCAAAAGAGGAGACAAGACTTCCTCCATTAAACTGGCTGGAACCCAGGTTATACTAATTCAGCCTAAACAGAAAACCTCTGCTTTTCAATCCCTTTGTTCTCTTGGATGTCACAGCTCCCTGCTCTGTTCGCTTCCTTTTATAGTCTTTCCTCACCAAGCATTTCAGGAGGAAAAAAAAAGCTAAATAAAGATCACAGCCTGTTCCATTGTGTCCCCTTCTTCTTCATCATCTTCTTTTCCATTTGTGCAATGTTGTGGCACCTATTAACTACCAATGTTTTCAGAATGACATTATACAAGGTGCAGGCTGTACCACTGTGCCCTAAAAATATCAACAACTGCATTAGTCTCACAATAATTAATGGCAGGCATTATGCAAATGACAACTTTTTCGCTGCAAAATAATGACATTTCTTCATTTTGAGCAGAGTTATGCAAAACAATGAATTTAGGATGATAAATCACACAGGAGAATTAAGAAAGCCATAACGTTCCTGCCCAGGCAGGCAGAAAGATAGACAGACCAACAATTTAGAAGACATTGTTTGTTCTCACACCACTATAAAAAATCATAGCCAGTCGGCCATTAATGTGTGTGGGTTTTTTTCCTTCTCCCCTTTAGGCAACAATGCATAAGGGGATGCTAAATTCTAGCAATTGGATCATTACAAGTCACAAGCAAATTTTTCTTTATTAACCTTAATAAGTCATTCACTCAGAGACTATAGTCATCAGGCAAATAAAAAGTATCACATGCCATTCTGCTACACATTAACTAATTCCTTATGCAAACATCACAACATATAGCAATTACTGCCGCTCAAAAAAACAAAGTCATTTTCAATTTATTTTATTGCTTTTATACTTGGCCATTTCCTGTAGCACATTATCGTTTCTTTCCATAACAACCCGAGGTAGAATGGAGAAGAATTTCAGTATCAATGAGCCCTTCCTCTAACCACCTTTGTCATACCTTTTTCCTTTCCTGGGGCTGCTAACACCCCCCTGTTTAGGGGCAGGGGATGTGTGTGCTCCTTCACAGTACATCTTCAACAAGTTCTCATTGGAATATTAAGGCCCTACCCCTGTGACAAGAAGGGTAGGGAGAAGGCAGAAAGATGGGTCTGACTGTCTTCCACAGTTGCCACCATAATTCTGTCAGTTTTCCTTGATTCAATAACACAAGGTAAAGGTGCAGGTTTAGTTCTGCCACTATCAGGTGAACGTTAAAGTCAATATAGTCAATGTTCACTTGAGAGAGAGGCCCATTGTGGTTAATGAGAATTATGAGGCTAGCTCGTCATGCTTCACTCAGCACATAACCTGTCCCTTCAAGAGTTCTAAGTGGAGCGCAATAATAAATATTGTAGCACCACCTCCAATGTTAAATAGGACCTCTTTGTTTTTTGTTTTTTTTTTCTGTTTTATTCCACAACATCCTATATCCAAGGCTCCCAGGATGTGGAACAAACACTAAATAAACCTAACACACACCCAAAAATGGGCATTTTTTTAGCCCATTTTACAGACTGACAAATAGATTCTGAGCAGCGAGGTCTTTTTCACAAAGTTGGACAAAGAAACAGGTCAGATCTGACTAACTCTAATGTTCTAACCTTTGAGGCCCATAGACTCTTTCTCACAACCATGAACACTTTTTTCTGTTGGTAAACAATGATGCTGAAAACAGCCAGTACACATCCCTGTTCACACAATAGGATCATCATCTTTCTCTGTTTTCCTAAATCCACAACCCACCCCCCTTTTTAAGGTAGAACATTTCCAAAATCCACAAGGGAAAAGCTCCCTTTTCAGTTTCTCTTCCTGAAGGTAATAACATTTTGCAGTTCTCCTTAAATAAAATTCAGCCCATGCTGGATCAATAAGAATGATGCCCATTTCCCTAATGGCAGCCGATTGCCATTTGCTATTCAAATCAGACTAGATAAATTACAGTACATGCCAGGGAACAGGCCAGTGAATTAAGACAGGCCTCCAGAGGACCAGCGATATTATTAATCTTTTAAGACACTATCATATTTCTTCTTGACAGTGTGCGTAGACGCACAGACACACTGCACCCAGATTGAAATATCAGCTGCTGAAAAAATCAATAGTGTTAGAAACACAATAATTTTTGGTCTGCAGGGTCTACACGGAGCAACACTTGTGCCCCTCTGTGCCACCTCTTTTCCCACTTCCCATCTCCCATTTTCCCCCTCCTACCTTCTTGCTCTTCGCGTTCCATTCTCTGGTTTTAAAAGCTCAGATGCCCAAATGACAAGACACATGAAGGAATTTCTACTGCTAACACTGGCCGTTGTGGACAGAATGTTTTCCATGGGCTGTTTGAAATGCAATTACACTAGATTGGTAAGATGTTTTGGTGTGAGATAGTTCTTCCTATGCACTTAATACAGACCCCTAACCTTTGTGCACTTGGTTCTGTTTTATGAAGAAACGTAGACATTTACAGAGGTAGCTATAGCCAGAAAGTTGTAGGAAAAGTAAAAAGGCCAGAAGGAAAAATTATGGAAACTTGGGTCAAAAATGGAAAGAGAAAATAGAGGGCATTTTCTGAAGAGAGATGAGAAACACAACATTACAAGGGAAGCAGAGGAAGAACACTGTGAGGTGGGAAGGTCCTTTAAATTATGTTTTGAAAATTTGGGCTTATGCCCTGCCTCTGATGTCTGTATACTGTGTGGTTTTGTCAGTTACTTAATCTTTCAGGGTCTTCATTTCCTTACGTGTTAAATAAAGCAACATAATCACTTACCTTATAGCAGTAGGGTGAGGATTAACTAATGAGCTATGTGTGCTTTCTATATAATAAACTGCTTTGTAAATGGTTTAAAATGGTATAAATCTTCTAACACAGAGGGTTTCTAAAATATGCCTCCTTTTCTCCTTCACAGAACTAGAATCTCATAAATGGACTTTAGATGTTATCAATAAATAAGCAGACTGATATTAACAGAAATGTTATTTAGGGCCATATTACTGGTAGCTGGTAGAATTTGAACAAGACTGAGACCAGTTGAATCTTAATCTAAATTTTATCAACCTAATTTTGCTTTTTGCATACTTCTTTTTACTCCAGTCTTTGATTTTTGTTCATGTTGTTTTCAACTGAGGAAGCACACTAAAGAAGCACAAAACATAAAACAAGAAAAAAATCCACCACACTTTACCTATTTTTCTGTGGCAGTCTCTTGATGCCAAATCTCTCTCTAAACTTCTCATTTGTCTTCTTCCTTTCATAGCAAAATTTATTGAAAGTATCATCTGCATTAGCTACTTTCATATCTTCACTATCTATTCTTTCCTCAAACTCCTCCAGTGAGGCTTTTTTATCCACTCCACCCTACCAATCTGCTGTTGCTAAATCCAATGGTCACATTTTCATTCTCCTCTTACTCAACTTCTCAGCAGCAATTTAACATGGTTAACCACTTCCTCCTACTTGAAACATTGTGGCTATCTTCTGGGACACTTCTCTTTCCAGTTTTTCCTACTACCTTATCGGGCACTTAAAACCTTTTTAAGTCTCATTAAATTTGAAATCTGTTATGAGTAATTCAATCTCAAGTCAATTCTGATTTGGGATAAACACAGCATATTTGTCAAAACAATGAACTCTTAGGCAGTGCTTGTGAGATAGCCAGGTTGTAAATGTCTGGTTTTATGACTTTGAAATGCAGAATTGAAAAGGAAATTTAGTTCTTGGTTTGGCTTGTATCTTGTTTATTCCACATGTCTCATAGCAAATATTATTTTGATTTCCATACATGATCATCTACCTAGAAATTGCCAACTTTCTACATATGGGAAAAACCGAGTGTCTTCAAGGACACAAGATTTCACAAAGACCCTTATTTCAAACTTGAAACTCACAGAATCATAGGCCTTATAGATCTACCAGATTCACTTAATTACTCCACCCACTTTCTTCCAACAATTGTTCCATGAGGTTAATGTTGTAAGAAATAGAGATGAAAACCATTCTCAAGTGAACCAGATTAACCTGAATATGGTTTAAGTGCTCGGCCATCCCCATGAACATGTTAGCAAGTATTCCATACATGGAGACATTTTTTGAGAATATAAGATATACCCTAAAAATATTCTATGTTCTGATATCAGATGGAGTTTGAGTTCATCTTTGTTTCAGAAGAAACAATTCTTCCTAACTTAAAAATATGGTTGGAGGGCAGAACCTGATAAATAAATCTTACCCCATTTCTGACTCCAGGTTTTGATGATGTTGTAACATATATAGTCAAATATCACAAGATATCAAAGGGCAGATCAAAGTCAAAAATCATTCAAATGTACTGTTTGGAAAGAATCCCAGAAACTTATTTTTAATGTGATATTACCAGCAACATGAATAGTGGGTGTTTTCTTAAGAAAAAAAAAGGAATGATCTCATCATTTGCCTGTCACCTGCCACGCAGCAGGAGACTCTGGCTCACCTGTCTGCTTAAATACTTCCACAGAATGAGCCTGTTAGGCCTATACCAAAGGTCTTTTATCTAGGCTAGAACAAATATTTCATTTTGAGTCATGAATACGTATCAGTAAAATTCCCAGAGTTAGTACTTTTATTTAATTATATACATATATATTTATAATTCTTTATGAGCTGTTCCATTAAGTTAAACTTTAACATATTAATCCAGGGGGAAAATCCTTGATTATCAACCAACAATTTTGTAAACAGTTTTCTGAGTTAAATATTAACTTGAAAAATTTAACTCAAAACTCCAAACAAGCAGGAAAAGCCAAAAGGCCAGTAGGAAGAAATAATAAATATTTGTCTCCTTCTGTCATTCAGGTTAGGCAAAGGAGTATTTTATCTGATAATGTACAGAATGGGAATGGGAGATGTAGGAAGCAAGACAGGAGCCTGGAAGACATTTGCTACTCAATACTTCGAGCTTTGAGGTCAGACTTCTTGGAAAAGAAAATTCATAGAATTATGAATCCACTGATAATATGCATAGGACTTCAGGAAAAATGAAGGTATGTGCTTCAAGAATATGGACACCTCTTTAAATTTTTAACCAATATAGGTTAAGATATCCAGTACAAGGCTGGTTGATTTGTACTTCCTGTCTACCACTGAATCTCATGTGAAACATCCTGGAACCACTTTGGCACTAGAAACCATGGAACGAAGACTGATCTGAAACAACCTTGAAATCTCTCCCTGCAATACTGGGTTATTAGGGATTGTGATTTCAGGTTCTAAGCAATCATCAAATTGTCCCTCAATTCACCCACTGATTAATAGAAACATATTACTTAAGAAAAGATTGGATCTAGTTAGCAGACCAATGTCTGAAATTAACGTAAATATTATTCTCTGGTTGGTTTTTCATTCAAAAATTTCAAGAAAACCCACACGCTCAGATAATTCGCACAATCTTGATATCTAAGGTGTACGATAAAGTTGATTTTTAAAAAATATTTATTTATTTATGCATACAAGAGCTGGGGTACAGGCCAGAGATGTGGGGGATGAGAGGATTCACCAGAGACAGAGTGGGGAACAGAACAGGCAGACTGACTGAAATACACTGCTGAGGGGAGCAGCGGGCAAGACAGGAGAGGTCTGCTTCACCAGGTGGGTTTCTCTCTGGCAGACTGGGGATCGAACTCGTAATGCAGAGGCTGCGGACTGCTTCATAGTGAGGTGCTTAACCCCTTGTGCCACCAGGGAGGTCCTAAAGTTGATTTTTTTTTTAATGCTATTTCAGGATTGATTAGGGACTAAGATTCTTCCTGTCAGTTTATTAAAGATCAGTCCTGATTGCTGACAAAAGTCTTCTCAGTGAAGATCTTTTCAGCAAGACTAACATTTGTTTGGTAGATGGAAAGAGTGAGGTTGAATAATATGAGTTGCTCAAGAGAAGGGGTGGGACTGGATGGAAAAAGGAGAAGATACATGAGTGTAGGAGGAACAATCATTAGATACACATGTGCATCTTATTTAAATTCAAGAAATATGACATAGTTCATCAGAACTTACTTTTTATATTTTTAAATATAAATGCTTTGAAAATATTCAAACACTATAGACTATATCTTGCACTTGTAGAGATTTATACAGTTTATGAAGTACTTTCACATAATAGTTTTTTGCTTTCCTGATAAATCCAAGAAGTAAAACAAACAGGTTCTATAGAGAAGCAATTATCATTCTAGCACTGATGTAACTGGTACACAGTGAACTTGAACAGAGGAACTAGGACCATTACCAGCCTGACTATCCATATGAACAAGATGAGTGAGCAAATAACATGATAACTGTGGAATGGAAAAACTTTGTGAGTGTTCAGAGGAGGGGGATCAAGCATGAAAAGCTTTCAAAATATTCAAAAGGAAATAGAGACATGCACTAGGAATAAAGGGCGAAAATTAGGGTGACTTATAGGAAAGAAAAAAATAGAGCAAAGAAGAAACTCCAAAATATGACCTCCTAACCATATTAACTATATACCTGCAATGTTTAACACAGAGCTTGGTATATAGGAGATGCTCAAAAATAATGTACCAAATAACTGGAGGTGTATTAATCATAAATGAGAAAAAGGAATGGAGGGTAGTAGAGTCAAGAGACTGACCAAAGTCATATACTTGATTCAAAACCTGGCTCAGCCACTTTTCAACTATAGGACCTAGGGCAATTTATTTTAAACATTTCGTGTAAGGTGGAGTAAAATTTACGAGCAAGACAGGTACCTTTCTGGATTCAGTTCTTTTATGTAAGGCAATTGGTCTCTGTAATCCTAGAAATTATGCCCCTAAAAAGTCTTTATATCTGACACAGAAAATATGCGATACTTTCTCTTATTAAGCTTAATTTACAAAAACTACATTGAAATCTATAGAAAAAATCTGCCAAATAATTGCCAGTTTTTAAAGAAAACTAAATTATTTTCAAAGAAGTAAAACCTATAGTTTCAACTGATGGGAGATTTTAATTGCAGGGAGACATTTCAGCTGAACGGTTTAACTTGGAGTTGTGGGATCAGTAGCAGCAAGAGGAATGTATATTAAAAAAAACCAAGTTTAATTAGCCTTAAGATTTTACACAGCTTCCCTCCCACACCTAGTCTGATTCCATCGGGTCAATCTCCTTTTCAATCATGCTCTCTCCCATCCTTTTCTCAGTTGCTGTCATGACAAGCCAATGGGAGAATGACATACAGATGAAAACAAGGCTTGAATAATTACTGCACTGCGGCTGGTTGTTGTTTGAGCATCATTTTATTTCTTCCAATCACACAGGTCCTTGGACTTCACAGCCCGGTGTTTCAGATGGGGGTGATGCTGATTATATTATGACATTACAGCAAAGACAGGCAGATCAGACAAAGTGAATTTCACTCAGTAATTAAACTGCAGTATCTTTCGTCTATAGTCCAGGGCAGGATTAATCGGAAGGTAGCTCTCTATCATTTCCATTAGTGCTGGGATGTGAAGAGTGAGCTCTGATTTGAAAGCTAGTCCTGAGTCGGGCTAACTGGTGGCCCCTAATCTGCCTAACTTACAAAAATAATATAAGATCAAGATATATTTGTAAGGTTATACCATTCATCTTTATTATATTTTTACCTGAAGGAAATGAAGATAGATTTAAACATGCGTCCATTTCCATTACTATGTTGCTATTACAAAAATATCTATTAAAAAGAATAGGTCCTTTCAAACAGCACACCATTTTACAAAAGGTTTTCCATAATTCCACATAGCACCATTGTAGGGTAAAGAAAATATCAGGCTTTTCTGCCCTTCCGCCATCAGGATAGATGATGGATCCTTGTCCTGAATGCATGCCTGATGGCAGGCACCTGGAGTAGGGTGTGGGCATGGGTAGATGGGATTCAGCTAAGCTGAAACTGTGCTTTTTAAGGGTGGCGTCATGGGGGGACGCCAGCAGTACCAGTAGCAGCAGCAGCAGCAGCAGTAGAAGCCGAAGCAGAAGCAGAGAAGCAGCAGAATGAACGCTAGAGAGCCCAGATAGAGTAAAGACTTGCTGGGGGCTGGGAGGCCTGCCAGCCTCCCAGCCCCCCAGCCAACACCCCTGCCTGCCATATGCCTGGTGAACCCCAATAAAAGACCTGCAAGAACCCACTGAGGACTCTGACTCCTCCTTTACCCGGTCTGCATGGGATCCTAGAAAACCTGCACTGTGGCCAGTTCGTCCGGCCTTTACAACCATGTTCTAATAGCTTCTTATTTCTTCCTTTCTATCAACTAAGACTAAAATCTGAATATTTGGATGGCCAGGCAACAGCTTCTCAAGCTGCTCATAGGTTCCACTTTTATTTTAAAGGCCTCATAGGATTTAGGGAGGGATTTTACTTCTGAAGATTGCTTTTTTAAATGTATATCTCTGAATTCTTTATTGAATAACAAGTTGGATCACTGATTCTCAATCCTGTATGTCTATAAAAAGCACCTGTAAGGTTATGTAAACAATTAGTCATCTAACACTAACTCCTGAAGCAATGATTCAAGTTAAATTGGAGCATCTGTATATTTTTAAAAGTCCATAGGTGATTTGAATGTGCTGCCAGGGTTATGAACATTTAAGTCAGCTCTACAGCATACCAGCTGTATTTGCAAAAGATTTACCAAAACAAGCCATCTTTGAGGAAAATGAAGCCTCATATTGTTCTGGAAAATCTCTTAATAAAATGATAAAAAGCTTTTTCTAGTAACCTTTCCATAGATAAATATACATCAGGTCTCTTAAGGGCAATGCAAGATGAAGACTATAAAACAGGTTTATGTTGATGATGCTTCCATCGATCCGTCCAGTAACACTGAAGGCAAAGCTTTACTGATTGAGCACATCACCTGATAATACTAAAGCTACCAACTACAGAACCTAGCATGACTGTTAACTAACTTGCTAAGTTTGGACACAAATTGGAAATAGCTATTATCTAGTGTAACACCTTCACTATTCAGCTGGTTTTTTTTTTTTTTTTTTTTTTTAGAAAGAGACAGGAAAGATTGAAAAGATGTCATTTCAAATTCTGAATTGGCCTTGTTTTCAAGTTTAAAAACGCAGTCAAACTGAATTCAATTACTAGTCTATTGGCTTTTAGGCCTCAACTTTCACATCTTTAAATAGGGCCATGAATACTTATTTCACAGCTCTTTGGGTTTTATGTTAATTTAGACAAGAGCATCTGGCACACGAAAGTATCAAACCAAATAAGAGTGTCAAAGGCAAATACAATGATTACTTAAAGTTGTCACTGAGTTTCTATACCTAAGAACTGCCAGCTCAGTTTTCTGAAAGATTTGATCTACCAGGGAAAGACAGAATGAATCCAAATCGAATGGGTTTTCAAATTTCATTGTGCAGAAGGATCACCTGGATGGGATTTTAAAAATGTAAACTGCTGGGCTCCAATCACAGAAATTCTGATTCCAAGTATAGGGTAGAATTCAAGAATGCATGTTAGTGTCAAGACAGAGAAGAAATCACTCCTTACCTCTCTGAGTTCTTTTAGGTCTTCAATAATCAAACACACATCAAATTGGTAAGAGAAAAAGTCATAAGATATGCAATAATAACATGTATATTGCCTGTATACATGGGAAAGATTCAATATAACTGAGTTACTTGTTTAGGTGATTTCAAAAGCCAATGGTAAATAACTTAGCTAAGACAGAAGGATTTTTGGAGGGAGAAAAGAAAGGTCAGTTATGGAGATTATTTAGGAAAGCACAGTAGAGAAAAACGAAGATTTAAGTTTTATCTTCTCCCATGAAAACAGATAAGATTAGGTTTTCTGACACATGCCCTTACCAAAGTTTATATGTAAATATCTTTTTCCAAAGTCAGCTTTCACCTAGGCTTCAGAGCCCTCCATGATATCAATTTTTTGCCAAAAGGATATGTTTTGGGGTAGCAGATTTTTGATCCTCTACATTAGCAACTATCCAGGGGAATGAGGGTACAACAGCCTCGCTTTGATAAAATAATAATATATATGTATAAGGAATAGAACTTGGCAAAACATTTATCCCAAAAATAGCCATATAGTGTGACTAACCAGGAAGAGGCCATGTTCTATTCCCTAGGTCAGATTTCAGTTAGATAAATTTAAGACATGCACAAACATAACAAGTTCCAAAAGTAAGATCATGCTCACAGAGTAAGAAATCTATTTTTTCAATTAAATATACTTCCTGAATAATTATCATTTAACCACTAATATTATCTTCAATTTTTTCATCATCACTAGGTACATGTAAGTATACAGGCATGGGTCAGATTCATTATAAATTCATCTTTTTTCTTCTTACAATATAATAAAGTAACTTTGTGAAAATTTGTAAATTCTTTTAAATAAATAAAAGTAGCTATTTTCTCCTTTAGCTGCATTACAGAATAATGTATTTTGAAATGCATTAATCAAAAAAGATAATGAAAATCAATGTACAATTGTGAGTTGAATATTTTAAAAGCAATTGATAAATTAATTTGCTAAATGAAGATACCAACTATAAGTACTGTTCTTGTTCTAAGGAGAAATTTTAGAGATGCTCACTCTCAAGGTTTTCCTAGGGAAAAGAGAGTAAAATAAATTCCAGAAATATGTTTAGAGTTCGTAATACAATATGCCAACAGATGTGCATTAACTATATTCTGAAAGTTATTCTAAAAGTCAACAAGAAAATTATGGTCTTTAGTTGCTACTGAGCATACAGTTGAGCTGAGATAGAAAAGAACAATATTAGAAAACTTTTCAACATTATTCACGTAGGAAGCTGAAGGATAGCCTTTTTCATATAATTCTGTGTGACCACAAAACTTCTCTGAGATAGTTGTGGTGATCACAAAGGGTACTGAATAAAAGCAAATTGTTGTTTAATAGTTGAAAATTTATTATCCAATATATACCACAGGTAAGACTTCAATGAATGCTACAGACACCGAGAGGTACAGAAACTCAAATTAAGAAAATCTCAGCAGGACTGGTAAGATTTTTTTTCAAGAAGTGGTATGGGAGTTGGAGAATTAAGAATGAATAAGATTTGGTTAGACAGAGGGATAGAGATCATTTTGGACTGGGGCCTGGGTGTTGGTATGAACTGCAGATAAGAAATAAAAAGTATTTAGGGACTATTTAATATAAAACTGTAAAAGAAAATTTGGGGTAAAACAATAAAGAGCTCTGAATTCCAAATGTCACTTTTGTTTTTTTCTGGTAGATTTTTAACTATCTGACTATTTTCCCAGTGTACCTTAACATCTCTTTAAAACAATGGCTCTCAAATTTTGTATGAGTCAGAATTACCTGGGAGGCTAATTTAAACATAGCTTGCTGTACTCTACCCTAAAGTTTCTGAGTCAGTAGGTCAGGGTGAAGTCTAAGAGCTTGTGTTTATAACATATATTTTGATGATGTTAATGCTGCTAGTTGCTCTGAGAATCACTGTTTTTGAAGATGGTAAGACAGAGATAAATGGAGATTTCTTCCTAAAAGTAGGAAAAAATTGAATAACTAAATTAATAGTCCTTATTTCCCACAAAATTTAAACCCCACTTTTATTTAAATTTTTTTTCATCGTTTGAATTCTTTTTTGAAAAAAAATATTTATTTATTTTCTTACATCACATTATTCGCCCTTCAGGAGTTGCCATATTCATCCACCACCACAGCACCTGTGAAAGCTCACTGTAGTCCCTTGTGCTCTTCCCTCCTCTCTTTGGAGTCCTCTCCCTCCCCATCTCTTGCTGCTTGCTTCAAGTCCATGGTCAATTTGCAAGTTTTGTCTTTTTCTTGACCCTTTGCTCTGTTTCCCTATGTGCCACTATATATAAAAAAAATGGAAACAGCAAACGCTGGCAAGGATGTGGAGAAAATGGAACCCTTTTACACTACTGGTGGGAGTGCAAACTGGTCCAGCCACCATGGAAAGCTGTGTGGAGGACCCTCAAAACACTAGAAATGGACCTACTTTATAATCCAGACATTCGACTACTAGGAATCTACCCGAAGGACACAAAAACACTATTTGAAAATGAAACCTGCACTCCTGTTTATTGCAGCACTATTTGCAATAGCTAAGATATGGAAATAACCTAAATGCCCCCAAACAGATGACTGAATTAAGAAGATGTGATATATATACACAACCGAGCACCACTCAGGGATCCAAAAAGAGAAATGCATGCCATTTGCAGCACCATGGATGGAGCAGGAAGGGATTATGCTCAGTGAAATAAGCCAGAAGAAAAAAACAAAAATGTCAACCCTACCTTTTTTTTTTTTTTAAACCAAATCATACAAGAACCTGGATGCTTATCTAAGGAAAATTATATGCTTACTTTGACCTCCTAGTCTCTCTATCAGGTTCAGGTCTTTCACTGTGGGTATGAGGAGACCCAGATTCAAAGAGCCCAAGGCTAAGCAGCTTGGAACTTAAAGAAGACTCAATGAGCAGCATTAAGGTCATTCGAAACTTGGGGGAAAGGGGGAAAAAAGAATTGAAAATAATAATGTCACAAAGTTGAAGGGGTAGACTTATTCCACAAGAGCCTCCATCAATCTGCAATAGACATTTTGTAGTTTGGCTAACTTAACTGCCTACCCCATAACCCACTAAGTATTTCTAAGTATTTCTAATTTTTTTTTAAATTAAGACAACATTGGTTTAAAACATTGTATATCATTATTGAGGTACAGGATCTCACCCTTAGGGTATAAATGATCACATCACACCTATCACCAAGGTACTACATGTTTTCAACTTGCTTTCATTTACTTTTTTCTTCAACAGGCAGTCAGGAGGAAGCAAGAGGAGCAAGACCTCTGTACTTAGGTGTGGGTCACTGTTTAAGCAACTCTACCTCCTGCTTCAAAATCTTTTGCAAACAAACTTCTACTATGTGGAAACTATAAGGAATATTTTTAAAGGGAGAAAGAGGAAATGAAATGCTCCCAGGGACTATTTTCTCATGCATGACTCCAAGGGCACTATCACAAAAGTTAGCATTTTATTTTCAATGGCAGCCAAAAAAAAAATGTTGTGTTTGAAGATTCATGTAGAAATCTCTGTGAAAAAAAAGGTCAAAGTGGATTTAAAATGTTTAAAACTCTGAAAATCTCTCAACAGCCTGTTTATTTCCTTGCCACTTAGCTTTCCTTAAAATAAGAAACTATGTAATTACAAAGTATAATTAATAATAATAACAACAATTACCACAAGTACAACAGAAATAATGACAGTAAGCACCATGGGCCCAGATCCTTATAGTTAAAAGGATAAGAATTTGTCACAGATTTTCAAGAAGAGACAGCATCCCAGTAACATGAGAAAAGAAATTGAAAGAAAAAAATCTTTTTCTATACTCCCTGGAAAATACCACAGGAAAATAGACAACATCTTTAATACCTGTTGTTAAAGACCTTCATTTTATACATCAGTTCAGGCAATTTAAATAGACAACAACATGAGGATTCTAATGTCTCTTAGGAAACAGTATCAGCATTAATTTCTAGCTAGTTCCAGTTCCATTTCTAGTTAAGCATCCCTTTCCAATCATAAGAAGAAAGAAATAGCATTTGTACAGTGTTTTACAGTTTATAAAGCACTTTCACAAACATCTTATAATTTGATTGTCTCAACAATCCTGTGGGATTGGTAAGAAGAGAAGTATTAATATTATACCCATCAGGAGATGAGAGAATTAAGGATCAGAGAAGAAGGAAATAAATCAATCTTTACTAAACATCTACAAATCTGAAAATAAACCCCAATACAGCATTTTACATAACCTGAAATACATTCAGACAATCTGACACAAGGTCACAAATGGTAGAGCTAGGAACTGTATGCAAACAATCCAGCTCAAAATCTCATGCTCTTTCCACCAAATCAGAGACCAACTCTCAGTTGTAAACACCTAGTTACAGTAACTGGCCCTGTCAAGAGGAGGCTTGATCAATTGTCAAATGCTACAACCACACTTAATGTTCAGGGTTTTTGTTTGTGTATTTGTTTTTAGACTGACAAAAAGGGTGTATACTCCTTGAGAAAATGTACCTCTTTATAATATCACTTAATATGTCAAGAGAAAAAAAGGGAATGTATTATTTTATGGGCTTAGAACACTGACTTTAGAAGAAGTCATTCCAACTATCCATTGACACAATCTTACAACCCAATTGCCACTAAAATACTCATTACCAGAAAGACAAACCAAAAGACTAAGCAATCTCAAAGGTTGTATTTTGATATCACCTCAATTTGACACTATTAGTTTCTAAATAAATGGATGATACATATGCACATTAAAAGGAGAAATAACAACAGAGGGCATATGAACCTAATACATTATGCATTTGTTGTTCTGAACTCAAAAGTTTCAAAGTTATACATTCAGACTTTGAAACTACTTGATCAAATTACCACACCTCTTTTTCTTTTTACTTTTTCCACGTATTTATTCATATAATGTGTGTTTTATGTTTGTTTATTTGTTTTTGGATAGTTATAATCATCCACCACTTATATATGCACCATATGACTTAGAATACTTGAAGGTTTGACAAAGTGATGTCTAGGTGAAAGAGGTTTGTTTACCTTAAGGCATCTTGAGAATTTGGGCTACAGATGTTAAGGAAATAGTATATGTAACAAAAGTATATATGTGTGTATGTGAGAGAGAGATAAGTGAATAATTGTGAAATTTTATTGAATTTTTGAATATTAAATGAAAATATTTATTGAAAGAAGATTGCTGTATGCACTGAAAAACTACCTTGCTCCCAAGCACTTACAGAGAATTGCAGAATTTCAGAGTTGATAGTATGCTGGATAGTTTAGTCTCATAATGACAGACTATTCATGTTAGTGGAGTTCATTAACATTATATAGTATAATCATCTGTCTAAAGCCTGAATGAAAACCCTATAAAACATCCCTGTAAGGTGGTTGTCCATGCTTAAACATGTTGGCCATAGGGAACTAATATTTGTTGATATTAAGTAAATTGCTAGGGACTGAATATATTCCCTCCCTTAAGCTGAAGCTCTAAGCCCCAATGCGATCTATATGAAAGCAGGGTCTTTAAAGAGGTAATTGAAGTTAAATGAGGTCGTAAGGGTGGGGTTCTAATCCAAAGATTGCTGTCCTTACAAGAGTAAGAGATACTAGAGATGCTCACACAGAGAGGAAAAGCCATGTGAAAAAACACAGTGAGAAGACCATCTGCAAGCCAAGCAGAGAGGCTTCAGGAAAACCAACCTTGCTAACACCTTGATCTTGAACTTTCAGACTCCAAAGCTGAGAAATAAAATTTCTGTTGTTTAAGCCAACAAGTCTTTGATATTTCATTATGGCATGTAGTAATGGAAAATCCATAAAGTCACCAAAGTTTTCACAATGGTAGTAATTGAAGGTAGTAATTGAATAAATCTCCTTTACAGGTACAGGAACACAATGTTCCAAGAAACATAGAATACTAAGTGATATAAGGAAGATTTCACTCTGTCTATCCTCCAAACAAACATTTTTTACTTTGTTTTCTACTTGGAGTACATAAGGGGATTAAAAATTAGTTTTTCTATTAACCTGAATATTTTATTCTTCTGTTGTTCATCAGTGACCTGCTTGGCTTTTACTTGTTGAATTCGCAGAAACAAAAATATAGCATCTTTTATGGGACATTCCTTAATATAGTTGTATATGTTTATTATATTACTTGCTTGTGAATATCCAAATAGTCCCAGTTCCTGTCACCATTCTTCATTATCACATGTTTTATTTCCCTATTGTCCTGACCAACCACTCCTGGGGATGTTCTTATTTGTTTAGATTTCTTCTACTTGGTTGCTAATCCACATCACTCATGAGCAATCTTTTAAAAATAGGAAGGCAAAGCCATGCATTTATTCATTTAAGAAATTTCATCTGGTTAGATGTAGTCCATTATCCCAAACTTTCAAGAAGTCTTTGCAACTAGATTACTTCATTCAACAACTGTTCTACATATTTGGGTTTTTGTCATCTGTAAATTTGATGAATAAGATTTCATCCAAGTCATTTAAAAAAAATGGTGGCCAAGATAAGGTATAGGATATTCTTGTAATATCCTCCTACCATGACATTCAGCTATTTGTTTGCAAATAGTGTGTTTTTAATAGCGTGTTTTTTAATATAGTGTGTTTTTTCGACCAGTTATAATCTATCTGTACATCTAAGTGAGGCAAGATCACATCACATATTGTAAACAAGCTTTCACTGAAGTCATTCTGGTTTTTAGTAAACACCGCTTCTTTCAGGGGATCATAAACAATTGCTTTATGCTTTATTGTTTTAATAATGCATTCTAGGTTCTTGCTCGGGACTAACATCTAGCTATTTATCTCATAAACTGCCTCCTTATACTTTCCGAAAATCACAACATTTTTCACATCTATATTTGTCTAATAATTTTTCTCCTCTCCTAAGATATGAATGGCAGTAATTGATAATCTTATTGACAAATCCTCTCACCAACTTATGGTTCTCTAGCCCTATTCCCAGGCTTTTTTTTTTTTTTCCTTGTTCTTGTTTCCTTCCAAGGAATAGAGTCATTCATGTGCAATCACAGACTGCATTTAGATGATATACTAGTCAGAGATAGATCTGCAAAATGGAAGAGAAGAAAGGGTTTAAGTAAGGTGTTGTCCTTGGGCCCAACTGTTCTGGCAGAGGAAAATGGGTTATGATTAGGTGAATGAAGCTTTGCTCTCATCTTTATGTATGGTTCTGCCTGACTTCTGTTGTTCACTTCTTTGTGTGCACCTGGACAGGGTTACTTCTATTCACTCTAGATGATTTTCTTTACCAAAGAGTCAAGACAGCTTTGTATTTTTCAGCCTTTCACTGAGACAAGTTGTGATATATAATGCTTTTATTTTCCCATGAAGACTCTCTCTGAGGCAGGCATGTACCATGACCTTTACCTAATCAAGAAAAGTTGTTAGGGGGATGGGAGATGGTAGGGCAGGTTGGACTTTAAATGCACAAATCAGTTCTAATAAAAACACTGAGATTTAGGTGCCTGAGGTTAGAAATACTGGAGGGAATTCAATTACACTAATTAATATTTAAGAAGGGCTTGGGATCACATACTGAATGTGGGAAACTAGGCCAGTCAGACATGAGCATATGGGGAGGGCAAGATCAACTGATAAAAGCAACAAACAAATCATACATAAATGCTCCAACAGGAAAAAAAGAGAATATAAAATAAATGTTGCAACAGACACTGAAAAGGAGGTAAAGTAAGTGGTCTACCAGACATAAAATCAAAATGTTCTGACACACACACGATATTTTACTGGTTTTATGTAAACACGATATATTGTAAAAATGATGTTCTTTAAGTGAATTAGTAGGAAATGCTACACATTTATAGAAACAAATTTAGTTTGGGTTCTGTGGATTCACAGAATACTCTATTTGCTCCTATTTCCTCATTGATTCCTCAAGCAATAGTCTTAATAAGGCTTGACTTTCATAACAGGTAGTTCCCTGATGGTTCCATCTACCTGAATACCAAAAACCTTATGTATGGAAGGTGGAAGGCAGCAAAGTATTCCAGGTTCTATAGTTTTTCCAGTTCTGACTTTGACGTCATTTGATTGGTGTCACAATTTATACATTCTTTCCTTGGACTTGACTTTTCATTTGTGGCTCAGATAGTCAATTTTGACATTTGATGACTCTCTTGTACACCTCAAAGCTTTCTAGAGAAGGCAATAATGGTACCAGGACTACCTTGCTTCGTAAATGGTTCATTCTTCCTCTATACTAGTAGTTACTGACCTTTTTCCCAATTCACTACCTCTAAAATCTCCTTTCCTTTGCACTAGCTTATCAGAAGGTTATGCCCCTGAAACTATCAGTTCTATTCTTTCAAAACTTCACCTTCTGATGTGGCATATACACAAATGGAATACTATTCAGCAGTCAAAAAGATAAACTCATGTCATTTGTGGCAACATGGATGGAGCTGGAGTGATTATGCTAAGTGAAATAAATCAGAAGAAAAATGATAAATATTGGATAGTTTCACTTATATGCAGAATATAGAGAAACCATACCAAGTGTCAGGAAAAAAGACAAAACTTAAGCTGACCATAGATCTGAGGCATACATCAGGGGAGGGGGAGGAAGAAGGGTGAAAATACGGATGGGAAGGGCACCAACAACTGTGGTAAGGGATAAAGTATGCTATGTTGGTGGAACAACTATAGGTCCTACACCAGAAGGGAGAAATCAAATGCTATCCAAAAATTAACAAAGATGTGAGAAAGTAAAGAAATTAAAATTAAAAACAAGACAAAACAAAAGTAAAACTCCACTTTCTGAAAGCTACAATTTATAATTCATAGCTCCATCTTGGGAGTTTGGAGGATAATTTGCTAGATTGATATGTTATCAGTAGCATCATGAAAAAGAAGAAGTAGAAGCCTAGAATAAGAGAAGGGAGGAGAACGACAATTGAGATTTGAAGGCTCTTCCAAATTCTCTAGTGTACACAGATACTGGCTAATTTATTTTGGGCACATGTCATGTCTGGGTAGTGTATTATCAGGCTCACAGATAGAACAAAGCAAAAGAAAAAAAAACAGACAGAAGATTCTTGTTCTTTCGGAAATTAATAATAATCAGAAAGGATAGGTGCACGCCTATGTTCATTACATCATTATTTCCAATATCCAAGTTACAGAAATAACCTAAGTATCCACAGAAACATGAGTGGATTAAGAAGATGTGATATATCTACGACTGTCTTCCTTGCTGTCATCCATCCATGCAGTGGAAGACTACTCAGCTATAAAAAAATGTGAAATCTTGCCATTTGTAACAACATGGACGGTACTAGAAGGTATATACTAAGTGAAATGTCAGAAGGAGAAAGACAAATACCAGAGAGCTTCACTCATATGTGGAATATAGAGAAACAAAACAAAGGATTAGACAGAATCAAATCAATAACCAACCCAAGAAATCTGACTGTAGAACTAAGGATACCAGAGGGGATACATGGTTGAGAACACAGCGAGGAGGAGGGGATCCAATGGATTCTGGTAAAGGACTAATGGGTACCTTGGTGGCAGGAGTGGTGGGTAACATACATCTGAAGAGTGTGATCCTATAGCTCTGAATCATATACAGTGTTGTAAACCAATGCTACTTCAATTAAAACAAAAGAAGAAAATAAATAATTTAAATATACCAAAGTCCACAAGATAAAGCATGCCAAAGGGTGAATTGGTCTTGAATAATAGAGCAACAGAGAGCATAAATAATATTGTTTCCTAAAAATTTGAACCAAATTAATGGCTTCAATGTCCCAATGCTTATAAGAAGAGGACACTTATGCAGTTAAATATTTAATTAAAATATAAACTAAAAATTATATTTGTATCAATCTAAAATTATGATAAACATGACATGGAAATTTAAATGCATTATAAAAAGTTTTAAAACACATTGGGCACCAGTGTGTTGTCACAAGTAAAATATGCCCAATAACATTAACGAGTTTTCATCCAGGTCTCAAGTTAAGGCTCTGGATCTGATGGCAGGCTGTTAAAAACAATTTTTTTGAACCCTGTTACTCTATGCAACTACTGTATATTACATGATTTTCTTGACACTAGATAATACTCTGATCCTCAGACAAAAATACACTGAATGCTTAAGACAAAAATAATAATCCAATCCCAAGATTCCACTTCTCTTATATTCACTATCATATTCTTAAAAGGCTGGGTTGACTACATAACATTTAATATGAAAAATAATTTCAATTTATAAAATAACTTAATTTTATTTAAGATACTAATTATTATTTTACATGCAAAAGCTCCAATAAGATTTATTCTGAAAAGGGGGACATGCTGCTTAAAAGAAATATGAGAATCTCTGGGTCAAGTAACTTGCATGAGCCCTTCAACTTAAGGCAGTATGATCCTCATGCTTCTAGATCCAGGCTGCTCAGTTTCTGAATTTTTTTTTATGTTAGTTAAATATTTAACCAGTGATTACCTAGGAACTTTTTTAATTGTCTAAGAAGCATTGCTTGGGCCTCCCCGGTGGCGCAGCGGTTGAGCGCTGGGTTGCGAAGCTGCTCGCAGCCTCTGCGGCGCCGGTTCGATCCCCGGCTGCTCCCCGGCCACCGGAGGAGGGTCCCACATGGCGCGCAGACCTCTCCTGCCGCCCGCTGCTCCCCTCAGCAGTGTACTTCGGTCCTTCTGCCTGCTCTGCTCCCCGCTCTGGCTCTGGTGAATTCTCTCACCCTCCCGTGCTTCTGACTGTACCCAGTGCATGTATAAACAAAAAAAAACAAACAAACAAAATAAATAAAAACATGCCTCTAAAAAAAAAAAAAAAAAAAAAAAAGAAGCATTGCTTATATTAATTATATGAGGTGTGGCTATATATCCATTTTCATTCATTTTCTATTTATTAAAAATATATCAAAAGATTTAAAGATTTTTTTTTCTAATTTTAGTCAGCTATCAAGCACAGTTAGAAAAAGAGAGTTAGCCAAAAAAGACTTTTCATTATTACAGAGAATGAAACTACAAACTGGAGAAAAGATCCATGTTCCAAAACCTGAAAATACTCTACTATGGAAGTGTTTCAGGCTGCTATTAACACTGACATATGTCAAAACTCAATTAAATTGATCTATATAGAGCAGCCCAGCTAGAATTATGCATGCATGTGCTTGTTTGTTTTTAAAATCTGTTACTTGAAAGGTACCATAGTATAAAGGTGAATGTACCTGTGTTTCTATCCTGGCTCCACAATCCTATACCTTGGGTAAATTATTTAAATGGTCTAAGTCTCAGTTCTCACTTCTGTAAAGAGGAAGAAATAAAAATACCTATACTCAAGGATTTGTAGTAAGAAATAAATGAGTAAATGAAAAAATGAATCAAAGTTCCTTAGCTCATTGCCTAGCACAGAAAAAACTCTCAAATATTCACTGCAATTATTAAAGTTGCTAAACACCTAAAAGTTAGTTGTTTTCTGATTTTTTTCTATAGTCTGATTTTAGTCATAGTATACTGACAATACGTTCTTCCCTGATGGAATAATATTCTATTTACATTTAATTTCCTTTGTTTCTAGAATTTTCTATGGCTAAAATCTCTTTACCTCTCTCCCAATCATCAGGTAGGACTACAGTGCTTCATTCTGGTAGTTGTACACTTGCTTGTCTGTCGTCACTGCTAACGTTTTTCCTTATTCAGTCACTTAAAATAAGACTCAAGGAAAAACTAAACATTATGAAGAATTTATTGAAACTATTGTTTATAAAAATTGGGCCTCCAAAGGTTGTTATTAAAAATGAATCACACCAAGGAAGAACAGCTGATGACAGCAGCTGTGAAATGGCTGCACATTCTGGGAATCAGTGAACCCCAAAAACACAAAAGAAAGAAAAAGGCCTTGAAACTTATATGATTTACCCGGGAAGCCTAAGCTTAATGAACAGCCTCTGAAGAGTAGAGATGCCAATAAAGTCACTTCTGGATGAATATTTTGGACAAGACAATAACACTAAAAGGACTGATGTTCTCTGTAAGAGTGGAATGAGACATAAGACAAGTGGAAATGTTTACTAGATTTGATTTCTTTACTGGATAATCTGCATTGAGGGGACAATATCTTTGTGGACACTACTACTGATTGGATGTTTGAAAACTGCTTGGTGATGATGGCAATAGTAATGAAGATGGTATGTTTTTTAAGAGCCATAGTTAGAAATTGATGGACAAGATAAAATTAGAGCCCAAGTTGGCAGACATTGGGACAGAAATATTTAGAAATAAATATTTGTTCAAAAATATATTAAATGTAGGCAAACAAAATACAACAAATAGCTCATTGCAAAGATGCATGCTTTTTTGCCTTATACTTGGATATGGACCAGTTTTTCAACTTCCATGAGCATTAAATTCAGTTTAAAACTAAAAACAAAGATACTGCCAAGGAAATGGAGATGGTAATATAACATCACACTTGAGAGAATAAACTATCAGGACAGGATGAGCAAAACCAACTGAAATGGAACAAGCAAACTTAACACAAGTCAAAGAAGCTTTCTATAGTGTTAGAAATAAAAATATCACTCAATAAAACCAAACTTGCTATTAGTGGGAATAGCAAGAATTTGTCTCATATTATCTATGTGAATAAAATCTAGGAGATTGCACCAAATGTGAGAAATTTTTCGGAATTGGCTGCTCCCAAATGAAATTTTAAGACATTTCATGAAACAAATGAAACTTTATCAGAAATAAAACATTAACATTACCAAAAACAAAATAATCAACTACTTAGGAAAATAAAACTCAAATAAGTCACAAATATTGGATAACTCTGATTTAGAAAGTAATACTTGGAAATATTTCCATTAATATCTTCCCTTCTTGAGAAGAGATCACTTTCCTCTGCTGAAAACCTGTATTTAGTTATGAACCAGTATGTTTGCAATCTCCATTTAGGAAACAAAACACATTCATTTCCATTCCAGTATGAACTATGTTAACTTCTAAAATCATCTTAAAAAGAAAAACCACTCTTTCTTCAAAGTAAGTGATCTTGCTATTTCCAGTAGTAGACATTTGAAAAATAATCATCTGTGAGAGTATTTTATAGTGAATATAGCCACCAGATCAATATGATAATTTAATGTATGACTTTAAAATAAAGCTTTCCTTTTGTTCTACTATTCTATAAATAATGTCTTTATTTTGCTACTATTAAAATATCTTTTCATCAAATTTGATCTAAATGGTCTAGATATAGAAAGTGTATTTCTGACTTAAAATGATAACAATGAAAATTATATGATAAAGAATAAATCTCTGCCTTATTTTTATTTTTATAAAATCTCTTTTTAGGTGATATCATTTCAAGTTAGGCTTTTTTGTGCTGCTTAATATATTATAATTAATAATTCATATTTTTGTCTTTCCCCTCTCACTCTGACAACTTTTATTTTTAATCGGTGGGCATGTGCCAAATTGGTTTGTTATTTATTTATAATGTAAAATTACAAGGGAATTGAATATGTGGAATAAGATAGAGAGATTTATTTCATATGACAAAAATTTCTTAGTAATGGGGATGTTTCTTGCTTGCCCCTATATAAACTTAAGGATTTTAAAGAGGTTAGTTCAAATGGTAGTAGTACCTCATAGGACAATATGTGATAAATATATTCAATGAAACTGTTCATTCATGTTTCTAAAATTCATTTTAGTTTTGTGAAGACAGCTGGGCACATGCATAAAAAGAGGACAAAAAATACCAAAATTTGTATGACTCTTTATTCTGATAGATCCTATAGTGCCAATTAAGTAAAAATTCTGACCAAACAGATCTATTTGTATTCTTTTCTAAATGCTAAAACATGCATATTTAGTAGGAACAAACAGAGAACATTTCAAAGATAAGGAATTTTCACTGAAACAAAAAGTTCTGGCAATTTGAACTTTATAAAGCATTAAATAATCACTTCAGCTCTTCCTGTAACCAGAAACTACATTACTTAAGGTTATACATTGAATGGCCACTGCAGAAAATTTAGAGTGTAATCTCAAGGACATCAGCAACCAAATGACCAGGGGAGTTGGTTAGAATGAAGAACCACAGGTCCAGCCAAAAGCTGCCATGGAATTAGAATCTGAGGGCTACAGCCCTGGAAACTACACTTTAAGCCAGCTCAGCAGGTACGAGTAAGTTCAAAACCAGACACCTGGAAAAACCCTTGTATCTCACCAGAGCTTCCTATGGTTAGATCACCCCTTCCAGATTACCCTTTGTGTCAAACATTATAGACTTCGTGGGATGTGACATATTTAATAAAGTAATAGTCTTCCTATAAGATTCTAGCATCTTCCATTTCTTTTATTAATTTGTTGATGTAACATTGCTTTGCAACACTGTATATGATTCACAGGTATACACTCAGATGCATGCTACCATACCACTCCTACCACAAGGCACTCATAGACATCCACCATAGCCCATTGGGCCCCTTCCCCCTCGGGTATTCTCAATTTCACAGTCAGATTTCTAGGTTTCTTTTTTTTTTTGGTTTGATTGTGTCTGATCTAACTTGGGTAGTTTCTATTAACTTGGCTATTATTAATAACACAGGAATGAACATACCTCTATGAATTAGTGTCTTTGCATTCTCCACTCCATGTCAATACCTAGTAGTGGAACTGCTGGAATGTATGGTAGATCTATTTTTAATCTTTTCAGAAACCTCCATGCTGTCTTCCATAGAGGTTAGAATAGTCTAAATTGCCACCAGTCATATATAGGGTTCTTTTTCTCCACATCGTTGCCAACATTTCTTGTTTCTGGTCTTTTTTTTTTTTTTAATATATGAGCCATTCTCACAGGTGTTTCAAATTGCATTTCCCTGATGAGACATGATGATGAACATTTTTATCAAATGCCTGTTGACCAGGCATTGTAAGTCTTCTTTGGAAAAGTTTCTGTTAAGGTCCACTGTCACTGCCTAGCTCCTTTCTCTGACTCTACCTTTCTTCTCAACCTGTACAAATCTCTGAGGTTTTGACATCACTTAACTAGTCTCCAACATAACTTGATCTTAATTCTCACTTAAAACTTGACCATTAAAGACTATATTTGTATAAAACATTGAAAACTTCAAAATAAATCTATGACTGTAATCATTTTGATCATCATAAAAATTTAGGAGTTTTAGGTTGTCATTGACCAGATATGGGAAGCATCACACAAGGAAGTTAAATCCTTTAGTTAAAATTAATTCATTAAGTGACAGGTTTTGACCTAGAACATAGGCATTCCAATGTTTATATCACCCTGACTTTCAACCTGGTCTTTTAGTAAACCTTTCGCTGTCTTTATGGAGTATGTGCATTTTATGGCCTCTATATCTGAGCTATTTTACTTATGTTCACAAGCACATGGTATTTATATTTCAAAAATTAACTATGGAAAAAATTTATTTTTTTAGTATAGCACTGGAATTTGAGTGTGCAAAGTTTAAAATGACAATAATAACGATGCTAATGCCAGTCTTGGGATATATTATTTCTACTGTAATAGGTAGATTAAAAAAAAAACTTAACATTTTGAATTTCCACAACTCACTTTAAGGTTTGTACTAGTATAACTATAAGAGAGAAAAATGTAACTGTTGCCAAGTTGAAAAGTGCATCAAAAATTACTAGTAGCTGTTACGTTTACTTGGTTAGCTGTGTTCCATTATTTGCAGTGACAATAGGAAATGGTGTTATAGGATCTCATGCATAATAACTGCTACAAAATGAAAGGAAATAGAAACTATTAGCATGGGCATAATGTGAATGAAGAGGTGAGTTTTGTAGTGCTGTATCAGACCAAATTATTTGAAGGATGTTTGCTCTGTCTAGAAAGAACACACACACAACCATAAAATAAAATGTTCATATTTAATTTTTGAGAAGAGATCTGTTTGTTAAGCACTTTCAGTTATATAATCTTTTAAAATTGGGAGTTCAATCATAGATTTCAGTATTTTTAATCCCTAGAGTTAGGGCAGGGGATGGAGAGAGGAAGAGGAGAGTAGGTAGAGTGTGTGTGTGTTTGTGTTTGTGCACATTTGTGTGAATTTAAGTGTCCTATTTTAATGAAGAAAAATGTCATTATCTTATATTTATACATTTGTTATACATTTTGTATATAACAAATACTTTTCTCTAAAACTGGAGTCTACATAGGCTCTATCGTAACATTCTCTGAGAATCCCTTTAAACACCAAAATAGATTTTCCAAATAAAAAGTTCCACGATTTAGATTTATTAATATCTGAATGTTTCCATTGATTTGTCCAGAAGAAGGGACTAAGGACTGTTTAGAGAACAATATTTTCATGATTTTTGGTAGCAATATTTCTCTTCTATCACAAAACAAGTTATAGAAGTATAAGACATTAGATATATACCTAGATTAAAAATAATGTAGAGTCTAACTGGTATCTGAGAGGTGAGGACAGGCTGAGATGGACTCCTTGGCATCCTTCTGTCCAAAAATTTTCTGTTTCCCTATTTCCTATGGTTACCACCATGGAACATGTTAAAATCTCAGTAGGGACTCTGTTTCAACTTTTCCTTTCAAAACAGTGAAAAAGCTTAATGGAAAAAAAATGTCCTTTCTATCTTCATGCCAGGCACAGTGTAAGATCCACAAACTTAAAAGCCAGGCAAATAATCTTTTATATGCCCCAAAGCTCAGTAAGTGACATAGTGCAACAAAAATTCCCAAATAGGCATGTGACCTGACTAATGTGTGCTGTGAGATGAGTCAAGGAAAATGGAACCATCTGTACTTTTATTGGATAGTCAAATAATTCCTCTGTGTCTATCCAAAAACTTAATTTGTATACTTAAAACAAGATACATGAAGTGTTTTTCAAAAAGGATCTACTTCTTAAAATTGGTAATAGAATATTATCTGAAAAGCATAACATAGTATACAGGTAGGTAGAGATAAGTAAGTGAAATTAAAACATTGTGATTGCTTTAGAAAACTATTACTCATATATATACTAAGGCTTCTTTAAGACTTACAGAAGGAAGTCAGAGAAAATGAAAGGAACTGACAAACTGTGAAAAACTTTAAGAAGCGGGGGTGTAGGCACTCTTCCCCTTCTGTGATAAAAGGAACCAATGACTGAAATCTTAGAGTGGGTGATTGCAGAGACAGCAATCAGCTGCTGGCCCATGTCAGTTTTTGTATATGTTTATATTGCTTAGTCACTTGTTTCTTAAACATAATGTTAACCATCCATATACCAATTATCAGTAGGGAGATTATCCCATATAGAATATATTTCTGTGTATTTTTCAATCTTGATGGGAATGAGGGGGATGGAGCAATAATAGATGGTAAAATAATGTAATAAAGGTTGAGCCTACCAAAGACCATGCTTTTTAAGTACTTATATGTAGAAAATAAAAGGGCAAAAGAGAGTTGACCAAGATACTGTGTATAAGGTAACAGACAGGTGTCTATAGGGAATTATAAGTTATTTGTCCTCCACTTCATAAATTAAAGTGTCCCTCTCACTTTACAGATTAGGAAACCAAGGTGCATACAATAATAACAGCAGCTAATAGATAACAGATCCATATCACAAGCCAGGAACTATGTCAAACATCTCAATGTATTATCTCATTTGATGCTCACAAATATCATATAAGGGAAATGTTATTTGCATTTTACAGGTGAGAAACTAAAGTTGACAGAGATTAAGGAACTTGTTCAAGTTTACACAGTTACTAAGTAGAAGAGCCAAGAGAGGAACTCATATCTATTCTGGTTTCAAATTCCAGGCTCTTTTAACTGGTAGGTCAGTAGTTCTCAACCTAGACTGCATGATGGAAACACCTGGGGAACTTTAAAAAACTATTGATGCACAAACTCTACCCATAGAAGAATAAATCATAATTTTTTGCACAAGGGATCCAGATGTATGTGATTATTTCAAATCTCTCCTGAGTGACTGTAACATGCAGCTAGGGTTGTGAACCATTGAGCTATGATGTCTCGCCTGCAATGAAGATCAGTAGATCTGTGCCAGGGTGAACAGCATGAGAAACCAAATGCCCTCAATCTCTTTGCAGTGCCTTTCTCTCTCCTCCACCATCTACTCCTTGACATGTTCTTGCATCATGAATACATGGAGAAGTATTATCACACAGGTGGAAATTTTTGCAAAGCATTGTTGCAACAGAATAGGGTCACATGTCCACCAAAGAGAGTTGTTCATTCTTACCTAGAGACAATGATGAGTGAATACAAAGATTCAAAGATACAAATTTATTACTCTCATTCCCAACGGGGAAGTATAAAAGCCTTTCATACCAAAGTTAATCATAAAATTTGGAATGACCACCTCCTTTTCTATAAGAGTAGTTACTAGATCCAAGAGGAAAGATCCAATTACCACTGCTTTATAATGTTATTTCACTCAGGATTTCAAGGTAACTGCAAGTCATTCAAAACATGAAAGTACAGAAAAAAGACAAAGTGTGTAGTAGAAAGATGAAAAGATTTCAGGTTGTAGTCTGAGGTCTTTTCCGTCTGTATTCTGACATTTTATTGCCATGACTTAAACCCTCAGTTTCCCCTCTCATGTTTAAACAGTTCTCTTAGTGTAATGATTTTAAAAGTGTGGTCCTTAGTCACATGGAAAAATTTTTAAAATGCAAATTATCAGTCCCTATCCTGAATTCAGAGTCAGAAGCTCTGGGTGGGGCCCAGCAATCTCTATTTGACTAACCCTCCAAGTGATTTTGATTGGCTCCAAGTATTTCTGATGCATCTTCTTCCACGGGGTTGTTGTCTAAGCATAAACTGTAGTTTGAAACTGTGAGTTTTTATTACTATTTACTTAAGTCAGAAATCTCAAATTCTCTCACAAAAATATTTAGAGAAATAATGTTACAGCCTACATTAGTTAGATTAATAACCTCATTTATAAATTTCACTTTGAATGTGTAGACGAGGCACAAGTCAACCAGAGGTTATGCAATTAGCTTGGAGTCAAAGAAAAAGCAAGGAGTAGAGCTGAGAAGGAAACCCCAGTGTGAACTTGATTTTAATTCAATCAAACCGTTAAGGTACCAACCACGCACTTTCATCTATAATCACAATGAACCTTTTTATAAACAAGCCTCTATCTTCTTAGCTTAAAAAAATATAACAGTAGCTTTTTGGATTTTAAAATGGATTGACTCTTATATCTCTGGGCTAAAGGTAGCTCAAGAAGCAATAAGAAATTACAAGTTTTCTACAGTGAAGTTGTGCAATTGCCCAGATCTCTCTATATATGAAGAGTACAGTATTCCTCTTGCTCACCTCACATTTCTGATTATTGCAATAATGGAAATTATGATAATAATCGTGCTTATAGAATGGTTGAAGTTTTACTCTAATATGGAGAATTCTGAAATATTATTTTGGATATTATAAGACATAAACTGAATTTTAGGAGATGCTTTTGGATTGTTTCCACCCCCACCCCAACCTCCGCCCTATACTTCCTATCAGAGCATGCTATCTTTTTACTATAATTTATCTGATATAGCTACTAAGATGCTTGCCACTTTTACATTCAAGGGTGCAGAAAAACAAAGAGCAAGGGAATCAGTTGTTAATGAAATTCTCTGATTGTAAAAAGCTCTTTGGAATGATCAGGTGATAAATAATAATAAGAGGAAATAACATAAAATGCCTAGATGCTACTGCAATAGTCAGTATATAAATACAGAAGAGATCAGAAATGAATAAAATTTGCATTTTATGCAGCTTCTGTGTGTGTATCTAGAAGGTACAATTGCTAGTTTTTCAATAATACTGGTAAAATATTGTTCAAATTCTATTCTTGCTATTTTATCTCTTTAAAAGGCATCATATAAAAATATCCATCTGTCCTAGTGAAATAGTGAATGTGTGCTAGAGAAAAAGCCTCCTTGCACAAGTGGGAAAAAAAAAACATACGAAAGGAGAAAATGAATACAATAGTAACCCTGTTAAAAGAGCTATGGAGACATGCACAAAGGTGATCTACAAGAAAAGGTGAGAAATAATTCTGTTAATGTGTGGCTGGGGAACTATAATGAAGATGTCTAGTCATTCACCAAAAATACAGACACATGCTTTCTCTCCTAGAAGGACTTTTTTTTTTTTTAAAGTAGTGGTTACTTTTAAATGAAATCAGGAAGAGGGAAGAGAGAAATTATGGCTTTTTGTTTGCTGTTATTGTTGCTGTGTACTTTATAATACAAGTTCATACCAGATTTCTCCAACAGTTCCATGACCTCAGAACTCACCATAAATTTGCCTTCATTTTTTATTTTCCAATGCTCATTCACTAGGTATACTAAATTATAGTCCATGGTTAATCTACTTGTGAAGAGGAGGAGGAGTTGTCAAGAATTGGGGAGATCTCAGTCAGAGGGGAAGTGTTTGATTTGAAATCAGTGAAAGCTGAGACCTTAATAAAAAATCTATGCTACAATCATACTAAGCACTGAAGACTGAATTAGCCAAGACAGACAATTCGCTCCTTTCCTTTGTCAAATGAAAACTTGCTTCTGGACTGTGTTTTGTCTCTGGTCATTAAAAAGCAAGACCGAACTTGCAGATTCAGCTATTTCAAAATATTTCGAATTTCCAACTTTGAAGGAGAAATAAACTTTCCGAGAGAAACTCCCAGGGTGTAACTCTGCATATACACAAAACTTGCACTGATTTCTAGAGTAGAAAAATGGGAAGATAATTATCAACATAAGAAAATGTCTTACTAAATATTAAAAAATATAATGATTATCCAAATAATAGTGACAATAATGATATTAATACCAATACTTTGGATGCTAAAGCATGTTTTATCACAAAAATTCACCTGTATGAAGGAGGCTCCAGGACAAGGAGGCTGTTAAACATATTTCTATCTTCAAGTTTCAGTTAAAATCATTCACCCTGGCAAGTTACAAATGCTTTCCAAACAGACTTTAGTAATGAGGTTGGAATGAATGCTGGGACGGTGGCATAAAATCATCTCCCTGTCCCTTGTTCTATTGTTAACTATTAAACCACATGTTGTTCATCCTGATTTGGTTTACTCAATTCTAGAAACAAGGACACACAGATCAGATTGCCCAGGGCAATTAAATACCTAGCGAAGCTTTTGTGAAGCTTGTGTTCTTTCCACCAGCCCTACCCAAATGAATTTTATTATCAGACTACCAATTCTGTGTTACTGGTGAAGAATGGAAAGTATCTTCTTTTGAGGAACAAGTTTTTTTCTCTCCTTGAGTTTTCTGGTTTTGGTACACTCAGTATTATAAGTGCTTAATCTTCCCTCCTCAACCATTTCCTTTTTTCTACTCTAGTTTTTTCTTTTAATTATTTACAGACTTGCTTGTCTGGACACTTAGTTCGTTCTAGTAGAAGTTGTTTGATTTTTTTTCAACACCTTTCAGTGGAATGCATAATAGGCACATAAAGAGGGAACTGGTCTTAAAGGTATTTGGGGGTTTCCTCTGTGACAGAGAAAGATCTTTTCTCTTCATTGATTTTTTTCCTGTGTACTGTCCACTCTTCAACTTGAAATGGCTACAACAGTATTTGAAAAGTTGCTTGTTAGTCATTGTTCAAGTCATTTTTCAAAATAGTTCTTGTAAGCACCATTTTCCTTTATATTAAGGAGTTCTTTGTTAGAGTTGGTTTCATTTTCTTTGTGGAGTCTAGCTGGCAGGGAAACAGTCTAGAACATTGCTTTTATATGTGGTAGGGGCTTATAACCATATTAAAACTATATTCAAAAATTATTATATTGAGCCATATAGCAATTAAAAGAAATAAGAGTTTGTAAGATGTCAATATATTTTTAAATTTATTTTTATTTCTTTATGCATATGAGAACTGGGGTATAGGCCAGAGGTGCAGGGGTGGGGGTGGGCGGTGAGAGGATTCACCAGACAGAGAGTAGGGAGCAAAACAGGAGGATCTACTGAAATGCACTGCTAGAGGGAGCAGTGGGGTGAGACAGGAGAGGTCTGCTGCGCCATCCGGGTTAGCTTCCTTGACTGGGGATCGAACTCATGCTGCAGTGGCTGTGGATAGTTTGATAGTACTGAGACTTTAACCGACTGCCAAGGGATACAAACGGTAAAATTCATCTTCCATGATATCTGTCCATGAGAGAGATATTTTCTTACGTCCAAAATTCATAGTGGAGGTAGGGAGATGAGACTTTTACTGTGGATTTTCCTCTACACTTTTCATAATTAGCATTTGTGAATATGCCTTAATATCTGTATAATGTTACATTTGTGCAAATGATGTTTTTCATGTTAGAAATAGTATGACAAGAAGTCCATTTTGGATACAACTAACAATAGCAAACTTTCCAATGATAATCTTTTAGAACTGTTAAATTTCCCTTATATTTTCAGGATTCAACACTTTGCAGAGAAGAATATAAACTGAAGGGATTGGGGACTAACAGAAAGGAAGAAAATAGTAAATGATATTCAGATTTGTAGAAAATGGCAATAGTTGCTTGCTGAAAATCAGAATTAGGGGCCAAATGTTACAGTGAGTTTTGATAGACAATAATAAACCTTTCCGAAATTTCAAAAAGCACGACTGAATCAACCACCATATTTTAAATTTAAATTTGATATGGTGAAATTATATTTCAAAATTGACAACTGCCAGAGTTTGAGAAAAGAAAGTTGAACATCCATTGTGATCTAAGGAAGGATGAGCACGAGAGGTGTGGCCTAGGAAAAGCACTCAACGCTGTGTAATTCAAAACCCACCATCAACAATACCGCTTGTATATATTTCTTTTTCAGGGGCATATGTGAAGAAATATGGTCCTAGGGTCTTTTTTTTTTGTAGTTTTCTTTATTATTTTCAACTAAAATTTCACTCTAAATTGTAGGGAAATTGGGCCTCCCTGGTGGCACAGCGGTTGAGCACTGGGTTGCGAAGCTGCCCGCAGCCTCTGCAGCGCCAGTTGGATCCCCGGCTGTTCCATGGCCACTGGAGGAGGGTCCGGCATGGCGCGCAGACCTCTCCTGCCGCCCGCTGCTCCCTTCAGCAGTGTACTTCGGTCCTTCTGCCTGCTCTGCTCCCCGCTCTGGCTCTGGTGAATTCCCTCCCCCTCCTGCGCTTCTGACTGTACCCAGTGCTTGTATAAATAAATAAATAAATCTTTAAACAAACAAACAAAAAACCAAAATACAGGATGGGAAACAGAGTTTAAAAAAAATAAATAAATTGTAGGGAAATTTCAGGAGGTGCTTTTGGAGGTAACATTTGGCCCCTAATTCTGACTTTTCAGCAAGTAACTATTGCCATTTTCTACAAATCTGAGTATCATTTACTATTTTCTTCCTTTCTGTTAGTCCCCAATCCCTTCAATTTATATTCTTCTCTGTAAAGTGTTGAATCCTGAAAATATAAGATGCTTTTGACCCAAATGTAGTGAGTCATTGTTGCAAAGTACTAAGTTAAACCAAGGTACACTAACCTCCAGGTCCTTACTGAAAACAAAGCCTTGAGGCTCAGAAAGATAATTAGTGAATTCAAGGACAAACTGGAAAGTCATGGGTAACTACTACCGAGGAAAATAAATACTTTTATCTGAAAGGTAGTCCTACCACCTTTTTATAACATGTGGAAAATCGTGGCTAAATTATAATCCCTCTTTTCAGTCACTTTGAAGAAAAGACAATGTACATTTTGGGGTTTGTATTTCCAAAACTACAAACTGAGAAGTGCTATATAAAATTAAAATGGCATTAATATCTCTTACGGTAAACATACAGATTGATGACAAATGATTTAAAATGTATTGTTTCTTTTACAAACGTACTAAATATTACTAACTACTATACATACTATAATGATTTTTCAGTAAGTTGGTGAGAAAAAGGTCTACCGAATACACTTGCTGAGACTGATCAACAGATGTCAGTTTTGGAGAAAAAGACTAGGACAAGTCATAGGATTGCTCTTAATCAGAAGTCAGAAACTCTGGCCTATGAAACACCCACCTGAAGACCCAGTTTTTTCCCAGAACTAGTAACAATCTGTCTCCTGAAACCAAAGGGAGAAGTAGAAAATGTTTCCTACACTCATAGGCTTAATGCTTCTGGAGATCTAGTGAATTCATACCTTGGGTTCATATTTAAATAAAAAAAAAAAGAATAGCACAGTAAAATCTTATCACTTTGCTAGCTTTGCTGAAATTGACTATGCTTCCAATTAGATTATACCATAAACTTCTTTCCCACTACCATAAGTGTAAATATATAACTAGGCACAAACATGTGGAATAAGAAATGATGAGTTTTAGAGTCATAGAACTTTGAGTTCATATCCTAAATTCTCCTTTTAACAAGTCATTTTAAGTCACTTTTCTCATTTCTTAAGTGAAGATAATACTACCCATCTCACAGAACTTTTTTAAGAATTAAATGTAAAATTCTTGGTGTGGAGAGGTCATTCAGTAAGTGGCAACAAAATCATTGTCAGCAGTTATAATCCAGATAAAACATATTTAGCCAGGGCTATTGCTCTTGAGGTAGATCTGGAATCCATGCAACAAAATCCAGTAAGTCAAAATGATTTGATCATTTTAAGAATTTTTTTATACATTTTCCTGAATGAATAACTATAAGAAAGTGAAAATCAAAATCAACAAAAAACTATGAACCAGAGACACTTTTAGGGGGGCGGGGGCGGGAGGGGAGGGATTGGGGTCAGAATGGGGGGCTGCAATTGTATGGGGAATATAACAATAAAATTTATAAAAAAAAAAAAAAAGAATTAAAAAAAAAATAAAAATATGTATTTATTAGAAAAAAAAAATAAAATCTTTATTATAGTGTAAAAAAAAAAATCAAAAAAAAAAAAAAAAAAGAATTTTTTTATAGATTTTTAAATGAAATTTCCCAAAACTCAAGCTAGCTTATATTTGTAAGAAATGGCTATATTTTAAAAGGAGCCTTATTCAGCTCATCAATAGGTGTGTCTACTTTTGTTCTCCAAATCCATGATCATAAAAACCTTCCACCATTAAGGATAAGAGTGACATTTAGAAAACCAGGTTTTAAAACTTATAGCAGGAAGTGAATATAGATTGTCAGGATGACAGGAAGTGTCCGCAAGTCAAAGCAGCATGGAGAAGAAATACATCCTATACAATTAGCTTGCAGATGAAGAATGGAATACTTTAAACACTTGAGAAATAAGAAGGAGCAAAGAGTAACATCAAATCCTAGAAGATGGAAGGTTAAAAAGTGATCAAACCTCAGACTCTAGAGTGAGAGAGAAGAAAAGAAAGATCCAAGAGCACATGCTTGTGGGAAAAAAAGCAGTAAGAGCAAAATTCCTAGGGAGTAAGAAGCATTTAGGAACTAAATTCTTAAGTGGCATACTCTAAGGTGCTGCTTGCTTCAGAAAATACAAATATTGATGGGTTAAATCAGGACTGAGCAAAAATATAAAGCCATATATGGGCAGCTCTGAGGGGAAAAAAACAGGCAGCTTGGGACTCAACTGTCATCACAATTCATTTGTGTTTCACATCCCACTGTTTGTGACATTAACAGAATTTCGAATTTAGCAATGAACTATTTTTGTATTGTGAGTTTCTGCAGCCATTTTCCATATGTAGCTACCACTGCAACTAGCAATAATAGCCTTTTGATCTTTAAAATACTTGCAATTAATACAATTCAAATTAGGGGTCACTTGAGAGTTTCTCAAGTTAATTCACTTTTTCTATCATTTCAAGTAGAATGTTATTGCTGCCCTTTATTTGCATTAAGTCCAAATTATTTGACTATTTTAGTAACAAATCCTTTGATGCCTTTTGCTTTTATTATCATTTCTCAAAAGATAATGTTAGTTTTAGATTTTTGAATTCTAGTTTCACTTACTGAACTAATGCAAATCTTTTCATAAAGGCATTTAAGTAGGTAAAATTCACATATAGAGTTCCTACTGTGTGTCAAACATTATGCAAGGTAATTTCAATTTCAAGTATTAGCATTTCTATATTAATATATATGAAACATATTTATTTTGTAATTAGCTTATGTTCACTGTACATAAAGACTTTTATGTCTTGTTATTATTGTTGTTAATGAATATCATTTATTATGTGCCCATTATGTTACTAAAACTCTTAACAGGCTCTATAGACATATACCATACAATGAGGCCATTATTGCTCCATTATCCATTTGAGGATGTAGACAGAATAACTAGTGTACCCATGATCAAATAATTTGTAAATAGTAGAGGTGATAACCAAATACATAGCTGTGCAACCACAGAGCTTATTCTTTTCACTGTATAATTCTGCCTTTCACACAGAGGCAAGTATACACTTTTAAAAAGCTAATATACTTGTTGTCAAGACTCCACAAAACTGCTCTTTTCCTATATGTTGTTATTCCATTGTGCCATCATTCTCTTGAAATTACTTACATTCCACAGAATATCCACATAGAGTTCACATGTCTTTTCTTATAAAGTGTAATTTAATTAAAAATACATTCTTTAAACACCTCCTATGTACTACCTGTTAGGCTAGAGTCTTTACACACTAAATATCATGTTGAAATACAAATCTTCAAAATGTATAATCCTCTACTTCCTAACAATGCCTCTTTAAGTAAAATCTATTTCTAACCTTTTTTTCAGTCACTGAGGGTGTAAAGAAAAATATTAGGATTTAAAAGTTACTTGTAATAAAACAAACTTAGTCACGAATTGTTGAAACAAAAATCTGTAAATGACGGGCATTGAAGTCAGATTTAAATATCATTTCTACCTAGAGACAGAAAATTCGTCTGCGTAATATCATTTATCTACTGAGCTAAATTATAATTTAGTTATAAAGCCCAGATCCTTAATGTGTGTTGTAAAGATGATATCTGTGACCCACCCTCAGTAGAAAATGTACTTTCAGTTGTTTTTGTCAGCAGTGATAATGGAGCTGTCCTTGACAAAATATTTTCAGCAAGTTTCCTAAGTAATAAACATAACTGTAATAGAAATAATAATAATAATAATAATAATAGCTATCAGTATCATAATGATAGCACTTATTGAATTCTTTACTATGTGCCAAGTACAGTGATTACCACTTTACGTGCATTGCTTATTCATATCTCAAAATATTTCATGAGGTATGTACTGTTAATAATCCAATTAAATAGAGGACACATCGATGTGGAGAGGTCAAGAAACTTACCCAAGATCACATAGAAAAGAAAAAAAGCCAGGATCTGAACCGAGTGAGTCTGACTCTCATACCTACACTAGGTGGGACTTACAGCAGGCGCTATGACATTTGTTCAGGAGAACACGGCATTTGTATTGTTCTGACTACATGAGACATGGCTGGGATTTAACTGGTTTGTAAACCCAAATCTAAATACAGCTAATAAAGTTTGAGTTATGTTATTCATACTGCCTACTAATTAAAATGCTCCCTTCTGAGAAGACACAGACTGGATGGCATAACCCTAGGATGTTAATACATGCTCAAAAAGTATCTGATGAATGTTAACAATGATCTCTCTAAGAATTGATTTAATAGGTGACCCCATCCCCCTTAAAAATTTTGTCCTATCATCTAAAATGTTATCACATATTATTTACGTGGTCAGGTGAAAAAGTAGAATTTAAAAAAATCTTTTTGTTCTGTTTTACTATTAGGATGTTAGTCTCAGTTCAAACATGGTCCCTCCGGGAAACCTTTCCTATTGCTCTGCTTTCTGATCTGTTCTAGGGCAGTACTCCTTACTGTTCTTCACAGAGCCTTATCAAAGTCACAGACTATTGTTAATTGTTTGTCTTCTCTACTTTATTTTCAGTCCCTTGAAGACTGACCCCATAAAATCCACCTCTTAGACCTCTGAGCATTCTGAGTGCCTAGTATTTCAGTTCCATTAAAAAATCCACAAAATTCAACACACACACACACACACACACAAAATGATCTTTTGGTTGACTATGCATACTCCTTGAGCTGTGCAGGGCTTGTTACATGCAGGTTGCCATAAAAAGGGGTTTCCCATAACAAGAAATTCTCTGAATTGGCTGGTGTGAATGGGTATCAAAAATATGTATATATTTATACACACATTATGAAATAACATGCATATTAACTGGAAGTCATGGAGGAATGCAGAAGACAGTGTCTCAAAAATGAAACATTATTTTAAATGTTTATATTATAATAATTTCATATTTTGTAATTTTACTCCTTTCTATCTTTAATATACTATATGCCTTGATGTAAATTTCAAGAAAGTAGACACTACTTTATTCACTACTAGAAGAGAGAATGATACTACTCAATAAACACTTGTTGAAAAGAAGGAAAATTAAAACAATGTATAAATTTTCATAGTATTTCTCTTATTGCTCTGCAAATAATAAAAGGAGGAGGGTGTCTCCAATACTTTCTTAGGAAAATGTGAATCACCAATAAACTGCAGACTCTCATCCTGTTCTTCAACCAGCTACCAAGTTCCTTCATGCACAATATGTCCCTTTTAGCCTGTCAATATCCAATTTCTGGCACTGCTGAAAGCTGGGAGCAGAGTAGTAGGCAGGAGCAGCTTGAGTCCCCTCAATAATTTTCCCTACATGCCAGCTAGGGAGGGCTGCCACAATACAGGAGCCAGAATTTCCTAGAGGTCAACTGAGTCCCCTGAGGGACGGAGGGAGGACATTCTTATACTTTACAACTTCCGAATGTATGAAGATCCCACTATGTGAAATTGTTATCAGCAAACGTATACTTTCACGGATATAATGAACGGAAATTTTGAGTTCTACTGAAGAAGAGATTATATGGCAGTTTATATTTATCCTAGTATAGATAATATTTTGATAATAAATTATCCAAGATTATGAGTTTTTTTTCAGCCCATGGACTGAGTTCTGTTTCATGTTTGTATCTCCAATACTTAAACACTATATATAACTCAGAATATAGTTGTTTTTAACATCTAACAAATTTCAAGAATGTTTTCTAAAATGATGAAATATGACTTAAAGAGTACAAACAAACATATTCTGCTTTTTAAAGCTGGATATTCCAGTTTTATTAGCAGGCAATGTTCTTATTGAACCTGCATTAGCTTTTGATTAGCATTAATATAGGCCCTCACAACTGTGGTATGGAAATCTTACCTTTTTATGTTCATAAACTCGACATTTTCAACCAATAATCTAGAAACAGTGGTCTTCAAACCCTAACATGTATAACTAACCTGGGGAGTTTCCTAAACTGCTGGTTTCAGACCCCATTCTCAGTGCTTGTGATTTGGAATTTGGAATGGGGACCAGGATTCTGTGTATTAACCAGCGTCCTGGGTAAGTCTATTGCAGTGGACCATAGACTACTTACTATGGTTCAGTTACAAAACCAATATGAAAACAACTCTTTATGCTTCACCTTTTCAATGTGGGAAAAGACTAGCCTATTAAGTGTCACTTAACCATCAAAATTACCAGGCAGTTTGCTAAGAATTTTGAAATGAACCAAAGAAGGATGAGGGGATAAGAAAAAGTACTTTTCAAGTGAAAAAGGACCTTTTTAAAATTTCACAAGATGGAGAGGGAGAAGAATGGCAACAGCATGACAATGTTTTATGTAAAACTTAGGGAAGAAATAGTGAGGCAAGAGTTTGATTTGATGGTAACTCTAAAATACACATATCTACATCTTTGATATAGTATTATAATATATGTATATGTTTACATGAAGTAATGTTAAAACGTCATTCAACTCCTTATTTTCCATGTGATCTTGGTCTTGACAAAATCACTTTATTAATCATAGATTTCTCCCCATGCCCAATTTATCCCCTGAAAGTGAAAGGAGATTATTCTAGTTTATACCACATATGTCCCAGTAAGGGATTGCTTCTGCTTATGACCTGACCTTTAGGTGTCTTCTGACCATACTTATTTCAATGGGCGTTTACTTAGCACTGAATTCTCTTAAAACTTAAGAGTCTTTCATTTATCAAGAACATTGGTAATGAGTAATGGAAATTATTTTATTGCATAACTTGCTATGATTTTCTCTTTGACTTGGCTACAAGGAAGTTTTAAAGCAAATGTATAGCATGTCACTGAGGAGAGTTTGTGGGCTGAGTCACTTGTCTCCATTTACATTTGCCTGCCTGTTTTCTCTTATTTTGCTCATCTTAATTTTTTTATCTACTTCTAATTTATTTATTTGATGTAGTATTCCATTTTTTTTCTTTGCCAGACATTTTAATTCTCTATTGGCACAAGGTCTCTGAGATAAAACAAATAGTGTGTGTGTGATTATTAGGGGTGTGTATATATATATATATATTAGACACGCCTCAAAAAGTAACTAACCCCCTGAAAAAACAGATATTTTGTAGTATTTGGGTTAATAGATTCACTTGATTATTTGCAAGATTGCAATTTAGAGAGGCATAAAATTAAAATTAAAATACCATCATGAGAAGATACATATTAAATTGGACATAGGTATTTTCAGCACCAATTCACTAACTCTGACATCCTTCAGTTCTGAAAAGTAACTGCAGCTGTGCTAAAATCTGTGTGCAGTCTTTAGAGTATACAAAAAATGTTCTACTCTTAATCAATCTACAAAATTGTACAGTTTTGAAATGTTTTTTCTTTACTATATATGTATACATGCAACAAAATGTTTATATATAATTTACTTAAATGTATTTTCACATAGGACCTTGACTTATCACAGCACTATGAAGCTATCTGTAGCCACTGTAGCACTAGTGGATCCCCAGCCAGGGAGGTGACCCACATGGTGCAATAGACCTCTCCTGTCTCACCCACTGTTCCCCTCAGCAGTGTATTCCAGTGTATCTACCTGTTCTGCTCCCTACTCTGACTCTGGTGAATCCTCTCACCTCCCGCACCTCTGGCCTGTATCCCAGTTCATGTATGCATAAATAAATTAATCTTTAAAAAATGTATTTTCACATATATATTTTACTTATATTTTCAAACAACACCTTTAAATTTTTTGCCTCCAATATTATTTTTGTTTAAGTTAATTTCATTAAACAATGAAGAGTGATGAGCCATCCCTACACTGAAAACATATTCAGACAAGTTTAGTCAAATTTCTGCATTTCCTCTAATAGTGATCCAGCTAGACTCAGTCTAATTCTAATAAAATTCAGGCAAGTTAGAAGAACTCTAACAGGGCATTAAACATCGTAACAATGATACTCATCTTGCTTTGACCTTACATTATCACTTATATAGTGATAATATATCACCATAGGCTGATATATTATTATATTGGGGGTCCAAATATTACTTCTGTTATTGTATTAATTTGTGGATCTCATATACTTCTAGAAACCAAAGGTATATAGTATTATTCTGGAATAATTCCCATTTATACTCGTTTTTTGTCCCCTACCTCCTGGCTTAGGCAACCAATAGATGATTCATACTTCCATTACATCACAAATGGATTATAGAAGTATTCCTTAGTCTGACCTCCACATGTCTCTTGCAACTCATTTGTAGATAGTTCAGAAGCTAACAGCTGGACTTCATTTTTGTTCCAGCAGTCACCATTTTATGTTTCTCCAATTCACTGTGAGTTTCACTATTGACAAGTCAATCTAAAACTCTAAAACACATGCATTTTTAGTGGGATAAATCAGAGAGAAAACATTATCATTTAATTTACCATAGGTTTCTGTCACTCAACTATACTTCAAAATTCATTCCCCATATAGCAAAAGGGTGTAAAGATATTTTTCTCCCATAGAAGACTAATGAAATACTTAGCAAAAGTAAGTGGCTACAAAAATTTTCAAAATAAAAGTGCCGTAGTTCTAAAAATCTTGCATAGAACTCTGGTTTAATTTTTTGAGTCTTTCCAAGTCCTCATAATGCTGTGGTATTCATAATAAAGCAGGCAGATGGTTTAGACTCTAAACATATGGTTTAAATGCCCCTCTTGCTATTTCAAAATAATGGACCGAGTTGTGCCCTCAAATAGTCACAAGAAACTTTAAGGAGACTGCCTCTTGAAATACGAAGACAGAATGTAAGTTAGTGGGAATTAAACTTTTCATATTACATTTTCTAAACTTTCTAATGAATTCTATCATACACGTTAAGATAAAATATATTTTTTCAACAAAATAGGATATAGTAAGAAAAATTTCTAGCCAGTACAATATTGAGTGGTGCAAGGAGTAACGTGTAATTTTATTTATTTACATTTTAAAATTCTGATCCTCTAAAATCTTATGAGCATCATCTCATTTAATTTCTGGGTGATTGCCAGATTTCCCATTTTTATTATTATTCCTATTATTATTATTATCAATTAGAAATTTTATGTTAAAGCACTTTGCAATTATTAATTAATTTAGTTTAAATTATGTTTATGACTTTGTTTTAAAATCCATGTTATTCATCGTTATTACAACCTTAAAATGCTATTTCACCAGTCAATTATTCTCATTTCAAAAATAGTTTGTTGTTGATGAAATCACATTTTCCAGGTTTTCACAGAATATGAAATTCATCCTCAGTGAATATATGTGTTTTGATAATGCTATTCACATAACCTAGCTGCATTTAGGAAAATATCTGTTTTTTAAAATCTTACATTTTATACACAGAATGAGTCTACTTTCCACATTTATCATATTTTATTTACTTAAATTTGGTTATGAAAAAGCTTCTAAACTATTCTCACTGGTCTTGCAGTGTTCACAAAACTGAAGTAGTCTGTCTGATCAACATTTCAGATAAAAAGACCACACAATTGACAATAGCGACACTTTGGTTTAATTATAGAAGCCCATCGTTTAAGTAATTATTCCAAAACTGAAATGTCCTTTCAGAAACTATGAACAAGGACTAACTTGGTGCTAATGTAAAACAATTTACTTTGAACAATAAATGCAATAGGTGTACCCAAATATGTTTGGGACACGGTTAAAACAGGTCAGATAAACAATGTTGAGACTAAGTAAAGATCCTCAAGGCAAGCAATCATTTTATACAATCATTTTATACATATATCCACAAATACTTAAACAAAGTTTATAGTTATTGTTGGGGCAAAACATTAGCATATTCTCCTGCTGATAAAGACAGAAAGTAACTCTGAGAAAACCCCCCTCATTTCTCTAACTTTCACAATAAATGCAGCACTGAAACTAAATTCTCAGTCAACTTAGAAATAACGCCGAGCAGAATTCCAATAAACAACAAATTGATTTAAAAAACCCACTGGATTAAATATTTCTGTCTATCTTTCCCTTGCTTTCCCCTGTTCTTTCACTTTTCATGCACACACAATCACACTTACCTGCACAAGTCTGAAACATCAGTCTATGTATTTTTTTTGAAATGTACTCTGTACCGATGCATTTTTCAGTGTTTCTAACCCTCGGGAATGTTAAGAATTTAGGAAGAGAGCCACAGCTTAAGAGAGCAATTATTTGCCAGTAAATACTCAATTTGCTTGTCCTGTGATTTTTCTTCTAACTTGCATATTCAATAATCCGTCCCTGACTGCGTCACAAGCACAAAAAGTCTTTTCTCCAAAGGAGAACACTTTCGCCAATCAACCTTCAGCCATGCCAGGGCACAGCTCGTCAGGGTGATTTGTTAGCTTTAATTAATAATTCCTCACGCTGGCCATTTCAACAAATAACTCAGTGAGACTGGGGCCCTAGATGGCTATGATTCAGGCTGATCAAACGACAGTGAAAAAGGGGTGAGGGGGGAATTCAGATGCCGTTTATAAACACCTCTAATCATACTCTTTCAGTTTGCAATATAGAGGACATCTCAGCTGAATTACCACGTTACGTCCACCAATTTGTATTCAGATGGGAGCCATATGTTCCTTCAGTTTATCTGCTAAGGCCTCCACGGTGCCAACACAGTCATCGGGCAGACAACATTTACAAAAGAGGTCTCTAGCCTCCAGATTGCAAAAGTTTACTGTGGGGTAAAGTTGAGAAATCAGACATATACAGCATTACTCTGTGAGTCTGTGTAACAGTCTAGAAACACAGAGGTAAGAATTACGAGTGGCAGACTTACTCTGCTCCGAATGTCTGATTCTGATTTCCTTTAGTCTTTTTCTTAAAATTTCATACCTAATCCTTAATACAGTTAACAATAATGGCTGATTTGTTTACGCATTCCACAAACATTCATTAAATCTCAAATATATGTTAAACACTGTATTAATTGCTAAGGATATTTTTGAGAGTAAGACCTTCCCAGTTAACTGACACACTGACACAATCAAGCTACTTTTTTTTTTTAACATACAGATGTTCTTGAACATTGCCACTAAATAGGTAGTGTGAAAAAAAACAAAAAAAGGATCCATAACAATATAGGGTTCAACCAAGGATTCAGCACTTGAAAACACATGTGTTCATGTGCAAAAGCGGTGTTCAGAGTAAAAAAAAAAAGATCACAAACAGGTAAAAAACAAATTTCAAATATTAGAAAATTTCCCTCAAGGTGACCAGAACACTCAGAAACATGTCAATCTGTTCACAAACTATGTTAAGGCTTCACAGCACTTGAGGAAATGCAGACATAGGAAATTTTATTCATGTCCTTGATCTGAAATGTACATGTGACAGTAATTTCATTAATTATTGAACACATATTTATTGAACATCAACTGAATCCTAGGAACTGAATAATACTGGGTATTCAGAGATAAATAAAGCATAATCCTTATCTTCAAGAAGCTCACAATTTAGTCATTAGGTGCTAGAAAAGAAAATGCACTTCTAAGAGGAAACTGCAACACAATATAGGAAAAGCAATGGCATCAAATGCATAAAAGTATGAGGTAGGCTTCCTAGAAATGATGCATCGGTTATTTCTAAAGGTAGACTAGGAATATCAGTGGTAGGAAGAACATTCTAGGGAGAAGGAAACTTTTAAGCCCTTTCTGAGACTCTTATTAAATTAGTTTACATTAGAAGCTCTGAGGCTTGATGTATGATAATTTCAGATAATAATAGTAAACATTTTGGGATTTAAAAATAAGTTTCTTAAGAAAAAACTCTCCAAAACTCTAATGTCCTGACATTAACAGAAAACTACACAGATTCTCTAGAGTTGGTACAAATAGTGACAAAATATACCTTTCCTACTTTTAGTGTGTTTCAGTTATCTTAGGCAAATAGCAAGCATTCATGACATACACTGCCTTTTTGTTTTTTCCAGCCCATTTATCTTCTTTTACTATGTGTATATTTGTATAACTTCTGTTTTCATTGTACCATAATGTAAATCATATCTGCATGTTAAAGGAAGGGGAAAGTCTATATCTGTTTAGTAGTCACATGTATAACTAGTCAGAGAACACACACTATAGGGTACTAAGGTGAAAACGTTGAGGAAAAGAAACTTCATTCCTCCAAAAGAAGCTCGAAGTCAGTAAATTCTCCTGTAAATTGCATATAGTTCTTAATGACATAGAACATTTTGTTTTATATTAAATTCAACAGTTGTGAGACCTCAGCCATACTAGTGTATTTACCATACATCAGTAACACTGAGCTAATATGAAAAACTGACATATTTTATTAATCTATTGAATCTATATGTATTGAGCTTCTGCTAAGTATCAAGCACTTAACAGTAATTGCTGAATTTTTATTTCTGCAACATTCATATATAGTAATATTTACCATCATTGAGTGCTTACTATAGCCTAGAAATTGATATACAGACTTTATACATATTACCTCACTTAATGATTCTAATATCATTCCCATTTAATAAATAGATAATGAAATTCACAAAGGTTGAATCTGAATACGTACTATGTGTCTTCATTCTAAATATACGACCAGTTACACTAATGCTTACCAGAAATCAGTTCTATTACTTTTGCTACACATAATGTTTATGTTATTTTTTAATCCAGGAAAATTACAGTGTTTTTTTTTTTTAAAGATTTGTTTATTTATTTATACAAGCACTGGGTACAGTCAGAAGCGCGGGAGGGTGAGAGAATTCACCAGAGCCAGAGTGGGGAACAGAACAGACAGATGGACGAAATACACTGCTGAGGGGAGCAGTAGGCAGCAGGAGAGATCTGTCGTGCCATGTGGGACCCTCGCTGGTGGCCGGGGATCGAACCAGCACTGCAGAGGCTGCAGGCAGCTTTGCAGCCCAGCGCTCAACAGCTGCGCCACCGAGGAGGCCCTATTTTTATTCTTGCGTAGAAGGACTGGGGAGTAGGTCAGAGGTGCTGGGGGTGGGAGGATTCACCAGAGACAGAGTGGAGTGTAGAACAGGCGGATTGACTGAAATAAACTGGTGAAGAGAGCAGTGGGCGAGACAGGAGAGGTCTGCTGTGCCATGTGAGTTAGCTCCCTGGCCAGGGATCCAACTGAGACCATGGTGGTGACAGCCCCTAGGCCACCACTGAGGCCCCTAAAATGGCTTTGAGTTCAATTTATGAATTGTTAAATTCCTATATCTAATAAGAGTGATGTCTCACAAAATAAGACTGGAAAATAGGGGGCCTCCTTGGTGGCGCAAGAGGTTAAATTGCAGTACTATGAAGCTATCTGCAGCCACTGCAGCACAAGTTCGATCCCAAGCCATGGAGCTACCCACATGGCACAGCAGACCTCTCCTGCCTTGCCTGCTGCTCCCCTCAGCAGTGTATTTTAGTAGATCTGCCTGTTCTGTTTCCCACTCTGTCTCTGGTGAATCCCCTGCACCTCTGGCCTATACCCCAGTTCTTGTATGCATAAATAAATAAATATTTAAAAAAAAACAAGACTGGAAAATAGTATTTATGGTATCAACAGACTAATAGTAAGCTGTGCTGAGAGAAGATGTGGCAACCAGCTTGAGTTGGGCATACATGTAGGCGAAAAAACCAACAGCACAGAACTACACACTATGGCAGCTCCCCAGGCCTCCAGCCCATACAGAAACTGCATAAACTCTTGGAAGATAATTCAGCTTCTTCTACAATTTCAGATGCAGAATAAATGGTTTAAAAAGGGGACGAAGACTTTGCATTGAAAGACTTAGGTTTGAATCTTAGAGTGGCCACTTACTAGCTGCATGTGCTAGGTCAAATTAATTAGATTATCTACAGCTCAGTTTTGTTATCTCTAAAATAGTTTGTTGTAAAAATTAAAGGCGATAATGTACCTGAGGTACTTAGCATAGAAACTAGCCCAGAAAGTGTATAATATATGGTCTTTGAAGTATTCAGAGTTAAAGCTTATCACATAAAACTAACATTTACTATTTCTGGACCAAAAGACTGCCTTAAACAATAAATGTTAATAAAAAAATTGGACTTGGTAATCTGGTAGATTTTCCTTTAAGGGTGTTAATAATATAGCTTAAGGGATGGTGTTAAAGAAAACAAAAAAGACAAAACAGAGCTAGACATAGGAACTTAACAGTTAATAATAGAATAAACTTTTACTTTTCCAAGTTATTAGTACAATATTACATTTTATTTGATAGAGATGGAAAAGCTTATTTGGGCCTTTCTAGGGAAGCCACCACTCAGTACAATCAGACCCTTCTCCAAAGTTGCTAACTTCACTGCTAACTACCAGCATTCTCCAGCCCCAGGTACTTCGATACCCTTTCTACATACTTGATTCTCTCTTGACCTTTATTAAGTCCAGCCATTTTTAAAGTAGGGAGCAACTTTTGTACACGATAACATTTACTGATGGTGAGTAAAGCCAGTTCCAGGTGAAACAGAGTATTTCCTTCTGGAGGAGTCATTGAAGGGGCTTCACAGAGATTCTCGTTTGCTTCTAAGAATATTTAAAGTTTTTCCCTTGGGGATTTCTTTGGGGTTAAGGGACCATCTGTACCCTCCATTACTGGTTCTCATTCTATAACTCCTGGCTGAAATCAGGTTTCTATGCGGAAATTGGAAAATGAGTTAATGAGCAGAGGGACTGCTGAGTCACATTAACCTAAAGTGAGATCTCCTGGGCAGCCAAAGTTTTCTACAATCTGTTTATTTCTGAAGTAAAAATCTTAATTGGCAGAATGTATGGTAGACTACTTCATGTATTTAACCATAGGATATCTGAACTGGTATCAATGATTTGATAAAATTTCTGGCCTGGTTGGGTTCTTGCTTCCATTATAACTGTCTTATATATGGAAATTTCATCTTTGGTTTGAAAATTATGACAAGTATAAGTCATTAGAGAAAATTTTGAAAGTAGATACTTTTTTCATAACCTTCTCCCAAATAAATTCCACATGCATAATTTTCAAATTTATATACATAAGTAAATACCTAATCTCTAAATGTTTTGCAAAGGAATAGCTAGATACTGAAGGAAGTTTCCAGTTTCAATTTTGATTTCTCTCTAAATAATTTTAGAATTCTAATATTCAGAAACTGTTAAGTAGTGATCCATATATTTGGGTATAAACTAGCTTGAGCTTAAAAACCCTAAACTTTCTCAAAAGTTTCTTATCCCCTGAGGCATTGTTCTCTCAGTGAAAGTTTTCAACCTTCACAAATGTGAAAATTGGGTTTCCCGGAAGGAGAAAAATGTTTCTTGTCAGAAAACTAGTCCTGGCTAGTTCAGAGTAAAGGAGACTAAGATCTTATCAGCTTTTCTGCGACCTTGCTATGTGAGTTGTTACAAGTCATTTAATATCCCCCTATGTCTGTTTTCAATCTTCTTATCTATGATACCTAAATGATATTATTAAGATAATGCAGAGCAAATATTTTGATCATCTCGTAGCACATATACTAAAGCCTAAATCTCAGTGTCAGAATGATAGTATCAGTATCAAATTGGTAGAATGACACTAATGCCCTGTATGTTATCAAAGGATAAATTTACCACCACAATGACTCTGCTTTGGCATCTATAAAATGGGTATAGTGGTGTTTACATTTTCATAAAATAATTTACTGGAATGGAGGGACTACTGCATTATTTATTAAAACTTTGCAACGAAAAATTCATACGATGTAAAAATTATAACAAATTTATTTTAAATTTCAAGGCATGAATGAGATGAAGTAAATGTTTCTAACCATATTCAGATATATATGAGGAAAGTTTATCAAAAAGGAACAACACTGCCTTTTATTTGTGTGACTGGCTGCATTTTATGGTGGAGCCAAGACCACAGTAATGAAAAAGCAGAATCAGGAAAAGGGATTTTTAGCAGCCTGTTGAATGATATATAAAATAAGATGCACACACTACTGGGCTGGCAGAAATGTTATACATGTGTTTTCAGAGCCACAGCTGTTTGAGTAGCTTTCCATAAGTTCCTGAAGTACCCCCTCACAGATCCCTCTTACCTTTCATGTTTTTGTCCCCTAGTGCCAGGTGGGAGTAATGACCAAAGGTAGAGGCAAAACCACAAAGGCACCAGTGTGACAGCAGCTGCCCTAAAGATCAAAGAACTGAATCAACTATGGCTGCCAAAATTAGAACCACGTAGGCGGCTCATTAGCCTGGTGCCCCCAAACCACATGGCCACGCCTGGTAGTCAGCACCTAGGGTTCAGGCCCCGTTATTGCCTAGGAAGACTACCTGCTAAAAACTGAACATGCACATTTCCTTATCCACTCACAGAATTTGATTTCAACACGATTTTGTGCAAGTATTATATTTACTGAATGATCTCAGTGTGACAGACATTGTATAAATGAAACAAAATTCCTCTCTACTCATATTTTATGCTTACTAGGATCCCAAAGAGAATTGCTATACCAATGGGTAAATTCTTGGGAAATTAACTAGTAGATAACAGAATTCAATTTCTGATACTTTCATCAGATATTTTTCTTTAGTTTTCATACCTGTCATGAGAAAATAGTATTTTAATATTTAAGATATCCAGCATTCTTACTTAAAAACCCATCTTGATTTATGATAGCCAAGAATCCAGAAAAGAGAAACTAGAACCCCTGAAAAACTAATAAAAGATGTCATAAAGTATTTATTATTGACCAAACTCATCTTAACTCATCAGCAAGATTTTAAGTGGGAATCAATATAGTCTTCCTTAATACATGTTAACATCAGTTATCTGGAGTCTCCATGGGACACTTCCAGAAGGTGGAAAGATGGGACACTTCCAGAAGAAAGCACAATGATAAAATATAAGAAATGATCACTTTGTATTTTACATGAAGAGGTGTCAGGAGGGTTAGGAGAAGGATAAAATATCAGGGCTGAGAACTATTCACAACTTGAAAATATGTATATAATTGAGTCCTGCAGAAATCAATGTAGTAGAGTTCATTCACACATACAAAAAAAGTATTCATGTTTGTTATATTAATGATCTGCCCTCAAAATTCATGTTGCTGTTCTAACCTCCAGGATCTCAGAATTTGACCTTATTTGGAAATAGGGTCATCGGAAATATAATTAGTTAAAATAAGGTCACACTGGAGTAGAGTGGGCCCCTACCCCTATAGGACTGATGTCCTTATAAAAAAGGAGAAATTTGGACACAGATAACACTGTGTTATCTGTATAGGGAGAACACTATACAAAGATGAAGAGCTATTTCTACAAACCAAAGAATGCCAAAGATTGTTAGCAAACCATTAGAAATTAGGTGAAAGACCTGGAATAGATTTCCTCTCACAATCCTCAGGGGGAAGGAATCCTGCTGACACCTTAATCTTGTTCTAGCCACCACACCACTGACACAAAGCATGTCCACTGTTAAGACACTCAGTTAGTGGTACTTTGTCATAGCAGCCCTAAGAAATTAAAACAATAATGATAATCAGGGAATCATTATTTAAAGATTAAGTCATGTTTAGAACATTTTAATAAGTCGAGAAAATTAAGATTCCCTTCAGAAAAAGGATCATCAATATGCATAATGTTTGAGTGGCACTGAGATGACTAATTTACATGACACATACAACTTTTATTTTTTCCTATTGAAGTGAGATTTGGCACCTTTACCAAAAAAAGACAAAGTAACATATACGCTACAGAAAATATCAAGGAAAGAGTTCCTGAACCCTAAAAAGCATTTTGATTAGCAAGGCAGAAAAATGAGTTTATTTTTAGTTATTTATGTGAAATACAAGGACTAAAAAGGGTACAATGGTTACCAAGAAAAGTTATTGGTAGAGATGATGCTGCCTATTTAGAAAAGAACAATTAGGATATAGGATCTGAGTCTAGATCAAAACTAAGAGGCTAATGAGAAGCTACAGATTCTAAGTATGAGGAATGCTGGAGGAAAGTAAAAGATTGAGGCAAAGCAAGAGTAAAAAGGAAGGAATGGAGACAAAGGCAAAGGGAATATGAAAAGGCTCGCTATCATTGAGAGAGATTACGTCTAAAATGGGCATGGAGATAATTTTTTAAAAAAAGTCTTGCAGACCACAAGGAAATAAAGACATTCCTGTATTCAGAGTAAGAGTTAAAACAGCCAGGGCAAGAATTAAGCTCTGTTTAAAACTAATGTTCTGCAGGCTATTGTGTGAAAAAGATTGTACCTTGATTTGCCTTTAAAAGGATTCAATAGTGGAACAGAAACTTTTTTTTGAGTGTAAACTAAGCAGTTAGGACAGGTAGATCAAGAAAAAATACTTCACGAAATAGGAAGCTATAACTTTATACAAAGTGTTCTCTGACGAAGTTACCAAAAAAAAAAAAAAAAAAGGGAGAGGGAAAAATAGGCCCCAAAAGTTTGCTTGTTGTGTTAAATAGCTTTAAAATTCTACCTCTGCTAATTGTTCTTAACATTTTATTCAACCAATTATCAACTTAATCTGGGAAAAGAAAAATCAACTTGACTTTTTGACAGCCAAGAGAATCCAACTGGAAAATTCAAATCCTGTAAGAATAGGGTACAAGGAAAACTCTGCTGAGCAACATTTTCAACTGCCAACAGAAATCCATAATAGCACAATCTACTCTTACCTTTCCCAAAACTCTTTACCTTAAAAAATAATAATAATATAAAAAGATGCTTGTATAAAATGAAAAGAAACAAAGAGACCTATTTCCTCCTCATGGTAATAGAAAATTGTTGTGTGCGGTGGTCAAAACTACAATCTGAGTTCTCTTCCTATTCTTCATAGAACTTGGTGATGACTCTGTCCACATCTCTAAAATAGCACAATCTTACTAATAAATAGAATCACTGCATAAATTAATCTATTTCCTATATTAAACAATTCACAAATCAATTTAATTGTTTTATTTATTCACGGGGAGAAAATTTTGAGTTGAATTATGATGCTTAAGTAGGTAGGGAAAATGTTAAAAAGGAAGGTTATAGATACTTCCTATCTGGGTATTGCTTTTTCTTTCTACTGATTTCAAAGTGATTTCTGCTATAGAGCTGATTGCTACATAATGTTTCTACCGCTAGTGGGTAAGGAAGGAGCCTCTCAAAACTGTGATGTTGGTAAAATTAATAAACTCTCATTAATGGGAAGGTAAAAGAGAAGAGAAATACAAATGAGATACTGCTATCGCATTAAAAAGCTTTAGTGGGGCTTACTCAGAATAATAAGAGAAGTAATTGAAAATAAAAAGGAAAAGGAAGTTAGGAAGGAAGGAACGAATGTTGAGAAAAAGCATAACTGAAACAAGAAAGCATGATGATGAGAAAGTCACTGTAAATTACTTTCACATTTTCCCACTAGTTGGCCCTCTAACCTTCCTTCCCTACCACACAAATCCCAACCCATAAGTGTGGGAAGCAACTGGGATAACTGAAAAGGAGTGGGGATGAAAATTTCACCCCTAAACAATGCTCTTTTAGGTACCAGTATCTCTAATTCAGCATGTCCAATTGTTTTAAATCATATGCATACATACATACACGCACACACATATTTTGACATATATTTTCAAAGGGCTCGTATAAACTCTAAACTGATCCCTGCACTCTATAACCATGCACTGGCTTAATGCAAAGAACCACTGTGTTAAGAACATGGACCAAGGGCCTCCCCGGTGGCGCTGGGTTGCGAAGCTGCCCGTGGCCTCTGCAACGCTGGTTTGATCCCCGGCTGCTCCCTGGCCACCGGAGGAGGGTCCCACATGTCGCGCAGACCTCTCCTGCCGCCAGCTGCTCCCCTCAGCAGTGTACTTCGGTCCTTCTGCCTGCTCTGCTCCCTGCTCTGGCTCTGGTGAATTCTCTCACCCTCCCACGCTTCTGACTGTACCCAATGCTTGTATAAATAAATAAAAATAAATCTTTAAAAAAAAAAAAGAATATGGACCAATTGGGTTGTTTCCATAGCTTAGCTACTGTAAACAGTGCTGCTATAAACATAGGGGTGCAGGTGCCCTTTGGAATTGATGTTTCTGTGTCCTTTGGGTAAATACCTAGAAGTGGAATTGCTGGATCATATGGAAGCTCTATGTTTAGTAGGTCAAGAAATCTCCACACAGCTCTCCACAGCGGTTGGGCCAGTTTGCACTCCCCCCAGCAATGCAGGAGAGTTCCTTTTTTTCCACAACCTCGCCAACATTTGTTGTTGCTAGTTGTTTTTTTTTTTTTTAATATGTGCCATTCTCACTGGTGTAAGATGGTATCTCATGGTAGTTTTGATTTGCATTTGAAGGGATCATGCTCAGCAAAATAAATCAGAAAGAAAAAGAAAAATACCAGATGGTCTCACTCATAGCAGGAATTTAGAAAACCTAAACAAGGGACCAGGAAAAAGATGAATTAATACAAAGTAAAAATCAAAATCAACAAGCAACTATAAACCAAAGATACACTACAGGGTGGTGGGGGGGGAAGGAAGGACTAGGGTCAAAATAAGGGGAGGGGTGCAATTGTATGGGGAATATAACCAAAATGAAAATGCATACATTGTGCAAAAAATGAAAAATGATTTAAGAATCATATAAAATAAACAAACACAAATCAATAAATAAATAAGGTTTAAAAACAAAAAGAATATGGACCAAGTCAGAATAAACAGATAGGGACAGAAACTTGGAGAAATGGAAATGGGATATAAAACAAATGAACCAATGAGTTAACACAAAAGCAACACAAAAAGGGTCTTTGTCTCCATATCAATTATTAAGATTCTGATTTTTCTCATTGATTTTTTGAACTCAGAACAAGGAAAACTATTACTTTAATGAATTCTTTAATTAACAAAAATGAAGAAAATACACAGAAAGATATATAACTTTATAACAGTGTTGCATGTTTTTAATTAAATTACATACATCCTTGCTAAATGCCTTTATAGTATACTAAAATCTCATACAGTCTGATTTTGGGCATTAGCTCTAACATATACAATGGTACAGGAAACTAACACTATTTACTATTGTGAGTAGCATCTCATCAGACATGGAGATTTGGCAATAGATATGAAAATAGCAACAAAGAATAATATATTAATTTTAATATTTTAACTCAAGTACACATACAATCTAGGACACAGTTCATGTCTCAACTGTAGAAAGAATTACTTATATTTGTTTAAAACGCTATTTTTCATAGCATTTCATAATCTTTGAATGCTTTAAGGTATCTTTAGCTGATTTGATTTGAATATTCACACTGTAAAGTAAATGGGAGAGATTTTTATTTTGTAAGTGAGGATACTGAGGCTAAAAGTGATTGACATATTTAAATCACATATTGAACAGGTGGCAAAACAAAGACTAGAACTCAGGAATTTTGATACTTACCTGGCAATTTTTCTGCTATCTGATACCGCACTTAAAATTATTCATTACACATAACTTATTTAGACACCTATTTATCTTACTTTGCAAATAAAGGCAATGCTGTTTATCTGCAAGCGAGTTCATATCCATGACATTTGTTTCCCCATCAGGATTTTGTGCATGGCATTTAGTCTAACAGAAGGTATATGAAGCATTTTAGAAGTGAACATGGATACATTTAAATGTATACTGCATATGTTATGGATACTCTACATATGGGTACTTATATATGTGTATGTACATGCATATGTTATTGCAACTAATATGTGTTTATTCATCTGATTGGAAAAACAATATTGTCAAGATAAGCTTGTACTCTTTACTACTAAAATTGCATTTATTAAAGGCACAAGCTGACAATTCACAAATTAAACCAATGTAAATATATGAACAACATAATAGAAGATATTTTAATGAAAATTATAGATACACATATATCTAACTTTATTCTTCCTGATAGTTTTTAATTTATATTTAAATCAAATATTTTTAATTAGAAGTAAAAACTCATTTCTAAATCTGAGTCATAGTGCAGGGACAGAGAAAGAGGGGTCAAACCTGGGGAGGGAAAAGTACAAAGGACTGTGGTGATGGATCATGGGTGGTGGGAGAACTACAGGGAATATACCTGAGAGGAGAAATCAAATACTATCCCAAAAAAGTAACAAAATAAATAAACAAATTTAATAAGAAGAAAAGTTTATAATTTGTTCTTATTTACTCCATTTTCCCTTGGCAAATTAGTCTTTTAGCTGAAAAAATCCTACTTCCAACTTTTTTTTTTCCTCTGAGAGGTATAGTATTACTTTAAAACAAATAAGATGTTAAATTTTGGGGATGAGATACTTTCCTCTTTAAGGAAATTTCATAACACAAATTATAATCCAGTGGATATATCTGTTATTTCTTTCTTAGTCTCTAAAGGAACCCTTATATCCCAGACATTGGAACCCACTTTGAGCATAATTGTGAAGTACAGAGATTAAATTTTCCCCAGTTACTCTCCCTTTTCTCCTTTTTGACTTGTTTTTCTTGGATCTTTCCTCAACCTATGAAAAGATGTATTTTTGCTCCATTTCCCCCCGTTGGGATGCTAGAACCTTCCTCTTTAATTTCAGCTATAACTTCAGACACAATTCAATTGAGTTCCTACTTCTGTCTCCTTACTTAGCTCATTTTGCTAATCCCTGAATCAAAATGCTGCCATCTATCTAATTTTACTATCTGCTGTTATCATTTGCTATATCATTTACCAGATCACACTCTCTTATACACCATTGAAATATTTGTGATTTTTCTATTTCCTGGGCAAGTTATAAATGTATTTATCTTACCCCACCATGTGAATCACCTCTAATATTTTAGTAATCCCATTTCTGATTCACTCTATCTTGGTTTACTTCCCTTTCCCAACAGGGTTACAAATATGGTTCTAACATGCTTTGTGGAGAATAAAAGAGTGTTGAACAATAAAACATACTATAAACCAGAAAATTGCAAGTCTTATTAAAGCCTTAGTGGTCAACTTGGTTTTATATAAATATATATATATATATATATATATATATACACACACACACGTGTATATACATGTGTATATATATATTTTTTTTCACACATATAAGCTTAAGTTTTTAAGAAGAAACCAACAAATAGACTATGTAAATACTCATATTAAGTGTTTTCTCCTACATTTAGAGCCAAAAAAAAAAAGACTTCTCAGAATATTCAAGAATTATATAATGGAGGAGATCCATTCTTCTAGAATCATCTGTGGTAGACAAAATAATTGTACTCTGAAACACCCATTCTCTAAGATGAGAATCTCTAGTACATGGAAAAATATTATGTACCTATAAAAGGGATTTTGCAGATACAATTAAGGTTATGGAGCTTAAAGTAGGGAGGGTATCCTAGATTTCTCAGGTGGACCCAATGTAATTATACTAAAAATTGAGAATTTTTTTTTCTGACTGAAATTTGGAAAAGAGCGGTAGAAGGGGAAGGCATAGAGATACCAAGAATGATGATCTAAGACATTCTTTTTGGTACTGAGATACAGGTGCCATGTATAAGAAGTCAAGGATGGCTTCCAGAAAACAGTCAGCAAAGATATGGAGATCTTAACCCTACAACCACAAGGAACCGAGTGACCTCTGAAGTGCATTCTTCCCAAAGTCTTCAGTGAAGAAAGAGGTCATCTGAGTGACTTGGCAGAACTGTGAGATAATAAATTTATGGTGTTATAAGCTGCTATGTTTGTAACATACAGCAATATACCATCTCAGTTCAAAGTGGATAGAAATAATAGTTTAAAAATATACTGTAAAGAGTTGGAACAGAAATCATCATTATGAACAAAGAAAATTCTCCTTATACTTTCCCCCCTGATTTTCCTGTGAAATAACAGAGGAATAAAGGACAAAGATTATGAGGAGTATATAAACTTCAGTGCAGGATGTCCTTACTAAGTAATTTCACAAATATGCCTTTCCTCATAAACAAGAATACTGGACTACTAATGCTATATACATTGCCCTACCAACTAAACCCACTGTGTTGAAAAAGAAAAAGAAAATCTCACACTATTTCAAAGGATTATAAAAACATGATGACAATAGCTATTTAAGAGATAATGAAAAGACAAAGAAAATCCAAGCAAATTTATACCCAAATTCACAGATCATATGAAATTAGGATGTGTTTTTCACAATACACAACTTGTCTTATAACCACACATTTAAAGGAAATTACTTTCAAAACTACAATTATATATTTTATATGCTATCACCAGAACTATTTTTCAAGTATACCTTCCAAAATTAATTTCCATTCTTACTCATATTGTTTACACAGTGAGATATTGACCTAAACATATCAAAAAATATTGGAAGAAAGGCGAAAAAATTTGATGACTATTTTAGCTTGGTAGGTTTTGAGAAATTGATCTTTGAATATGTATTCCAGTTCAGAACCTAAAACTTTTTGAGGTAGTAACCACAGCATGCTGAAAACTTATACTTTTGTAGTCAACTAGAACTGATTCTAACAGGAAAGGGACTATTCCCAGCAGGTTGTACATATTCGACTTTATAATTATGTCACAGTATGAAATAATACAAAAGAAAATAGGAGAAAAAACAAATACAGTCATTAAAAACTCTAGGATAGAAAGGATGAATGCAGTAAATTTTTTTTTCTCTGTAGAAACAGAAAATACACTAAAGTAGAAATCACATCACCCTTTGCCATTTTCCTTTATTATTCCATGAGTCCACACTGGATGGGGAGTCCCAGCGGCCTGACAAAAAAGCACTTGTGGAACCAAGATGACCATGTGAGAAGAAACACCTGCCTCTTCTTTTAAAACACACATTCTGCTTCCTACAGCTCTCTGAAAACTTATTCAAAACTTTGGTCATTTTACCAGGAGATATCATAATTTTGAGGGGCTTTGAAGCTCATGCACAGCAAATTAATCCCCATTTTATATCTGTTCTAATTTAGTATTTTAAAAGGGGGTAGATAATAATAAATCCCGCCAACTCTCTTTTTTAGGGCTATTCAGATACTAAATAAACCAAGAACATTTTAAAATGCAATCTCACAAAAATCTGCTTTGCTTAACCTTCTCTCCCTCTTTAAAAAATAAGAAAGGCATGATGTTCTTTTTTTGTTAATTAATTCATTTTAGACAATTCCTTAAATTTTCATTTTAATAAATTTTTGTGTGGGTGCATTAATTACTTTCAAAGACGCTTTACAACTGTTACCTATTAAAAGCCTTTGTTAGTGAATAAAAAAAAAAAAAAAAAACTTCCAGCAGGGCCCCTCCCTTCTCCATCCTGAGCAGGTCCTTGCTATCAACTGCTAGAGTATGCTCGCTTTGCACCTAGAGCTATAATTATTTTGCTTTAATTTTACAAAACCTTTTGTTCCATTCCCATGAGCCCACCTGATCCTTATATTACACTGGCTCTATTAAAACACTCATGCAGAACAAAGCATGGCTGTACTGATTCATAAGTAACTTTTTTTCTCTTCAGAAAATGCCAGCGGCTAGCATTTGGGACATAGTCTTAGGCATCACCCTTCTTTGCCTATTTTCATGTGTTAGAACAAAAATATAGGTTGTTTCCAAGTGGTGCATTCCTCCCTAAAGTCCTTTCTTTGCCCAACTGTTTGTGTGTGTGTGTGTTTTAAAAAATATTTTCTGTTATACTAATTTACTCTGTGGCAATGTAAGTGATACAATGTTGAGGATAGTAAGAATAGAGGATTGTAATCGTGTTGAGATTTCTTTTATTCATATTAATATTTTTTAAAAAATCACTTTAGTTGCCTACTTTAATTTTCCTCTTTCTCCTTACTCCACCCCTTTTCCTTGAAATCTTGCAACACATGTGGGCTTTGGCAGAAAAAAAAATACACTGACTCATCAAGAGAATTGTTTGTTTGCTCTGAGGAGCACCCTGAGGACCCTCTAGGCTGCACACGGAGCCCTTTGATCCTAGGAAATTTATTTCTTCCAGATGTTTTCCCCACAGCCACCTTTCTGCAATGTCCTTCTTTATTATGTAGTATAAGAATAAACACTCAAGACCTACTGTTACTGCATACAGTGAGCTGACAGGGAGTTGACATTTGATTGAGCTGTTGAGTTGTCCCTGCCTTAGGCACAATGATGGAGGAAAGAAATACTGAAGAAGGCAGATGGGGTCTTTTCAGGCAAGTGACCTTAGAATTAAGATGGAAATTATGTGAACCAGAGCAAAGAAAATATACAAATCTGCAGATCATGAAACTAGCTTTATCCAGTCATATGTAGTCTTTTTTTTAATATTAAATTTTATTTTTATATTCCCCCATACAATTGCAAATGCCCCATTCTGACCCCAATCCTTCCCCTCCCGCCCCCCACCCCCCAAAAAGTGTCTCTGGTTCATAGTTTTTTGTTGATTTTGATTTTCACTTTCTTATATTCATTTTCCTGGTCCCTTATTTAAGTTTTCTAGATTCCTGCTATGAGTGAGACCATCCGGTATTTTTCTTTTTCTTTTTGGCTTATTTCGCTGAGCATGATCCCTTCCAGCGCCATCCATGTTGCTGAAAATTGCATGTGTTTATCTTTTTTGAATGCTGAGTAATATTCCATGGTATATATGTACCACATCTTCTTGATCCAGTCATCTCTTTTTGGGCATTTGGGCTGTTTCCAAAGCTTAGCTATTGTAAACAGTGCTGCTATAAACATAGGGGTGCAGGTGCTCTTTGGAATTGATGTTTCTGTGTCCTTTGGGTAAATACCTAGGAGTGGAATTGCTGGATCATATGGAAGCTCTATGTTTAGTAGGTCCAGAAATCTCCACACAGCTCTCCATAGTGGTTGGACCAGTTTGCACTCCCACCAACAGTGCAGAAGAGTTCCTTTTTCTCCACACCCTCACCAACATTTGTTGTTGCTAGTTTTTTAAATATGTGCCATTCTCACTGGTGTGAGATGGTATCTCATGGTAGTTTTGATTTGCATTTCCCTGATGACAAGTGATGTTGAACATTTTTTCATATGTCTGTTGGCCATTTGCATTTCCTCTTCAGAGAAGTTTCTTTTTAGCTCTTCTGCCCATTTTTTGACTGGATTATTTTCTTTGTTGTTGCTGAGTCTCATCAGCTCTTTGCAGATTTTTGTGATCAGTCCTTTATCATTAGTGTTGGGTGCAAAAATGTTCTCCCAGTCGGTGGGGTTTCTCTTTGTTTTTGTTATTGTCTCTTTTGCTGTGCAGAAGCTCTTTAATTTGATGTAGTCCCAGCTGTTTATCTTTGTCTTCACTATCACTGCTTTGGGTGATGTGTCTGTAAAGATGTCTTTGATGTGCAAATCCCGTAGTGTTTCGCCTATATTTCCTTCTATGTATTTTATGGTTACAGGTCTTATGTCTAGTTCTTTAATCCATTTTGAGTTGATTTTTGTGTATGGTGTGAGGTAGTGGTCAAGCTTCATTCTTTTGCATGTAGCGACCCAGTTTTCCCAGCACCATTTATTGAACAAACTTTCTTTGCTCCAATGCATAGTCTTTGCTCCTTTGTCAAAGATTAGTTGACCATAAATCTGTGGGTTTATTTCTGGATTTTCTATTCGATTCCATTGGTCTGTATATCTGTTCTTGTTCCAATACCATGCAGTTTTGATGATTATGGCTTTGTAGTATAGTTTGAAGTCTGGGAGTGTGATGCAGTCGTATGTAGTCTTAATGCTTGAATCTGTCGTGCTCCTTGTCCATCTAAAGTATAACAAGTAGAGAGTAAAGAGAAGTCTTTGGATACCTCGAGAATTTTCATGCTCTGTCTCAGGGTGCCAGTAGAAATGAGAAGGGATGACAAGGCAGGCCATGGTTTGTAGGTGTACAGATAAAGATGTTATACTAGGTTGAACGATGGCCCCCCCAAATTATATCCACATCCTGATCCCTAGAACCTGTGAATGTTATATGGTAAAAGGGACATTTATAGATTTATTTAAATTAGCATTTCTGATGAGGAGATTACCCTGAATTATCTAGATGGACCCTAAATGCAATCAAATATATCTTTGTAAAAGGGAGATTTTAGGGGCCTCCCTGGTGGTGCAAGGGGTTAAGTTGCAGCACTATGAAGCTATCCACAGCCACTGCAGCACGAGTTCGATCCCCAGCCAGCCAGGGAGTTAACCCACATGGCGCAGCAGACCTCTCCTGTCCCTCCTGTTGCTCCCCTCAGCAGTGAATTTCAGTCAATCTGCCTGTTCTGTTTCCCATTCTGTCTCTGGTGAATTCTCTCACCCCCCCCCCCACTTCCACACTTCTGGCTTGTACCCCAGTTCTTGTATGCATAAATAAATCAATCTTTTTTTTAAAAAAAGAGGGAAATTTCACAAAGATACAAGAGGACAAATCACTATGAACACAGCTCTTTAGTCTGGAGTAAACTTTGTGTCTGCTGTGGAGCTTGCTAGTACTCCTGTGATCATGACCATGGATGTAGCCATAAGCCAAGAAGTGTTGGCAGTCACTAGAAGTTGAAAAAGACAAGGAAACACATTTTCCTTTAGACCCTCCAGAAGAAATACAGACTTGCCAACACCTTCATTATAGCTCAGTGATTTGGGGTAAATGGCCTCTAGAACAGTGAGAGAATAAATTTCCGTTGTTTTAAGTCCCTGAATTTGTAATAATTTATTAAGAGCAGTCATGGGAAACAAATATAGCTGTTTCAAGACCTCATTATTCTGCACATTCCTGAAATCATCAAAGTCTCATATTAATAGAGGAGTGGAAAACAGGGTGGCAAGACTTTAAGTAAAAAGTCTTTGTGGAAGTGCTAGGGCTCCGAAGGGCACTTGTGACCTACAGAAAGTTGAGCACGAAAATAAATAGGGCGAAGACAATACATGAATTTATCCATATGGCATATGGATATAAAAGCTCCAATTTTCTATTACTAGCTTTCATATTTTATGAAGTAGGACAAATACATCATATTGTTTTACTAAATCGTCAATATAATGAACAATTGATTTGACATGTATATATTACATTTCACACACACCCACACACATATACACTATGCTATAAAATTGAAGATCTTCTGTCTGCACGAGGTAATTTACTATTAGCTGTTCAAAGGACAATCTATTTTTTATTATTTATTTATTCATACAAGAACTGGGGTACAGCCCAGAGGTGTGGGGGGTGAGAGAATTCACCAGAGACAGAGTGGGGAACAGAACAGGCAGAATGACAAAAGTACACTGCCGAGGGAAGCAGCGGGCAAGTCAGGAGAGGTCTGCTGTGCCATGTGGGTAGCTCCCTGGCTGGGGAACGAACTCGTGCTGCAGTGGCTGTGGATAGCTTCATAGGTTGCGTCTTAACCTCTTCCACCATTAGGAAGGCCCAGGGAAATCTATTTTTAAAGAGTAACCCAAAGATAATTTGGTACCTAAATCCAAGAATGCCTTAACATATATATTAAAACAACTTGAGTCTAGAAATATCCAACAGCAAAATGACTTATAATATATCCAGATCACACAGCTTACCATTTATCTGACTCATTAGTAAAAATCTATAGTAGCTGCATAATTAAAAAGAACAAGGAAACTCCTGAATTCTCATGATTCCTTTTAGCTATTGGTTTTTCCAATAACCAAACCATCAGTTTTCTTAATCAGCATGAAGTCAGTGTACCTACACTTGATACAAAGAAATAAGTTTTGGAGAAACTAAACAAATTCTAGATGAATCAGCAAATGAGAACTGAGAAAATCAAGAAGAAATGCTTCCTCTATTCTCTAGTACCTTTGAAGAGAAAACAGAGTTTGAATTCTCATTTGAAGCTATCACTTCAATTACAGTATATGTAAAAGATGGTCATTTATTTTTTGCTATTTTCATATCATTGCCAATGAGCATTCATTTGACAATAGGTTTAAAAACAGAACACTATTTTTAAACAAAATAAAGTAATGGTAAACTGATGATTGATATAATTATTGAACTGAATGACATATCTCAAAGCATTCAAACTTTCAGTAGGCTAATGAAATCAGTAGTTAGTTACATATAGCCACACTTGAGGAAGCATGAATAATGAATATCTCAGTGCTTTGCCTTTTCCATTTCACACCACTACCAGTTGCATCCTAATCTAAGGCAGTTTAGGTTCCTGGGACTTCTCCCTTTCACTACCCAGAGTAAAGAGCAGTCAATACAAACTCCACCTCCATACTCCCCATGTCTCCTTGTTTTATTTGCCTTAATACTATGTACACATTATCTTTGGAAGGACAGATTATGTATTTTTTGCTTTGAATTTGGTATAGGTTTTCATAATACCACGTAATTAAAGCTACTCTTTAGTCATTTACTAACCCTTCCAACAACTCAGGATGCAATTATTTATATCCCCATTTATCACCCTCACCTATGTTTTCTTTTAAGTATCTCCTCCTAGTTCTACAGTATTCACTATGTTCTGAAGGAGTAATTAGTTGACATATAACTCAAGGCACAGAAGAACAAGTGGTTAGGATGAGTCGGGATTGGTCCATTTAACTTTGAAAATTTTGTAATAAGACATGGAGTCCTGAAGAGATCAAACATGAAGGAAATTTTAAAAATCTTAACACTAATGTACTTTAACTCCTTTAGCATAGATTATGACCCTAATAGCTAATCGTGTGTCCTGTGCCATAACAAATATAATGTGTCATAACAAATATAGGAGGATAAGTTTAGTGTGATATAGTTTGCTGTGATGGGGAACTAGTGAGATGACTGGAGCTTTAAAAACCAAGGGTCAAGGGGAACATTTGGAGGATGTAAGATAAAAGATACAAGATGTCTTTTAACTGAAGAAGACCTTGTCTCTTTTAGTCATCATGCTTCAGATATTTGAATTAATCCAAGTCCCTGATTATCAGTTACTTTGTATGCATTTGTCAATAAATGCCCTTTTGTTATGCACTACCCACTTCAAAGTGAGTAGGTTTATATAACCACTTTTACAAAGGCAAATTACATACAAAAACACGTAATTTTATTTCTTTGAAAAAAATCTTGTCAATTAAAAAAATTCATAATGAAGAAAACCAGAATGAAAATTTTGGATAAAGATATTCTGCATCAATGATGTCATGATATATCTTGGTTACAGATTATTGTCTATATTTTTATCTGAATAAAATGGAATCTTCATTAAACAGAGGATAAAATTTTTCCATATGTAAGACCACTGAATCTAATTCCTCATCTAAAGATGAAGAAACCATATGTGAGTAGTTTAATAAAGTATACTTTGAGATATGCATTGTGATAATATGGCCGCAACATTTTGTGAAGTAGGAAAAAAACTTAACAGTGGAAATTGGTGAAGGAGAGGGGAAAAACAAAAGAGAAGGACTTTTTCACTGTAGTGTACCATTAAGCAGACACACATTCTATAACATACATCCAGGTTTTGCTGAAGGCTGGTTTAAACAAACCCTAGAAATTTGACTATAGAACTTCAGCAGAGAGGGGAAGAGGGAGGAGCAACAACAAAGTGGGAAGGGAGCACAAGAGCCCAAGGGGATGGACTGTGCATAAGTTGGTGATGGGTAGGGTATAGCAACAATACCTGAAGGGGGAGATCTGACACCTTTAAAACACAATGATATATGCCAATGGTACCTTGAAAAAAATCTAAAACAAAAAATTCAATATCTATGAAACACAATAAAACAAAGTGCAATAAAATGGGAAAAAATACAAAGATAGAAGCATCCATTTTTAAAAGAATTGTTTAGATTATCAACATATAAATACTTTCAGACAGATTTACCTTTAGGGAATACTATGACTTAAATATTCTGTTTTTTTTTTAACATAAATGCCCACTCATTTAATTTCCTTTAAATGCATACCTCCTTTCATTTCCTTAGCACATGAAGATTGAAGGGAAACACAATGACCAATGTAAAAATCTATTTTAAAGTAAATATTATCTTGCAAAAATACAGGCAATGTGGGGCCTCCCCGGTGGCGCAGTGGGTTGAGCACAGCGCTGTGAAGCTGTGCGCAGCCTCTGCAGTGCGGTTCGATTCCTGGCCGGCCAGAGAGATACCCACAGGGCGCGGCAGACCTATCCTGTCTCACCTGCTACTCCCTTCAGCAGTGTTTTCGGTCTGCCTGCCTGTTCTGCTCCCTGCTCTGTCTCTGGTGAATCCTCTCACCCTCCCGCACCTCTGGCCTGTACCCCAGTTCTTGTATAAATAAATAAATGTTTAAAAAATATAGAAAATGTAAATACATTTTAGTTATATGAAGATAAATTTTAATTTGGAGACATGCAAGGGGTATGCAAGTATGTTGAAGTGCAGGCTCTGGAGACACACTCCCTGGGGTTGATTCTTGGCTTTGCCACCTACTTGACCTAAGACAAGTTTATTTCATTCTGTACTCGCTTTTCTCACCAGTAAAATTAGGATAATAATAGTGACTATTTGAAAAACCTTTAGGGAAGATAAAATAATACAAGTTTACATATAAATCTCTTAGGACAGGAATTGTCACATAGTAATTCTTAATAAATGTTAGTTATTACTACTAATATGTTATAAACCCATTAAAATTGTCATAAGGTGAAGTATTCTCATTGATGAGACTGATTTAAGTATTCTGTCTTTTGATTTGTTGTCCAATTCATGCCAATATTCCACCTCAATAGAAATAATGAAATAATAGAGAAAAAAACTTTCTGGCTTGCATAGATTCGTTTGAAACAGGACAACAGATTGTTATCCTCTCAAAAAGAATAAACTATAGTTGCACTTGATTCTAGCTTAAAGCAACCCAGGAGTGACCCTTAAAAGGCAAGGGTGAAAAATAGGGAGCAGGAGATACTTAGCAAGATACATTTATTTTCTGATATTATGGGGGAACATGAGAGAATGCTCAAGAGAAAAGTGGAGGTGATCTGACAGCATCAGAATCTTACATGATTGATAGCATCAGTATCGTGAGCATAACACAAAGTAATTATCTTTTCATTATGGAATTATCTGTTTATATATATATATTTATATATCCCTATTATACAGGGATCTACTTGAGGACAAAAATTATTTTATTGCTTTTAGTTTAATAGTTGCTCAGTAAAATAGTCACAGAGTGAATGATTTAATGAGTTCATTAAGAACAGCTACAATAATGGGGGAGGCTAGTTAGCAGATGGCAAAGAGAGCTAAGACTCTCACAGGCACTACCACCCAGTGGAGGGAAGTGTTGAAGAAGAAGTGACTGGTCTTTACAGTACTGGCATGGGCTCTCTGATCTCAGTCCTATGGATAAATGCTCTTAGTGAGCATAAACTAATTTTGAAGTCACATATGATAAGTTTGTGAGGTTCTTTAGCCATTAATTTCTTTTTTTAATTCATTTATTTGAAAATCTACTTTGTATCACTTTGCAAGGCAATGGAATTAAGTGCAATGTGGGCTAAAAATGATCAAACGGATAAACCATAGCAAACTTCTGAAAGTAAATTCGATAGAAGAATACAACTCAAAGTTACTAATGTATATGAAAAGTTGGCTATTAATTGATCAATATGTCCCTGCAATGGAAATCAATTCAATAAATAAAATGATGATAATAATGATGTCCCTTAGAAAATTCATGCATTGGACCCACAGGGTATTATGCTTAGTGACATAAATTAGAGAAAGACAAATGCCACATGATTTTATTCACATGTAGTATATAAATAAAAAAAAACAAATTAACTAAAACAAAAATAAACTTTCAGGCTACAAGACCAAATTAGTGGTTATCAGAAGGAAAGGGGGAAAGAAGGTGGGCAAATCAGGAAAAAGGGGTCAGTTTTATGGTGAAGGATGAAATTAGATTTTTAGTGGTGAACACAACATATTATATACAGTTGTTGTTTATAATGATGCACATCTGAAACCTATATGATATTATAATTCAACATTACTTTAATAAATAGTTGAAATACAGAAACTGAAAATAAAATTTAAGTGAAATGCTCCTAAGAATGAAGAACAAGATAATTCAATCATCCATTTATTCTTTCAATCTACTATGAAGCTTCTAAAATAATCAGAGTACAGTGGACATCATAGTGATCAAGTAGATTCAGACATCTAAATTAGTAATTACAATGTGATACATTCTAAATTAGGTGAAGCTCTACATGTTATAGGAATATATTCTGTAAGTAATTTATATATTTTATCTCACTCCAGAAGCAAAGCAGACTTATATTTGGCCAAATACAACTGCTAGTGCTTTTTATTGACCTTGAATTTTTTTTCTGCTTTGGTCTTGTTTATCCACAGAGTAGAGTGTCACATGTGAGCCTTACATATTTGTTTTGCTATTCAAAATCTTGCCTTTTGAACTACCTTCTTAGCCATATAGGCATCAAACACAAGTAAATTTTATTATCTTAATTGAAGACTAAACATGGCAGCATTTTTTCAACTTTAGTGTTTTTTATAATTTCCTGTTAGGGTATTCATCTTTTATTATAAATAACAGTAACCTCAGGAAGAAGATGGTGATGGTGCATGAACCAGGGGAAAAAAAAATGTTCTTTTTTTGTGAGATATATTTACAGGGCTGAGAAAGTGAAAACTTGTTTGCATCAGTAAATTGAACAAACATAATACAGGAGTCACAGAGGAAGCAATTATAGGTAACATTAATTCTTATTTCAATAAGTAAACATTTGAGTTGGTTTTTTTTTTTGTTGTTGTTGTTGTAGTTGTTCTCCACCCCCACACTATCCCCTATACCCTCTGACATATTTTCTTAAATATTTTCACTGCACAGTGGGTCTGCTTTACAAAACCAAAATTTTAGATTTACTAAAATAGTAAACACATCCCCTCCTTCATTTCTTAGGGAGGAATAAAGCTGTCTCTTTTTTTTCCTGCCATGAAAAAGTGTAGATACTGGAGCTGCCACAGGCTAGAGGGCTAACAGGATAAAATACTAAATGATCTAATACATAGGGCATTTATCTTACTGGATTTTCATCTAGTTCAGCAACATGGCTTTGTGGTCTAAGTAGTAGATGAAGAGCATCAATAAACCAGCAAACAATGTTTTATGTGAATAGCATAGAAAAAAATAAACAAAAAAACAACACTTCACTATCACAGAGAATACAATTAAATATGATTATTAAAAAAGAAAAACAAAATTGGCCACTGACTCTCTACCCCATCATTGGAAGAAATGTGATCAATTCAAGTAGTTCTACATATGGTGAAAATGTCAGGACACACAGGATGACAGAACAAGAGAGTCTCATTGCACGTGTAGGACTCAGGGCAGGTGTGCTGTGTGATAGTCATTGAAGTGCTGTGTTTTAAGTTCTCCCATCAATACGATACATTATCTATGCACGTTTGTATTTTGCAAGTACATGCTTTTCTGTTTTAATTCATGGAGCTGTTGTAAGGAAGGATGAACAAATCATGCTGCAAAAATGAGAATGTGAGTAAATGACAATTCTTCCCTAGATCTGCAGTTTTGTCTCTGCTATCACTTGACCAAAATGAGAATTCTAATACAGTTACAAGCACTTAATAATAATCTTTTTTTATTTAAAATTTTATCTCTGTAGTTTATTATAGTCATTACTGCCTGTGGATCAAGGATAATACCGGTGCTTGAATTTCATATGTATGAAAGGCCTCAACAGCTAGATAACGACTATTACTTAAACTAATACATTGTTATGTTTCATAAAACTCTAATGATTCTGTGAACAGATTATTCTATTTAATTGTATCTCTGAAGTCTGTAATGGTAGTTGATTTTCACTCATATTTATAAAAAGTTTTCAAATGTACATTTCTTTTTATAATAAGGGGAAATACACAAAACATAAAATTTACTTTTGTGTGTGTGTGTGTGTGTGTGTGTGTGTGTGTGTGTGTGTGAGAGACCCTTGCCGGTGGCCGGGGATCAAACTGGCCCTGCAGAGGCTGAAAATTTACTATTTTAACCAACTTTACATATACAATTCAGTTACATTAAATACAGCTACACTGGCATGGGACCATCACCACCATCCATCTTCAGAAATTTTTAAAATTCCAAAATGAAACTCTGTACTCTGCGAATTTGACTGTACTAGGTACCTCATATAAATGGATCCTTTTTTAATAACTATCCTTTAGTATCTGACCTATTTCAGTTAACATAATATCTTCAAGGTTCATCCATGATTTAGAATGTGTCAGAATTTCATTCCTTTTTAAGGCTGAATGCTATTCCATTGTACGTGACATTTCATTTACCTATTCATCTGTAAATGTGTGCTTTGGTTGTTTTCATCTTTGAATATAAACTGCGTATTTATCTTGATATCGTTGTCATCTGACAGTACCCTTCTATCCATATGCCCAGTCAGACTCAATGCATATTTCAATACCCCTTGGCAATGTAGAACATTTCATTTACAATAAATGGAGAGGACTTTTAAAATTTGGTCAGCTATGCATCATTTCTAATTAATTCATATGGTGATAGCAATTCTGGTCATCAATATTTGTTCAAATTTGGTCAGTAGCTTAATGTGTGTGTTTGTGCATGTATCATATACATTTTTATGTGGTGACGCATAGAGCTATATTATGCATAATGTTAAAATGTTTCTATTGTCTGATTAGAAAGGTAGTCATGATTTGGAAAAATGATTTTCCTATGTAAAAGGGCATGCCATGGGGCCTCCCTGGTGGCACAAGTGGTTAAGCACCACATTATGAAGCAATCCGAAGCCTCTACAGCACGAGTTTGATCTCTGGCCTGCCAGGGAGCAACCCACATGTCGAAACGGACCTCTCCTGTCTTGCCCACTGCTCCCATCAGCAATGTATTTTGGTTAGTTTGCCTGTTCTGTTCCCCACTCTGTCTCTGGTGAATCCTCTCACCCCCTGCATCTCTGGCCTGTACCCCAGCTCTTGTATGCATAAATAAATCAATCTTAAAAAAAAAAGAGCATGCCATGTTAAGTTTGATTGAACTAAACTGAAAATTTTAAGATGAAATAAGAGTTTATTTCCTATTTGTTTCAGGTATCTCACATAAATGCTACCTAGGACAAGGTACCAGCACGAAGCCAGACAACACTCCTGATCAATTAAAGTAGAATGTCTGGGGTGAGGCAAAGACACTTTTTTAACTTTGTAGGTGATTTTAACATGCAAGCAGGATTAGGAACGTCTTAGTTAGAAGACAAAATTCTGTTTTAGAGGGAGTGACAAATAAACAAGTAAAGGTAAATATAAAAGGCAAAGTCTAGAGCACACAGAGATGAAGGGCAAAGAAATTTAGAATTGGAAACTAATTTACATAAGAACCAAGAACCACTCAACCTGGGGGGAATTAAATAGCCTTTGAGAATTAAGAGTAGGGAAGTTGTCAATTATAAGGCTAATTAACATCTAGATTCTAAGAATTTACAGAATCTAAACTAGAACATAAACCATGAAAATCATGTGAGGATGTGACAAGAAAAGAATAAGGTAAATAGGTAAATATTTAGAGGGGGATGAGATATATAAAATTTTTGGAGATATGGAGTTTCTTGTACATGGTTTCATTTCATTTAAACACTTATACTTACTGAGGTTGGTAAGTGGAACTTGAGGTAATTCATCATCCGCATAAACATTTATTTTATATATAAAAGCATGAATTGAACATATCCATTGACCTGTCTTATTCTCTTAGGTATTCATATCTGAAGTGTTCTGTTTGAGTTACACTAATCCATTACCAGCAATTAGATAATGTTCCATCTATCCCACATTGCTCTTTCCCCAATCACTCCGCCAAACCTGAACAGCTGCTTGAACATTAAAAATGACCCAAACATTACACCCTAAGAAAAGCCTACAAAGAAAAAAAATTCTCAGTACAAATTTCACTAAAACTTGATTTTAGTGAAACTAAATTTTACTAAAACTTTTCAGTAAAAACTAAAAACTAACTTTACTAAAACTTGAGGTGAAACCTCTTCATTATAAGATATGCCATATGTTTTAGTCCTCTCTGGATAGATACCTAGGAGTGGAATTGCTAGGTCATCTCCATTTTCAATCTTTTTTTAAAAGATTTATTTATTTATGCATACAAGAGCTGGGGTACAGGCCATAAATGTAGGGGGTGAGAGGATCCACCAGAGACAGAGTAGGGAACAGAACAGGCAGATTGACTGATATACACTGCTGAGGGGAGCAGTGGGCAAGACAGGAGAGGTCTGCCTCACCATGTGGGTAACTCCCTGGCCAGCCGGTGATCGAAGTCGTGCTGCAGAGGCTGTGGATTGCTTCATAGTGCGGTGCTTAACCCCTTGTGCCACTAGGGAGGCCCTCCATTTTCAATCTTTTGAGGAATCTCCACACTTCTTTCCATAAGGACTGGACCAGTCTACATTCCTACCAACAGTGTAATAGGGCTTCTTTTTTTCCACACCCTCTCCAGTCCTTGTTGTTTGCGGTTGTTTTGATATGGGCCATTCTGTGAGCATATTCTAAATAGAGTTTCCCTTTAAATTATTCACTGTAAGTCAGCAACGGCTAAAAGGAAGGAGAGGACAGCCAGTTGGCTGCAAGTTCCAAGCTATAAAGAAAGGATTGAGATGTCAAAATACATATTTTTCCTCATTCTACCTAGTCTCCTCTTGCACTCTTCTACACTCTCCTTTTATATGGGAGAAAAGATGCTCTTTTCTTCTCCTTTGCCCCTACCTCCATCAACCTCTCTTCTCCCTACATTGCTCCCTTTTACTCCCTACTTTTCTTAAAGCCTCTATCATAACTGGCTATAACATGAAAGTAAAATATAACTGCTTATCATTAGTTGTTATCTTACTACTCCTGTGTTTGACGTTTAACTCACATTGCCTCTGTTCTCTGTTGTAAAGATTGGGTCATTTTCAGGACTATTCGGTGAGGGGATCTAGAATATAATGGCTCTGGGAAATGCAGTACCTCAAACTGTATGGTCTTCTCTTGATTGATTGCAATTCATATGCTCTGCCTTTCTCATTGATTCAAGTCTATTCCAGTACATTCTAAAGGGGACTTATGATGACTGTTTTAACCTAAGGCTTGCTCGATCTTTTAAACTCCTGTGAATTTTCTGTTGGGAATATAAGCCTGAGACCTTATCTTGCAGAGGTTTTTTTTTTTTTTCCCCCCTCATTGAGAGAAATAGAAGCCAGAAAGTTCAGAATGATTTACAACACCAAGAGAAGAAAAAGACAGAGCCAACAAGGAATTTGGAAGTGAGCAGAAAAATTAATCGATCTGGGCTGATGAGGGTAAGAGGAGAGGAAAATGAAGGAGAAACATGGGACGTATCTATAATGGGGAGATACAAAATAAATGAGAGAGATGGCAAAAATAAAAGATTTCTTAAGAAGAGTTATGAATTATAGGTTATGTATTCAGAGAAACCCTAGTGAAGAAAAATCACATTACTTTTAGTAACTTTTGCTTGTTTAACTACAAGTTCTTCATATATAACTCCGTGTATGAACCTGCATCATGGATACACACACACACATAATAAGAACTAGTACTATCATGGCAGCTTAGGAAATATGTGTTGAATAAATGAGTCAATCAATTTAGAAAATATACTTTACTCTGTATTATGGGAGTTGAGACGATATAATGTAAATAAATTATTTTTCTCAGGGTGCTTTTCCAATAAATAAAAGGTAGTAATTAAAATATAATTTTATGCATTAATTTTCAGAATCACTTTCACGGTACATATTCATTATAACTAGTGAGAAAATCCAAAGTATTTAAAGAAAAAATAATAACCATTTCTGAATCTCTTTTCCCTCTCAACCTTGTGAAATAACCATTGTAAAGTATATGGTACATATTTTTAACAGCTTTTTCCACATTCATGGGAACACTGACAACATATTTATTCATAAATATTTATTACCCTGAAAATTTCCTCCTTTCACTTAATAAATTATGGTCATCCTTCCCAGGCAATAGAGATAAATATAATTCATTCTTTTTCTAATGGCTGTAAAAGCTTCAATAACATATGTCCATATTATATGATGTACATGTAGTCAAATCATTCTTTTTTAAAACATATTTCACTAAATTTGTAAACAGGATACTCAATGAGTACTTATTGAATACCTATCTGGTACCAGTTTCAGTAACTGTGAAAATTAGTAAATTACCCATGATTCTTTTCCTCAAGAAATTCATTGTCTAGTATGGGAAACAAAACAATGAAAAATTTCATTTTTAGTTTGAGAGAAACTGCTCAAAGAATTTACAGTAAAGGACACCTTTAAAATAAATTTCTAGGAGAAGTTACATATCATTGGCAATTTGCTCTTAGTCACTGTTTCCAATATATGAACAGTATTTAGCATCAACAGAGAATTTTCCTATATAGCAACTCAAAACCAAACTAATTTCTAAACACCAAGAGCTCAGATAAAGCACCTCACTCTTGAGACCTCCAAGTGATTTATATATTGACTAATACTTTTACTCTAATAGTAATACTTGATATTTATGAACTATTTCATGGAACTCTAAATACTACATATATATCATTTGACTTCTTTGTATAATGTCTATAAAATAGAGAAAAGTGTCCCCTGCGGATAACAAAAATGATTTTAAGACCAAACTGTTTGACAATGCCTGAAACAAGTCTCCAGATAGTCAGCCCCCTGCTCTTTACCTTCAATTACACTTGCTGCCTCCCTTGTGGAACTGCAGTGATGATGTGGATAGTATTATGTCATCCATCAGAGAGACTCATATAGCATGAAAGAGTCAGTTCTTATTAAAAAACAAAAGCTTTTCATGCAAACTATTTCTCTGCTAAAGGGGCTTATAAATAAAGCTTCCCTGACAAGCTTTCTAGGTGAGATGAGTCTAAGTTGACTTACTGAGCTTCCTTTCTAGTTGGCCCCTCCCACTTCCAGCGCTACAAGAGGATAAGACACATGTTCCATTAAATATGACCCAGGCTCACAGCTGTTCCTGACAACCCTAATCCAGAGAAGAGAACTCTGATAGTAACAACAGCAACTGTAAGATATAGAGTGATCATTGATTATTTAATAAGGTCTTACAACAGTCAAATAAGGTGAGCAAAGGCCAGGTCAGTAAAATTGTAGCAAAGATTAAATAAATTTCATATTTATGAAATAATTTTCATATAGTCAGTGCAATTGCAAACATGTAAATGTCAAAAATCTAAATCTTCCAGTATTTGATAACTACCACATGACTCAATGAACTTATTTTCCTATATCTTTGAAGACATGTTATCATGCAATATTTATAATCACTGAGGAATCTAATACTAACTTGAATACTGAATTCATTCTGCATTCAATTTCTCATGACCTCCTCAAAGAATGTCAATTCAGGATGGCCTCATTCCTTTTCCATTTGACTCAAAGAATGGTGATATCAAATTGCTTTTGGGGTACATGTGGGGTACATTTAAAGTCACTGTGCTGCAACCTGAAGTGTGACACTCTTTATTGTTATAGAGAAACGTGTGCCTAATTCCCTGGAAATTTACTCTTTCAGAGTCACAAGTCTCCTGATTGCTTCTCATTAGTCTTGAAGAGATTAGATAAGCTTCTTCCCTCTTACAAAAGCTTTTTCTTCATTCAAAATTCCTTTGAGAACAAAACATTGAACCAGAATTGGATTTTTAACAAAATATTATATAGAACTGTTGAAAAAAAAATCTTTTTTTCTTCTGAGGAGACCCCAAACAGTTCAAAAGATATATTAATGCACTTTCTGATTTGAGGCTACTAGCAACATATTGCAAAGAGCAAGTGTGAGCCAAAGAACAAAGTCCCTTCTGCTAAGCAGGAAGGATGTTTTAATTGAATTACTTTAGGAGACTTCAATGGACTGCTAAGGGTTTTCACACAGAAAGATTTGGAGTTCAGGGCCTCCTTGGTGGTACAGCAGGTAGAGCGCTGTGCTGTGAAGCTGTCCACAGCCTTTGCAGCACGGGTTTGATTCCCAGCCAGCCAGGGAGAAACCCACATGGCATGGCAGACCTCTCCTGCTCGCCCGCTGCTCCCTTCAGCAGTGTCTTCGGTTCGTCTGCCTGTTCTGCTCCCCGCTCTGTCTCTGGTGAATTCTCTCACCCTCCCATGAATCTGACCTGTACTTCAGTTCTTGTATAAATAAATAAATCTTTTTTTTTAAAAAAAAGACTTGGCTTACAAACTGGAGAGACAAACAATTTCATAACTAAAAGGTCAACATTGTTGCTAATTGTCATAAACTTGTTATGCATATTGGTGCTATTAAACAGTGACAGTTGGTTTTAGAGTTATTTTAACAAGTGTTATCAATACTTGTAACAAGTGTAGCAATAATGGAAAATACTGTCCTCAGAAATGGACACATGGAATGAAACTGGGGATCATGTTTGCACTAAGGTTTGCCAGTAAGTGTTTCAAATTTCTCTCTGTCTCTGTCTCTGTCCCTGTCTCTCTCTCCCTCTCATGCTTTAGCCAAAGAGTTAATTTCTGATGTAGTCCTCAGTGGATAATACAAAAAATTCTAAGAATCCATAAGTATCTTTGTATTGTCAGTTTTGTATCTTCTTTATAACAGTAACTATGAGCTCTTTCATTGACCTAATACCTTCTAATACCTTTAAGACTTCATTTAAGTTAGCTGCGAGAACAGGTAAACCACCCAAATTAATAATTTGAATTTTCTTTCTAATTGGCCTAATGAATAGAATAATTAGGCTTATTCACTTTTTAAAGGTGTTTCTAAGTACCTTAGAGTTTGTGACACCATTATTTGTGATATGATTGAGATCTTGGGACCAAGTGAGTGAAGATAATATGAAAATGAAAGACTGATGTCATGGATTTGACCTGTCTTCCAAAACCTCATTTATCAAAGAAGAAAATATGGAGGGGACATTTTATTTATTTCTACACAAGATGATGAAACAATTATAAAAATACCCTTCTAACACACTTTCTTTCTTTTTGGAAAGTCTACCAGGACATGTGTTACAATGTATTTTACTAGAAAAGAAACTGAAATGTGCAGACCATAGAAGACTAAGTAGCATTCAGAAAAAGGGCAGACTTGGAAGTGGGTAGAATGAAAAGAAGAATTTAGGGTCAGAAAGATTTGTGTCTGAATCCTAACTCCAGGTTTTACTAAAACGAGGGGGGCAATTTAATCTCACTGATTCTCAGTTTCCTAAATTGTAAACTAAGGAGTGTAACATCTACCTTAAGGCACTATTGAGGAATTAAATGTAAAGGGCTTAATGGAGAGAGGTTCCTACTTTCTTTTTACTCCCTTTCTTCCTCTGCAACTTTTTCAACTTCCTAGTTTTTTCAAAGATTTACAGATATTTAAACAATAAGAAAATTAGTAACCCCCGTGACCACATAAGGTAAGGTAATGATAAAATGCATAAATAAAAACAGCAAAAGATAGCACAGAGTTTGAATCAATTAGGTTTGGCATCAACACAAACTCACTGACTTTGCAATCTTGGATGTTACTTAATCTTCCTGGAGCTCAGTATTTTCATTATAAAATGGAAATGATTCTAATTTGCTGACTAGTTGCTGAGTGTATAACAAGGATTAGACAACTTTTACAAAATATCTGGTATATTAAGCAAACAGGTTGTAATATATATTGTTCAGATATTTATTTATTTATTTATTTATTTATTTATTTATTTATTTATTTATTTATTTTACCTGGGGTACAGGCCAGAGGTGCGGGAGGGTGAGAGGATTCACCAGAGACAGAGCTGGAAGCAGAACAGGAAGACAGACCCGACCGAAAGCACCACTGTGGGGAGCAGCAGGTGCGACAGGAGAGGTCTGCCGTGTCATGTGGGAATCTCCCTGGCCGGCTGGGAATCGAACCCACACTGCAGAAGCTGCAAACAGCTTCAGAGCACAGTGCTCAACCCACTCCGCCACCCGGGAGGCCCAGATTTTTTTTTAAATTAAAGCTTGTCTATAAACTCACCTCTTGTACTTAAAATTCCTTTTTCCACCCAAGATGTTAAAAAGATTATGCTAACCTTGGTTAAGGATCTCTGGTCACAGATTAGCTGGTCTGGCTGTGGAAATGTAGCTCCTAAGAATTGAGGTTATAGACTTAGCCCTTCCATTGGCTATTCTAGGCCTGAATTTTGTTTATCTCCAAAATAAGGATGCTGGAATGATTCCTATGATTTTCTGTAACTATATTTTATGATTCTAGTGTCTTTTTACTTCGTTACAGCAGATAAATCCTCATATCTTTTGAGCTTAACCTACATCTCTGTGGTTTAATTTTCACATTCCCTCTCCTCCATTTCTTCTTTAATTGCAAAAGGGGATGATTTCTATCACTTTGCAAATAAACCAATATCTCTACTCTGACTCAGTGGCATTCCAGGATATTAATGAATCACACTTTAAAACAGTCTGGATTGTTTTTAATCTAGAAATTCAGTAATATTGTAGGTAGTAATAATGAGGATAATGATGATTCATTTTCTAGGCTTTCTATGCCTCCAGGCCCCTCATCATTGCACATGATAAAATATACCAAAATTAAAAATAAGATTAAGATTTAACAGTTAAAGAAATATTCTAAGAGTAAAATACATTTTCAGTACTCATTCCTATATTACACAATGAACACTTAAAAAATAAACAAAAATAGGAGATTTTAATAGCAATTTTAATAATTAGCTAGAAAGGAAATATAATTAACTTGATCTTATCATAGAATGTTCTCAGAGATCTACTTTGGTTATACTAATGGGAAATAATGGTGAATCATAAGACCCTGGTTCAGAAACGCAAGCTTTCCTCTAACTCCATAGTAAACCTTCATTGAGGATTCAAAATAAATGCAAGGATATTATGATCTTGTGCATACTATTTACCTTTTATTTATTCTTGAGTTATCCCTAAGTATGTGTGTGTGTGCACGCGTGTGTGTGTGTGTGTAAATATATAAACTTGACGAATCTTAGGAGACTGTAAGAGGTCTAATTTGGTTATGCAAATGGGAAGTATGTTGTGAACTATTAGACCTCAGTTTTATATACATACACACACACCACTGCCACCACTTATATACAATTAAATATATATACATATATAAGAAATACATATATACATACCATTGTACATAACAAATACACATATATGCATACATACAATTGAAGTATGTGTGTATTTACTGTGTGCATTTGCAGCATATTAATAATAAGATCCAAATTCCTCCTTTGCCTACTTCTCTGTCCTCATTTCAGTTACCCTGATCCTTGCTCATTCTCTCTAGCCACTCTGTTATCCTTTTATTTCCTTGAATATACAGTTTGTCCTTGTCTGAGTGCATTGTCCATGCTGTTTTAGGGTGGAACTCTCTCTCCCTCTCATGCTTCTATCCAAAGTCCAAATTCACCCCTAAACTTAAATGACACTTTCTCTGAGAATTCTTCCCTCAGCATCTAATGTACACTATATAACCATGTTTTCTTACATACCTATTAGCTCTTTTCATTTACAAATTGTAATTATTTGTTTATTTATTTGTTCATTTTTTTTATTGTCTGACTCCCTTAGAGACTTTAAGTTCCATGAGGGCCTCAGGTATTATTTCTATATTACCAGTATTAAGCAAGACTTAAAAATGAATTAATGTTACTACTATGAGAGATTTTGTAGGATTGAAATGTTGATTGTATGTAGACTAAATTCCTAAACAATTTATTTTCTAACAAAAGGATAAGACACACAAATATTACTATAAAATATAAAGTAATTCATATCACAAAAGAAGTATAGATGAGTGCTCCATTAGTTTCTTAGGCTGCTGTAACAAATTAACACAAACAAAAGAAATTTATTTCCTCCAAAGTTTGAAGACTAGAAATCCAAAATCAAATGCTGGCAGGTTGCTAAGTGAGTTTATTGGGTAGAAAGGAGTGGATTATTTCTGGCTAAGTCAAGGAGAGATGTTTTCATGAAAACAAGTTAACTGGCTCTGCAAGATTAGATTAGATTTGCACATGGAAAAATAGAAAGGTGGATATTCCAAGAAGTAGAAACAAAGATTAAAAAAGGTAGGCGGGGGAATTTGGCCTGAATGTAGGATACATAAAATCAAAAGATTAAGTCTTATGTTAGAATGCAATGAATACTGGCTAGGATTATTTGGCAATTAGTAGAAAATTATTAAAATTTCATCTGGAGAAATATGACATGTTTTTAGGGCTCTCACCTCAAGGTAATCAGGTGGCGGTATTTAGGATGAGATGATCTCTCTTCCACTGTCTCTCCCTATTAGGAAATTATTACAGCAAGAGAAGATGAAAGTTTGACTAGGACAGATGTACCAAGGAAGGAGAATTGGCAAGATTTGACCACTTGCTGGCAACATGGAAGGGGAAACAGGGAAAATGAATATATATTTGAGTTAAGATGACCTGTAGAATTGGGGTGAATAAAGTTAGGATAGTCAAAAGGAGCATGGATTTTAACTAGAAGGACAAATTCAATTTTTATACTGAATTACTCTGAGTAATTTGTTTGATATCTAATTGAAGGTTTAAATAAGGATATTGGAAATATAAGGCGAGTTTGAGAGAGAGGAAAGGACTAACAATATAAATGTGTGAATTATCAATGGCGAAATAATTTGTCATACAATTGCAGAAAGTAGCATCAAATCATGGGAAGAGCGTGAATGTGGAGTAGGATAGATATATTCATATCATGTCTCTAACATTTACATATGGGAGAAGCTGTTTAATCTCACTGGATTCTTTTACATAAAAAGAGGGAAAATAATATCTCTTACGGCAGATTACATGAGTTTAGTATTTAAAGACCTGTTATCTTAGATCTGCTTTCATATTTTGGTGCAATGATTCCTAGTAAGAAATATATTTTTTTTCAATCCATTGCTTAAAAATATTTAACACACCCTTTTTATAATTTTTCTCCCCTTTTGATTCTGTTTCATGAAAAGCATATTGAAAAAAGTCGGGCAAGATGGTAGCAGAGTATAAACACCAGTGTTACCTCCTCCATATACTCACAACTAAATTGCAACAAGACAAAACTAGTAACACCTGAAACATAAACAGACAAGTACAGTACATGCTGGTAGCAAAACTTTAACAGCAACTGTGTTACAGCAATACTGGGTCATACAACCCAGGATGATGGTTGTGTAGAGCACTGCTATTGGTGTTTACTCAGGGTCACACACCAATATCAGGAACTTTGGAGACCCAGCACTGCACTGCATAAGGGTACAGACAGAGCTGGCATCCAGGACAAAGGGAACGTTATTGATGTAGGGAGACAGAGTGATGAATACTGACTTATACCTGAGGTTTGCAACATGGAACAGGTGGAGCCTGAATTGGTGACAAGAACCAGGTTGGATCACCTATGTCTCTTCATAGAGGAGGCTGTTACCTGCATCCAAAGCTGGGATATTCAAAACACCTGACACCCAACCCCTACACTGAAACAGAGACAACTGGATACTTTCACTAAACAGAGTTCAAGTACCTATTAACCTCAGGTGCAAATACACCAGGATAAGCTCTATATTGGAAAAAGAGAACTGCTCAAGAGTTGTAACCCTGTGTCAGTGACAATCTGTGCTCAGTGCTTTATCCAGTGTGCCAACGGAGCCTTGAGGTGGAAGCTGACAGGAAACTTTATGAGACTCTTTTCCACACAGTTAGCTTAGAGGAGGGAATCAGTGTGGATCCCCCCAATGCAACTCTGGTATGCACAGCACAGCAGGAATATTGAATCCCCAGCATACACTCATGAAGATGACCTTCAGTGCTTAAATGACCCACTTCCTTTCTACCTCTTAAACCAGTTTTCCAGTCACTTCAGCAGGTGCAGAGGCAGAGCCGTGGAGTATGTTTGAAGAAGATTTCAAGGTAAAAGTTATACTAATGCTCATGTAACTAACTAAAAAAAAATGATATAAACAGGCACAGGATAAAGACAGAGAACATACGTAATGGTTAAAGTCAGAACTAATCAATCTAAAAAAACGCTGTAAGAGAATTAAAAAACACAATAGGCTGGGCCTCCCCGGTGGCACTGGTTCAATTCCCCTCCGGCCAGGGAGAACCCCACATGGCTCAGCACACCTCTCCTGCCTTGCCCGCTGCTCCCCTCAGCAGTGTCTTCGGTCTGTCTGCCTGTTCTGCTCCCCGCTCTGGCTCTGGTGAATCCTCTCATCCTCCCGCACTTCTGAACTGTACCCCAGTTCTTGTATAAAATAAACAGATAAATCTTAAAAAGAAAATAAACTAACAAACAAAAAATCCACAATGGGGCATTGATAGCAGTCAAACAAAAGCTATACATAGATTTTAGTGAACTCAAAAGCACAATGTTGGAGAACACACAAATGGAACAATAAAAAATAAATAAAAGTAGCTTAAGGGACCTTGGGAAAACCTAAAGAGAAATAACATCCATATCATGGGAGCCCCAGAAGTAGAAAAGAAATAGAAATGAATAGAAATTTTTTAAAAAGAAATAATTGCAGAGAACCATCTCAATCAGGGAAATGACCAGCTGTCATGAAACATGAGGTCCAAAGACTTCCAAACAAAATAATATAAAATGAAGACACATAATAAAACTGTTAAAATTCCATGACTAGAACAAGATATTAAAAAAAAGGTAGCCTATACATGGACAACAAATAGACTGAGCAGACTATTCAGTAGAAATACTACAGGCAAGGTGACATACATCTAAGGAAGTGTGAACCTATTTCCCTAAGTCATACACAATATTGTAATCCAATGTTACCTCAATTAAAAAAAAAGTTTTTAAAAAAGAAGGAAATGACAGGAAATATTCAAAGTACTTAAAGAAAAAGATCACCAGCCTAGAATCCTTTATTTTGACAGATTAATATTCAAGACAGAAGGAAGTATAAGGAGCTTTACTAAAAAGTAAAACCTAAAAAAATTTATCAAAACAAAATGATACATGAGAGAAGTGTTAACGGGGTTATTATAAAGCTACAGAACAACAAATATGGTGATGACAGTCACTTAAATTATATAAATTGGAGGAGTAACAATGTGGCCATCAGAATGAGTTTGAGATCAGACTATGCAACAGGTAACACAAATAGTTTATCAAATACTAATCTCAGCACAACCTTCAAACAAAAATAAATAGAAGTAACACACAAAATAACAAAAAATGGAACCTAAATAAAACATAAAAGGGAGACCTGAAAAAATAAAAAGACAAGATAAAACTTAAATAACCAAAATGGTAATAAACACTTATGTATCAATTATCACCTTAAAGACAATTTGCTTGAATTCACCAGTCAAAAGGTGTAGAGTGGCTGAATGGATTTCATAACAAAGTCCAACCTTCTGTTGTTTACAGTAAATACATTTACCAGTAAATATAAGCACAGACTTAGAGTTAAAGGGCAGAAGACAATCTTACAAATAACTGGTAATCAAAAAAGTCAAAAATAGCTACATTTATATCAAATAAAATAGATTTCCAATCAAAAAAGGCAATAAAAGAAAGACATTGTGTTCTGATTAAATGAATAATAGAACAATATCACTCATCTATGCATCGAATGATGAAGCACCAAGAGCTACATAAAAACAATAACAGAACTAAAAAGAGACATTGATAATAGAATAATACAAGAGGATCTATAGAACATTTCACCTGAAAACTGCTGCATATAAATTCTTCTCAAATTTAAACATGGAATATTTTCATGAATAGACCATAAGTCAAGATACATATCAACTGTTAATGAAACTACAATGATTAAGATAATCACTGTAGTACTCTCTGATCATAAAGCTGGAAATCAACTATAAAAAATAGGATAAAACTATAAATCCATGGAAACTAAACTATCTGCTGATTAATAGCTATTGATAAAAGAGTAACTTAAAGCAGAGATCAAAAAATACCTTGAGAGTAACAAAAATGAGGATACAAGCTACCAGAATCTATCAACAAAAAAAGATCTTAAAAGGGAAGATAACTGTAACACATGTCTATATTAAAAACAAGAAAAATCCCAAATAGCAGAAGAGCTAAAAAGAAACTTCTCTGAAGAGGAAATGCAAATGGCCAACAGACATATGAAAAAATGTTCAACATCACTTGTAATCAGGGAAATGCAAATCAAAACTACCATGAGATACCATCTCACACCAGTGAGAATGGCATATATTAAAAAAACTAGCAACAACAAATGTTGGCGAGGGTGTGGAGAAAAAGGAACTCTCCTGCACTGTGGGTGGGAGTGCAAACTGGTCCAACCACTATGGAGAGCTGTGTGGAGATTTCTGGACCTACTAAACATAGAGCTTCCATATGATCCAGCAATTCCACTCCTAGGTATTTACCCAGAGGACACAGAAACATCAATTCCAAAGAGCACCTGCACCCCTATGTTTATAGCAGCACTGTTTACAATAGCTAAGCTTTGGAAACAACCCAAATGCCCAAAAATAGATGACTGGATCAAGAAGATGTGGTACATATACACCATGGAATATTACTCAGCATTCAAAAAAGATAAACACATGCAATTTGCAGCAACATGGATTGTGCTGGAAGGGATCATGCTCAGCGAAATAAGCCAAAAAGAAAAAGAAAAATACCGGATGGTCTCACTCATAGCAGGAATCTAGAAAACTTAAATAAGGGACCAGGAAAATGAATATAAGAAAGTGAAAATCAAAATCAACAAAAAACTATGAACCAGAGACACTTTTTGGGGGGTGGGGGGCGGGAGGGGAAGGATTGGGGTCAGAATGGGGCGTTTGCAATTGTATGGGGGAATATAAAAATAAAATTTATTATTTAAAAAAAAAGAAAAATCCCAAATAAATAACTGAATACTACACCTAATGTAACTTGAAAAAGAGGAACAATATCCACAGTTAGTAGAGGGAAGGTAATAATAAAAATAAGAGCAGAAATAAATTATATAGAAATAAAAGACCATACAAAAGATCAATGAAACTCAAGTTGGTTACTCAAGAAGACAAACAATATAAATAAACATCTAGCTATGCTAACAAAGAAGAGAAAAAATATTAAGTAGAGTGAAAAAAAAAGTTATAAGAGGAATACAAGGACTCATAAAAGATTACTGTGAACAACTATATCCAAATAAATTTGATAACCTTGTAGAAATGCACAAATTTCTATTGATATAGTTTACCAAGGCTAAACCAGAAATTGACAGAAGAGTCAAGCAAACTGATCACAAGGATATAAATGAAAACAATAATAAAAAAACCTGTTTCATAAAGAAAAACCCAGAATCACATGGCTTTACAAATGAATTATATCAAACTTTCAAAGAAGAAATAATACCCATCTTGTTGAAGTGGTTTTTAAAAATACAAGAAGAGCTAATGCTCCCTTATATATTTTGCGATGCCAACATTACCTAATACCAAAAGCAATTAAAGAAAGCCCAAGAAAATTATAGACCAATATCCATGATGAATATTGATGCAAAAATATTCAACAAAATACTAAAAAAAATACATAGAATTTAATAATATATCACAAATATATATCATGATACAATGAGATTTACCTCAGGGGTGCAAGGATAGTTTAATATACATATATCAATCAATGCAATGCATCATATCAACAAAAATTGATAAAAATCATGATAATATCAATAAATTTTGTTACTTTTGTTCAGATTCAGCAACCACCATGATAAAAACTCTAAACATGATGGAAATAGAAGTAAACTACCTCAATATAATACAGGTCATATATTATAAGCCAACAGCCAATAACATATTTAGTGATGAAAAGCTTTTCAGTTTTTCTGTTTTCTTGTTCCCTAAGATCAGGAACAAGAAAAGTACCCCACTGACACAACTTCTGTTAATCTAGTATTTTGGCCAGAGCTACTAGACAAAAACAGAAAATAAAAGAGCTCCAAGTTGGAAGAGAAATGAAACTCACTATTCACAGATGATATACTATTCATACTTCATACAGAAAGCCCTAAAGATTCAACTAAAAAGAAATTAGAAACACTAGATGAATACAACAAAGTGGTAGGTTAAAAAAACAACAAAAATCTTATCTTTTTTTAATACAAACAATGAATGAGAAGGATATCAAGAAAATTTCATTTACAATTGCCTCAAAAAGAATCAAATACTTTCGGATGAACCTAACTAAGGAGGTGAAGGACCTATATAAGACAACTACACAGCATCATTAAAGGACTTTGTGCTATAAGGAGATGGAACAACATCCTGTGCTCATAGATGAGGAGAATCAATGTAAGCAAAGTGACTATCCCGCCTAAGCAAAGTTAACACAATTCCTATCAAAACATTTTCCAAAGAAACTGAACAAAATTATTGACATTAACATGGAACTACAAAAGGTTTCAAATAGCAAAGGCAATCCTGAGGAAAAAGGAATGGAGGCATCATGCTACCCGACTTAAATATAAAGCAGTGGCATTAAAATCAATATGGTTTGATACAAAAATACATACATCAATCGATGGAATAGAATAAAAAACCCAGAAATAAATTCATGTTCATATCATACCCTAATCTATGGTAAAACAGCCACAACCTTACATTAGGGAAAGAAGAATCTCTTTAATAAATGTTGCTGGGAAAACTGGAAGGTCACGTGTACCAGAATGAAATTGGTTCACTCTATCTCTCTAGCTCCATACACAAAAATAAATTCCAAATAGATTAAATATTTAGACATAAGACTTGAAACAATATAACCTATAGAAGAAAATATTGGTGCTCTGTTTCATGACATCAATGAGAAAGATGTCTCTGAATTCTCAACCCCCTGGCAAGGGAAATAAAAAGAAAAATAAACAATTGCAATTACCTCAAGCTAAAAAGCTTTTACACAGTGAAAAAAATAAGATTAAAAAGACATCTACTGAATGGGAGAAAACAGTCACACAATTTATAACTGACAAAAGGTCAAAATTCAAGATACATAAAAACTTGAAAAATTCAGCAACAGAAAACAACCCAAATAATGAATGGACAGCAGATATGAACACTTTACCAAGAGAATATCCAGGATGCCAAAAGATATATGAAAATGCTCATTATCACTTCGAATAAGAGAGATGCAGGTTAAAACCACAATGAAATGCCATCTATCTTAAATCCAGGAGATTGACTCATATTAAAAAGATTTTCAACAACAAGTGCTGGAGAGGATGCCAAGCAAGAGGAACCCCATTACACTGTAGGTGGTAATGTAAATTGGTATAGTCATTATGAAAACAAGATTTGGATTTATTAAAGAAAAAAAAAACTAAAAAGGGAAATACCACAAACACAGCAATCCCACTCTTGGGCAGCTATACAAAGAACATGAATCCATCAAAGCAAAAAACTATGTGCTCTACAATGTTTATTGCTGCACTATTTACAATAGCGAAGAAATAGAAGCAATCTAAATGTTCATCAGTAGACAACAAGGCACAAGAAGATGTGGTATATCCACATGTGGATTACTATTCAGCCAAGGAAAGATGAAATGCAGCTATTCATAGCAAAATAAGGGAGTTCAAGGGAATTATGTGTAGTAAAGCAAGTCAGAATGACAAAAAGAAATACTGGACATTTGCATAATGAAAGATTTTGATACAATAAACTACAGAAACTAGGGGACATCAATAAATGCAATGAGGGCTCTGAGGTTAAGAGGTAGGTGAGAGAGAGAAGGGGGAAAAGGATGTGAAGGATGGTGGTGGAGAAAAGCAAATAAAATATGTGATCAGCACATACACACAAAAAGGTTAATACTATGAAAATGAGAGTGAAAGGATTTTTATGACAGAAACCCATAGTGAGAATAAGAATGAAAACAATAAATTATGAATCTCTGGAGACTGCAAAGTAAATAGAAATGGCAGATTATTGGATCCAAAAAGTTAAATCTGAAGCTGGCAGTGGGCAGAGCAGATAAGTAAGCTATCCTACATTGCAGAACCCCAACATCTTAGGGGAAAGTAAACATATTAACTGGTTTCATGATCTCCAAATGAGCTGCAGCCCACACTTTGGAAAACACTGGTCCCAACAAGCATCCTACTCTCAAATCACACCACCATTACTCCTTGCTTCCTCAACTGTAATTTCTATTATCCCTCTGCTCAGGATGCTTGTTAATACACTACTCCTTGGTGGTCCAGAAGAAATGGCAACCTCTTCCCATACTACATTTTTATAACGTTTTGTCTACAAGAAAGGTGTCCAAACAGATTATGAACAACTTGCTGATAAGAAATGTGTTATTTATCTAATATTTCCTGGTAAAATGACTTATTCATAAGAGGCACAGAATACATTTTAATTCATTATGATGAAGAAAATTCCAAGAGATATGAGCAAAGAACCTCGTTGAGCACCTACATCCAGGATCCTTCTCTGACATATCCATGTTTCAACTCCCCCTTCTTCTCTATACACCAAATCTTCTATGGAATTTTTTTGAAAGACAGAGCTTGGTCTCCATGTTAGAGCTACAAATACTTAGGTTACTAATTTTTCATTTATATGACTTGAGCTTCTTCATGGTTAGGGGGAGGAAAAGTCTGGAGGAGAGAAAATACATTTAAAAGAGAAACTGAGATGCACTCAGAACTTAGCTCTGAGTAAAATAATGAAAAAGTTCCTATACCAGTCTCTCTGGCTTTCTAAATGGCAGAATCTAATAAAAGAAACCTGAAATAAATTACCAGGACAAGTAATTCATTTTAAATTATTAAGGTTTATTTCATTTATTTTAGAACCTGAAAACTTCTTCCTGATGGAAATGACCCCTCACAACAGTGACATTCTGACACCATGCATGATGCACATTCCTGGGTCGTCTGAATTCCAAGTCACATTGACTGTGCTCGGATTACTGACTTCATCATGCCTGTAAGCCCAATTAAACTGATGCAGTTTCTAATGGTCTTCTGTCTACTTTATAAATGCTCTTAAAAACATCAAGTCTACCAAATAAATTTGCACCTGTGCGATTCATTACACAAACAATGGTAGAATATCACAATGTACAGGAAAAAAGAAAAAATAAACATTCTTGATAACAATAAAGGGGTTCACAATACCCCTTTATCAATGAATTTAGGGCAATTTGGTGGGGGGAGTATATATAGTTCATTGGGTCTCATAAAAATGAATCAAAAGCAACTTGCTCCCAGGAAACACTGCTCAAACCCTGGGTATAGAGGAAAGATCAAAAGAGTCTAAATGTGGGTCTACTCTCAGGCCTACAAGTCCTCGGATGCTCTGATGTGTTGGTAATTAGCATGGTTTGGGTAAACTGTATGTCCTAGCCTGGTCCTCAATTTACTTATTTCAAAATGTGATGGCTGGATCTTTATTTCTTACATCCTCTCTACCTGTAATATTTGATGATATTTAATCCCTTTCACTTCAATTTTTTTATTTTAAAAAATGTGAAATGTATTTATAAATTTCTTTGATGCCCTTAAATGTTATTCAACATGATAACAGTACAATTCACTAAGCTTAAATTTTAACATTTTAGTTTCGCCCCAGAGGCCAAGTTTTATGAGAGCATTAATTTGCATCACCAGAAGCTGATTTAATAAAAGTGAAGGGACCTCTTTTGGAAATAAATTAAAATGGGTGGGGCAGAGAATCATATCAGAGAATCATATATATATGATTCACATATATATGATATATATCATATCAGAGAATCATATAGATATATGAGAGAATCATACCTATACATGATACATAGCTATGATATCAGAAAGCTAAACTTATAAGGGGTCAAATGATTGTGATTCCTAAAAAATGCTATGGTCTTATTAGTGCTGAGAAAGTGGTTCAAACTTTTTAGGCACTGAAAACAAATGTTTCTATTAGTAACTTCCCAATTTCATCGCCTTTTGACCCAATACCAATTGTACCATTAGCCCCATTTTCTTGAAGTACAATTAGAGCAACTGAGGTACAATGCACCATCTATCTTGGAGTCAGGTCGATTCATCTCTGGAGACAGCTTCAGTGTATGGGATGTAAACTTAAATGTGAAACTACTGAAGACAAATCATTTCACCGACAAATAGGATACGGTCTGAATGGGCACTTCTCATTTTGGTCAGGAGAAAGAAGTGTGAAATCATTGAGGACAAACTGGCAGTTGCATACCTTCTGTAACATGATGAACAGAAGGTTGGCCTTTGATAAATTTATCTACAGTTGTCTTTCTGATTATCAAAAACTTTACTAAATACCTCTTCACAATATTTTCTGACAGAATAAATCCTAAAGTCTGACTTTTAACAAATTTTGTAATTGTTCTAATAACAACAGCTATTTCTTGATTACTATTATTATGACAAGCAGCTGGGATTACAAAAAAAAGAATAAGAAACAGACTCTGATTTTAGAGACCCTACCATCTCTGGGATTGAACTATTGTAGTGATAACAAAAATAACAATAACTACCACTGATTCACTCATATCAGTTAGGCAGTGTGCTCGGCGGGTAATATTCATAAGCTGCCCAAGTTCCTCTGATTTATCAGATACCCTGAGAGTTTGGAGATCTTGCTCTGTCCATGCATCATCACTCAAAAATTGGACCTAGCAGGAATTCAGAAAATAGGCAGAGGTATTTTAAATATCTTCAGGACTATCTAAAGTTAACACATAAGGATGATAGTAAATAATGAAAGAACGTAGTGAAATAAAACTAAATGAAAGAAATTGTCTGATTCACTCTTAGTGTACGGTCTTGGGCAGGAGCTGTGACACTCTGAAAACCATGATGCAGTATACCCCACATATGGCGTTCCACCAATGACTCAAGGAGATGAATGGTATTTAAGTGTTTTAAGACTCTCTAGCAAAAGACCTTGTAACACAATAAACTGCAAATATAGGAAGCATTATAACCTTCTGGATTTCATTACCAAAATGTACATTTTGATCTAAAATTAAAAAAACAAACAAACAGATTGACTTTCCTTGTAGTATTTCACAACCTTTGAGTGCAGCATTAAAATGCTTTTCTTTTTTTTCTCCACCAACTATAAGCTTCTGCTTTCTTACCCTGGGCGTCTGAATCTTTTATATGCTCGGGTTCTATTCACTGCCTGTTATTCAGACATTGAAATCCCAAATGTTAATTGTTCTTCCAAGTACATTGACAAAACAGCAGCTAAATAAGGGTAGACCAGACTGTGGTAGACTCTGACATGCATTTATGGAACAATGGGGCTCTGAGAGACAGCCTTGTAGCTCACGGGAAGACATAAGATGTGCTATTTTGACTGCTTCATAGCAGAATGGGGAACACACGCACACAAGGGAATTATGCATTTTACTTAGTTTTGCCCAACGTCCTCAAGGCAACAGAATCTTGTGATGTCATCATGAACTTTCTTTTTCTCCATTTCCATTGACACAAAGGCTAACATTTTCTAATGACATCATAAAGGAAAAAGGAATCTACTTGATACCATAAGAAATCCGTTACTTTCAATGAGACTTGTACAATAACACAAGAATTCTTCCTGACAGGGTGTATGTCACCGTACTGATGCACAGTGGGTGACACCCTCCCTAATGCAATTCAAACCAGCCAAAAGAAAGGATTCACAATTTGGGTTGGATAAAAAAGAAACTGAATATTGAGCTCAACAAATTTTCTTTCCTTTTTAAAAGAAGGAAATCATTTAAACATATATTTCTTCAGGGACATTCTGATTTTCACTCATGTCTCGTTACTATGTTACTAATATTTTTGTCCTTTTTTGGGTTGGTCATAAAAACACTGAGAAAGAGACAGGAAGCTTTCACTTACAGGAATGCAGTGTAGCTCAATCTTTTGTTTTTGAGGTGCAGTGATTTCAGTCTCTAAATGTAACTTCAGGCAGCCTGAAAAGAAACAGGTTAAAATCTCTTTCAGTTATAATTGGTATTTCAGATTTAATTAAAAATTAAACTTTCATAATGTTTCACCATCCAAAGCAATGCATTATCAGTCAAGCGTGGCTTTTTTTTCTGTTAAAAAAAAAATCTCTTCCCAGAGTAGTTTTTTAATGAAAAGAAAAGGATCTAAAGAGGAAAAAAATACGCAATTTTGAAAAACAAAATATGCCTCCATTCTAAGGACTTCATAATGATATGACTAAGTAGCTCAATGCCTCTGAATTTTAACTATATTCTATCTGATTTAAAAAAAAATCTCAAACACAATTTCACAGCCTAAAGATTACATAAAATGTTAATTTCAGAGAATAAAGAAGAAAATCTATGATATGAATACACATGTTAAGGGGAAATTATGACTTCAATTGGAATTGGAAAAAAATGTTAGATCTTCTACTTTTCAAATGATTGGATTGGTGGTGGGACAGATGGTGAAGTAGAGGTAAACGAACATATTTAGCATTACAAAATGCCCACTGCAATGTATTGTAGGTTTAGCATTCCCACACCACATCATACTGCACATCCTGTCACATGCAGTCACTGCTGTTTGAAGCAGCGTAGGAAGACCATCAAGATTTGAACCAGACCTCCTGGTTTAAATAACTATAACCATGTTTTTTAATATGTATTTTTAATCTTCAAATTAAGAGTCCACGCATTAAAAAAATCTCCAAGAATGTGATAAATATTTGGGCTTAAAATGTCATACTACTTTTTTCAATTCTTTCTTTCTTCATACAACACCATCTATAAATAAGATAATAGTTTAAAAAAAGCTAGATTAAGTCATCCCTATTTTTAGCTTCAAATAAGTGACATGACAGGATTTAGAAAAATATGGTTTCTTAATGCAAAAGGAAGATAATGCAATGATGCTTCATTTACTTTATTGCATTACAGTATATTTATTATATATTTTAGTACTAAATGTGGTATGTTTATGATTACCTTTGTATTAGTGCAAAGTAATATTTTCATATCTCCACATATGCAAACATGATCATAAAACACCTCTCACACTGCATCTATTATTATACCGTGCATTTGCTCTCTCTTGTGAATTCTCTTTTCTTATTCCTTGAGGTATATACATGAATATTTTGGATATTGTGTCTACTTGATGTGCATAGGTTTTAAATGCAAGTACGTTCGGATTCACACTAAATCCATCTATGAATGGATCAAAGAAAAATCCCTGACATTGACTAACTAAACTTTCCCCCTGTTTCTCACATGCCTGAATTAGACTAGAAATGCACCAGTGTAAAGACAGAAATTATGAAGGCGTCACCAGGGACAACTGAATGAGAGGAGGGGAGTGCACACATTTCCTTATAAGGTAACAAAACATTTCATAAAAGAAACTGACAAAAATAACTCATGCTCAGAAATTATATGGAAACAACAATCCCTATAAATGATTCAGAAATACAAAAACTGCCCACCTCTATATAAATCTGAATCACCAACTGGCATTGTTCTACTCACCGCTCAAATATGGTTGGTGAAAATGATTCACCATCTAGTTCAGACAAGAAAAGGTGATGGAAACCAGGCTGCATATTTACATATAAACTATTTAACCGACAAGTAGCAGCTCAATTTAATCAGCTGGATTTCCTTTTTCTCAATTCAACAGATGTTGAGTGAATTGAAGTATTAGTAAAAAATAAGTCATTTCTGTTTATAGTCATTAAGTTACATTCTCTTCCTCTTCTCATGTCATTTCTCTTTCTCCTCTTTGACCTTACTCTTCAATTCTCTGTTTCTTCCTTACTTTCACTTTCTGCCTTCTTTATTTTTTCCTCTCTCTTTCTCTCCCCTTGGTGAGGGTAATGAAGCTCAAAAATAACATCTTGTATCCTGTTGAGGGAAACTTGGTCACAACTATCCTTCCAGATGACAAATTCATTCTTAAATGTCTGTTTCCCAATCCAAGGAAAACAGAGCAATTGAAAAAATAGAGGCGCAACATCACTTACCACTACCAACACAACCACTTTTAATTCCCATGCTACATTCATCACAAGGAAGACTGAAGTTTATTTACATTATCCCCTAACCTCAAATAGGACCACAAATAAGACTAATAACAGGACCATTTTGTGGCACTCAGGCAAACGGCTGGGCAAAACAGATGGATCTTACTTTGCGCCAGGACTCAAAAAATACAGTCGCCAACTCACTGTTGGCGACTACATATCTTGGCCCAAAGATGGACCTGGAAGTGGGACCAGTTGTCGTTGATATGAACACTGTGCCTATTCAGATCTGCCTCATGAGAAAATCACTAACTCTATCACTATGTTATGGAGTTAAGCTTTGTGTGGAAACTGGAAGAATGGCCATCACGGAAGTGAAATATTTTGAAGTCATGTTGGATAAGATTAGGGAGCAGAAAGTTAGAACTAGGACCTTATTTTTGGCAATACTGTCTACTTCTCAACTTCTTTTTTTTTTCAAGTTCAGTACTGTAGGCTGAACCTAACTTTGTAATAGTAGGGTTCCTGAGTATATGTCATCAAGAATAACTTGCTCTTGACATTTCAGGTTCCAAAATCTCATATTTTTTCAGTCACCCAGATCAACATCAGTCATTATTAGAACTGACCACCAGTGTCACACTTCTTAAGTCAGGAAAAAACTATGTTAGGTTTTATAGATTACAGTCAACACCCAGTGATACACTGGGAAACAGCTCTGTAATCAATGCAAATTACAAAGTCCAGAAGAATGCTTCTCTTGGCAGAGAAGACCCCTTAGCAAAAGTTGTTCATTCTGGTCTAAAAGATTCTGAATGACTTACCAGAGAAGTAGTAAATGTGTTATAACCAGTAAATATGCTGTAAACCACAAGTCCAAAACCCAAAGATCCATAAAACCTGAAAGGATGAGGAACTATGGATCTTAACATTGACTGGGAACAAAGGGTTGCTCTAATCACATTACTTTTTAAAATCCTCATAGACAGGAGATTCAGATATCACTGGATCATAGAACTTCAAGGAAGTAACAAAGCACTACAATTTGGGAGGTCTACGCTAATTCATGTACTTCTCTTAGTTCTCTGAACTATGCAACATCGATTCTGTCTTGCTCAGATTGTTCTTGCTCATTTTTCTGTGATTTATTGAGATTTGATTTTTAAGAGATAAGTCCCCTGCGTGGTCAGTAAAGACGATAAATTATAATACTTTGATTATTTCTGTCACAAAGTCTTTTAAAAGACAATCCCAGATATCATATCATTCCAGTCGATGAATATGTTAAGATGACTTTTAGAAATCATAACAAATACCATTAAACCACATCAAAAATAATAGTAATTCTTCACTGTTTATTAGTTTATATCAAATGATTGACTTTTTTTACAGCTGCTTAGTTTGAAGTGACTGAAAATGCATACATACATTGTGCAAAAATGAAAAATGAAAAAATAAATAAATAAATAAATGAAAAAAGGAGTCAATCCCCAATACTTACCTTCAACTTCAGACAACAACTGTGTTTACTTTTCTTAAAAATTTACTTTTCTGGACATTTTTAAATAAGTTCAATCATACAATATGTGATATCTTGCATATAGCTTTTTATTTATGTTTTCAGATTCATCTATGTTGCGGTATGTAGTAGTCATTTATTCCATTTTATTGATGAATAATCCATTTTAGACAGATATCATTTTTGTTTATCCATTAGTCAGTTGATGGACATGTGAGTTTTCTCCCACTTTTTGATTATTATGAATAAAGCTGCTATGAACTTCCAGTACATACAAGTTTCTGTGTGGACATATGTTTAATTTCTCTTAAGTAGATACCTTAAAGTGGAATTGCTGAGTCATAAAGGTGTTTGTTTTAGTGGTTAAGGAGCTGCCACATCATTTTCAAAAGTGGCTGTACCATTTTACATTCCCACCAGCAATGTATTAGGGTTCTAATACCTCTGTTCCATTTTAGTTGCTGTAAAGCAATACCTCGCTATGGTTTTAATTTATTTTTTCCTAAGGGTTAATGATGTTAAGCATCTTTTAACTGAATGGCCTATTAGCCATTCTTATATTTTCTTTGGTGAGATGTATTCAAAAGTTTTGTCCCTTTATTAATTGAGTTGTTTTTTATTATTGAGTCAAAGAATTTTTTTTATATTATGAAGATAAAAATCCTTTACTATACATATTACTTATAAATCATAAAATTTTTAATTTTTTTGTCTTTTTACTTCTTTAATGGAAGGTTTTGAAATGTGAAAGTTTTTAATTTTGTTGAAATTCAGATTATTGTGTTTACTTTGTTTGTGTTATGCTTTTACATCATATATAAGAATCCTGTCTAAAGTCATGAAGATTTTGTTCTGTTTTCTATAGAAGTCTTAGTTTTAGCTCTTATAATTTAGAGCTGCTAGATTTTGAGTTAATGTTTGTGTGTACTGAGTGAGGTAAGGATCTAAAACCAATTTTTTTTTCATGTAATGCTAGCATCATGGATATTCATTTACATTTCAAATAGTCCTAGAACCAGCTAATTTAGTACTAAATTTTGAAAAAAAAACTAACTATTCTTTCCCCACCAAATTACTGTGATATCTTTATCAAAATTAATTGGCAAAAACAATGAGAATACTTTTCCTGCCATACAATTTCATTCCATTATTTCAAATGCCAATATACTCTCTTCCTTACTACAATTTTTATATTAAACTTCAAAGCTAGGAAGTATAAGTCATCTAATTTTGTTCTCTTTTTCAAAATTATTTTTCTTATTCTGGATCCATTCATTTTGATACAAATTTTTCAATCAGATGTCAATTTCTACAAATATGATTGTATTTTTTTAAGATTTTTTATTCATTTATACAAGAACTGGGGCACAGTCAGAGGTGCGGAAGGTTGACAGAATTCACCAGAGACAGAGCGGGGAGCAGAACAGACAGACTGGAGAAAGCACTGCTGAGGGGAGCAGCGGGCGAGACAGGAGAGGTCTGCTGACATGTGTGTCTCTCCCCAGTCGGCTGGGAATCAAACCGGCACTGCAGAGGCTGCGGACAGCCTCACAGCACAGAGCTGTGAGGGCCACCGGGGAGGCCCATGATTGTATTCTTTTTGATGCTACTGTGAAAAGAATCATTTTCTTAATTACATATTTTGAAATGAATATAAAAATACAATCAACTTTCATATAATGCTTAGTATCCAGTGGAACTTGGTGAACACATTTACTGCATTGTGTGTGTGTGTGCATGTATGTATGTAGGTATGAATGTATATACATTCTTAAAAATGTTCTACATATAGGACTATTTTTTTCTGCAAATGAAAATACTTTTAGCATTTCCTTTCCAAAATGGATGCCTTTGATTTCTTTGTTGTTGTTATTGTTTTCCCTTCCTTAATTTCTTTGCTTTTTTTTTTATTTACTTGTGTATTTTCCTTATCTTTTTGGAGAGAAACTACTATACAATGCTGAATAAAAAAGGTGAAATCTAACATCTTTGTCTTGTTCCTAAATTTAAAGTTAAACCAGACTTTCATATTTAAGCTTGATGTTATATAGAGTTTTCATCCAAGTCCTTTATCAATGTATAGAAGTGCTCTTCTATTCATAGTTTGCTGAAAGGTTTTGTCATAAATGAATATTTGATTTTCTCTATTGGTTTTTGAGCATCATGTGGTCCTCTCTTTAATATAGTATAGTGTGTTAATCTATTACTGGATTTTATAACAGCTTTGCAATCTTATTATAAATCCCACTTGGTCAGATTATATACTAATTTTACATTTTGCTGTATTTGGTTATGGAATATTTTGTTGAGGATGTAAGTGTCTATATTCATGAGAGATACTGAATTCTTCACGTAGATGACTTTTTGGGCTTCAGTGTCCAGATAATACTGTTTTCATTGAATGAATTGAAAAGTGTGACTTCTTCTTCTATTTTCAGAAAGAGTTTGTGAAAGATTGGCATCTCTTCTTAAATAGGATACAGTGATATTATTTGTATTCAGACTTTTCTTTGTGGGATGACATACCAAATAATTTAATCTCTATTGTTATAGATCTATCAGATTTTCTATTTCTGCTTAAATCAGTTTTGGTGATTGGTGCATTTTTAGAAAGCAGTTTATTAGAAGATATTTGATCATTTTATAATCTTTAAAAATTTCTAAATGGCTGGTAGTGATGCCCCAACTTTCATTCCTGATTTCGGTAATCTGTTACTGCATCTCATTTCCAATGGTCAGTTTAAGCTAAAGTTTTGTTGGTCTATTCAAAAATCAACTTTTCGTTTCATTAATTTTTTCTTTCATTGTTCTGTTTTGTATTTATTGAATTCTGTTTCAGGTTTTATTATTTCCTTTTTGTAAATCTAGTTTTGTTAAATATACCATTTTGATAGTCACCAACATAATTACATTACTAGTGCTATTTATTTCTTAGGTGAATTTTAGTTGCTGGTTCTTGTTATTTCCTTTCAGCCTAATGGACAACCCCCAGATTTTCTTGTCAGCAGGTCTGCCAGCAATGAATTGCCTCTGTGTGTCTTTTTTATTATATTATTTTTTTATTGAGGTAACTTTGGTTTACACCACTATATATGATTCAGAGGTATAGGTTACACCTCCACAGATATATGTTACTACAACATACCCACCAACAAATTGCCTATAATTTTCCACCATTGTTTGGTTGAGCTCCCCAATATTCTCCCCCTCTGATAACCTCAATTTGAAGAACAGGGTTTTTCCCCCCATATATTAAATGTTTTGATTATCTTTTGTCTTTCCCTTTAGTACTTTGAATATGTTATCCCACTGCCTCTGGTTTTAACTGTTTCTTATGAGAAGTCAATTGGTAATCATAGTATTGTCCCCTATATTACAAGTATTTGTCTTTCTGCCTTTCAGGATTTCTATTTAGCTTTGACTTTCAATGTTTCCATTGTATGTATGTATGTATGGATGGATGGAGCCATGTATGCATCCTTCTGTGTTTTCATACTTGGAGTCTAAGTTTCTCAAAGGTATAGATTAATGTTATTAATCACATTTGGCAAGATTTTTGGCCATGATTACTTCAAATATCCTTTTTTTCTACTGTTTATTTCTTCTCTCCCATAAGGTACATATTAGTACACCTGAAAGTGTCTACAAATCTCTGAAGCTCTGTTCATTTTCATTATTTCTTCTGTTCTTCTCATTGGATAAATTCTACTGATTTAGCTCCAAGTGCACTGATTCTTCCTGCCATCTTAAAACTGCTGTTGAGTTCCTCTAAAATGTTTTTTTTCACTTACGTTATGCAGTTTCAACTCCAGAATTTTAATTTTCTTTTTTACAGTATATATCTCTAAGATTAATATTCTGTATTTAAAGAGTAATTATAGTAATATCTATCTAATTATTTAACATGTTTTCCTTCAGTTACTTGAACCTATTTTTAATAACTACTTAAAGTTGTTAGCTGCTAAATTCAACATTTTCTTTCCCCTCAGTAATCCAGAGACAATTTTGGTTGATTGCTTTTTAAACTGGGGATGGATAACACTCTTGTTTCTTCATCTACCTTATTATACTTTTCTTGAAAATTTACATTTTATATAAGATATTGTAGCAAATCTGGTTTTAGCTTTCCCTCCTTGGGGCTGTTGTTATTATTTCTATTTATTTGTTTGGTTAGTGACTCAGTAGTCTAAATCTCTGTAGTGTCTGTCATGCTGGGCAGCTTCTGAAGTCTCTGGCAAGGTTTTTTAAAATTCTTATTTTAATTTTTAAGCTAAGACCTTCCCTGCATCAGCATACCTTACAAATTACATCCAATGATTGGTCAGAAGTTGTACTCAAACACCTTGGACCTATAAATCAATACTCTTTGCCAATGGATACATGTATGGGTTGGGAATCCACTCAAAGTTCAGTGAGTTTAAAGTCTTCCTTGACTCTTATTTCCCATTGTATTCTCTCTTACGTCCTCTTGTCATAGGATTTATATTAGCCTGGAGTATATGGATATATTGGATCTTATCTGGTATTGCTGGAATATATATGTGGACTTCCAATCAACCCGGTGTATATGGTAGAGTATCAAGGCCCAATATGACAATCTCCTTATCCAACTGTCCTTGTTAAATTTATGGCTAATAAGACAGTTACTGTCCAACCCGAATTGTAGTCTCAGGCTAACTGTGATATTTATCCTTCCTGTTCGTTTATTGTTGAGATTGTCACTGTTTTTGACAACACTTAGGATATTTTGGTTTTTCATATTGTAATCTCTCAAGTTTTCCCCAAGTTTACACAGTGAACTTGTGTTTTTTTATGACTTGTCCTACCCTGATAGAACTATTGTGGGAATGGAGTTTGGGGAGGGCTAAGGAATTAAAGTAGTCCTAGCTAAAACACTAGAGCTCACTTATGCCTGTTGTCCTACCATAATTTTTTATGTGGCGAATTATATTGTTAAAATTATCCAATTTGGGTGATATAATTTATAATCTCCTTCCATGTAGTGAAAATAAACAACGTACAGTATTCCTTTAGTAAATGACTATTGCCTAATTCTTTCTGTTATAATTCCAGAATGACAGTGCAGCTCTAGAGGTATGTGTGTGTGTGTGTGTGTGCACATGTGTGGGTAGGTGGTGGGGTAGTCCCACTGCCATTGAATAAAAAGTTCCCATGATGGTAATGTGTATATAGGAAATCATCAACTGCCTATCCTACTATATTTCTAAAAAGAATGTAAATGGGGGAGGGGAGCATGGAGTGAAGAGTTAATTTTGTTTGTCAATACTGAAAATACTTGGTTAGGTTGGATCACAAGAAGTGGTAGGTAAATGAAGGATGAATATGAGGGGGCTAAATTTCTCCAATGGGAAGTAAGGAATTTTGCCTTATTCAAAAAAAATAAGAGGAACCATTCATTAAGAAGAGCTTGAATTACATGATTTATAATGGGGCACTAGAAAATTTGGAGATGGATTGAGCTAGAATAAATCCATTCCAAGAAATTGTGGAAAATATGTCATCTAGACTTAATTTCATACAAAACAGTAGTTCAAAGATCTCTCCAAAGAGGTCCAAATACTTACTTGGATCAGGTTAATATTTACCAACTTATTCCTTTACATTTTCCTGTGAAGCCCAGGTTATACCACCTGGGAGACATACTAAGGGGATAAGCTCCTTTGGGAGCTTAAATAACTCTTGCAAATCAGAAAGTCCCCATGTAGAAATAGGGGTAATATACACTTTAAAAATGATTTCTGCTTTACAGAATAAAATTCCCTCAAGAACAGATTCTCCTAGAGCATGTAAATTATGAATAGATTTACAAAATTACTCCTATCACGTAAAATGAGATAAACATGTAGTATCTGCCTGCAAGAATTTTTAAAACTTTTTTTCTTCAAAGAGACTAAAAGGGATAGGGAAATCAGTAAACTGCAGTAGAAATTCAGAAATATAACATATTAACTTTCAACATCTTATTGATGCTTTTTGATCAACATTAATGTTTCACATTTACAAAGTGTCAATAAAATTATTCACCAAGCTTCATCTCATTAAAATGTCATAATAATTTGCCATAAACCCAGGAATTTTAACAGCAAATATTCCTGTTTTTATTTGGAAAACAAAAAAAAATCCAATCTATAAAACTAAACATAGAAAGATCATATAAATTCCTTAAGGACACAAGTAAGGCTCATGGTGCAGTATTTGATGACCTCACCTTGTAATATGCGTTATCAATTAGGCAATATTCAGGCTATATGAAGAAGATAATTGGTGTCTCCACCCCCTCCCCCTTTGTCTGTATATTAGAACATAATCAAAAATCAATGTTCAGAGAGTTTTTTGGTCCTAAAAATGGTATTTCCAGTTAATCTCAGAGTAAAGTGGGTGGGCATTTTTTTTTTTTTGGCTGTAGTTTTATTAGACTTTTCAATTTCTACAAGATAATTTCAATCCAACGTCTAATTTATTATTTCTGCTGCTAATGAACAAAAAAGCTATATTACATCTATTCTCCAGTAATACAATCTAGAATTCACTGTCACTCAAAAACAATGAAAGACCTATCTTAGAAAATATATAGACAATTACTTGAAGGATGTGCAGTCTTTTCATTGTAGTTTAGCATCTAGTATATTCTAAAATCTTCCTTTGAATTATATGAGAATGAACTGTGTCCACCTGGTGTGTATCTTACAAGGCTGAGAATACCGAAGTACGCTGAGATGTTACTTATCAATATCTATATTGAGGACTACAACAGGGCCACATGACAGACTATACAATATTTTAATTATGTAAAAATATTCTGTGGACCATGATATTCGTGATATAAGACAGTAATTCCTTTTTCTACTAAGCACATCATAGGAGTTTTGGTACCAACAATGTATTTTCTTCAAAATATATGGTAAGAATCTAATTTGTAAAAATATATGAGATTCTTCATAGGATGTTTTGTAATATAGGTCTAATTCTTGCCTCTTTTCATGGTTTCCCCCTAATTTTCCCATTTTTGTTTTTAGCCACTTCCTTTATAAAAATATACTTCATCTATATTTCATTTTCATTTATATTAAATACATATCTATGTTATATACCAATATGTTCCTTTAAAGCACCAAAATTTATTTTTAAACAAAGAGATGTTCATCTATCTCTGCCTTTTCATTTATTTTCTCATATATCTCTCTAGTCATCTAAATTTACTATAGGATACTCCAATACTTCAAATGCAGTTTCAAAATGTCAACTTATATCTTCTAGGATCTGAACTTGATAAACTCACCTAACCTTTTGTGGTTACTTTATTTTATTTTCTTCTACCCTCGATACTGTTTGAATCAGCTATCTGAAGCAAAGTAATAGATTTGTAGCATCAGAGTCTAAGACTAAATTAAAGCTTAGATAAGTACCTTTCTTGCTAAGTTGCCTGAAGATAATTCTTGGCTTTCTTTGCAAGAACATAACAATTTAGAATCTATGGAGCAACAGGCCTCCCCGGTGGCACAGTGGGTTGAGCACAGCGCTGTTTAGCTGTCTGCAGCCTCTGCAGTGCGGGTTCGATCTCAGCCAGCCAGGGAGATACCCACATGGCGCAGCAGACCTCTCCTGTCTCTCCTGCTGCTCCCCTCAGCAGTGTATTTCAGTCAGTCTGCCTGTTCTGCTCCCCTCTCTGTCTCTGATGAATCCTCTCACCCTCCTGCCCCTCTGGCCTGTACCCCAGTTCTTGTATAAATAAATAAATCTAAAAAAAAAAAGAAAAGAAAAGAATCTATGGAGCAACAGTAGCTATTTTCCAATTTTTAATAAAGAACATAAGGTAAAGGAGCCATGACTAATTGTACAGGTTGCGCCCTGCACAAAGGGACCCAGTTAGAGGTGTGTTCCTCTTAGGAAACCATGTTCCCATTTCCAAGCAAGCTGCATCAGCTGGAGCAAAGGGTTTCTTTTAACAATTTACATAAAGGTGCCTAAAGGGGACATCTCTTCCGAAGTTGTAAAAAAAAAAAAAAAAACCTTCATATAAGTAACAAAGGACCTCTGTAACATTTCTATAGTACATCTGACAAATATAGTTAATGGCATTGATATTTAGCTGGTTCTCTAGCTGCTACATGTTACATAAATATTCATGAAAACTTCCTAGTGACTGACTTTGAAACAGAATAGGACAATCCTAATACTCTTGTTCTCCATAGATAACAACAACACCGCTTAAAACAAATCACACTCTCAGCATGCTAGAGTCAAGAAGTAGGTGCAGAGCATAATGTTAATTCACGTTATTGGTAATTCCTTAATTAAGTAGTCCCATTTTGGAATTCTCAAGGAAAAAGTAACAATAATACATTCTTTATATAATTGAATACTACCCCCTTAAAGTTAGTTCATGTCTTCTACTGTCTGGAATAGCTAACTCTCAATAAATTACTGGATAATTGGACTATACTGAACACATTTTCACATTAACTTTTCCTAACTACAAAATTAACATGCATGGGGTTAAAAGAAAACAAAAAGAATTTTTTTAAAGTAGAAAAAATTACAAACACCAATAATCTGATCACACAGAGACAATAAAGTACTTGTAATTGATACTTCAGCATTTCATTCAAATATGACAAAATTTAATTCCAGTTTTATGCACCTTTTCCCCTGTCCAACACTTAGTTGCCTCCAATTCCTACTATTTGGCATGCACTTATGTAGTTGAAAGGTTTCAGCAGTAGTTGTTTTCTACAAATTAATTTAGTCATTAGCCAAGGAATATTATTTCACACATCTGTTATTAATTAGTATTAACTGATATTGTTATTTACTGTTATTGGCCATTATTACATTAGATATGTTTTATCCAATCATGTTCTGTGAAAATTAACTACTATATATATTAAAGGATGACATTACAGAAGTTAGTTCATTTCTGTTTCATAATATGAAAGTTAGAAATGGCTTCCTTAACTCACAAAAGACAAAAATAAAATGGTAAATTGAATGCTACAATGTCAGATATTGTATACTAAGGCCAAAGACAAATTATTTTAGATAACACTAGTTTTTTTTACTATCTTTACTACTACAGCATTATTAGTATGAAAAAATGAGTTATCTCTACTTGTAAAGGTAAAGCACCATAAAAGCTGCAATGCATATCTCTCAAGAGTCTAACCCAACTCTATCTGAGGAATTATCCTCTTTCTGTGAACTCTGTCATGTAGAATTACATCATCTCCCATAGCTCAAATTATCTCCAATTCATAAAACGCTTTAACAAAAACCGTTATGAAGTGAGTTCTGTTACATATTCAGATAACTTCCTCCTCACTTTGGTTTAGCACAGAAATACACAATACATCAATATGTGTTTCATTAAGACAGTTGTTTTCATATAGTAACAGGCTGGGCAAACAGAGGAAGTGTGCCTGGAGTAATTTATTTACATTTTAATAAGACCTCAGATGAATGATACCACACAGGAAGCTCATAGTGAGGTTATGGAGAAATGGTGGTTGAAAAGTGCCTTCAAGTTTGGAAGCCATAAGAATTAATTAATCAATAGTATTGCTTCTGAATTAAGATAGGATAACAGTTCCACAGGGATAGATACTGTGGTTCATGACAAACATTATTCAATACAGGCATTAAATATGATAATTTTTTTTTAAGATTTATTTATTTTTATACAAGAGCTGAGGTACAGGCCAGAGATGCGGGAGGGTAAGAGGACTCACCAGAGGGAGAGCAGGTAGACGACAGAAATACACTGCTGAAGTTCTATTTACAATAGCTAAGCTTTGGAAACAGCCCAAATGCCCAAAAAGAGATGACTGGATCAAGAAGATGTGGTACATATACACCATGGAATATTACTCAGCATTCAAAAAAGATAAACACATGCAATTTGCAGCAACATGGATGGCGCTGGAAGGGATCATGCTCAGCGAAATAAGCCAGAAAGAAAAAGAAAAATACTGGGTGGTCTCACTCATAGCAGGAATCTAGAAAACTTAAATAAGGGACCAGGAAAATGAATAACTATAAGAAAGTGAAAATCAAAATCAACAAAAAAACTATGAACCAGAGACACTTTTTGGGGGGTGGGGGGCGGGAGGGGAGGGATTGGGGTCAGAATGGGGGGGTTGCAATTGTATGGGGAATATAAAAATAAAATGTATTATTTAAAAAAAAAAGTTACTCATAAAAAAAAAAAAGAAAAAGAAATACACTGCTGAGAGGAGCAGCGGACGCGACAGGAGAGGTCTGCCACGCCATGTGGGATTCTCATTGGCCAGCAGGGATGAACCTGCACTGCAGAGGCTGTGGACAGCTTCTCAGCATGGTGCTCAACCCACTGCGCCATCGGGGAGGCCCAAAATATGATAAATTTTTAAGGCTATAACGCAGAACATATATCAAATGCTCAAGTTTAAAATGAATGGCCCTATGGAGAAGGAAAAAAAAAAAAAACCTCCTCTAAGTTCAAAGGATGAGAATTTTTTTTCTTTAATATACCACAAGTACTGTTAAATTTTTTCTTTAGTTATACTAGCTTGTTAGCATTTGGATTTCTCCTACATTGCACATTAAATGTTTTGTGAATCATTTTAAAAACAGATCAAGTTCTTTAATCAAATGAAAGATTCAGAAAGTAATGATTTTCAGTCTACAATTATAGTAGCCTGCACTATTTTAGTTCCAAAGTCTGAGCAGCGTCACCTTTATGTGAGACAAATTATCACTGGTAATATTCCAAAGATTAATGTGTATGCCACTTGTCTATCCAGTGTTGTTCCAAAGAGAATTTTAAAAATCTTGCAAAAGTAGATACAATTTTTAAGCAGCAAGTAAAGAAATAAATGATATGGGGACAATAATGACAGGAAAAGCATGAAGAGACCAGGGTAAGTATAAAGAAGAAATGTAGTGAGTAGTAATGTATTGCTTAAATAACCAAATATAGTCACTATACAGAATAAATACTTCATTAACAGTTGCTGTTTTTGCATTTTTCCTTATTTGTATTGTATGTAATTTATGTTTTTCTGTACTATGATTCATAATAACTAACATGATATTGAACAGAAAATTGATTAGCAATAAATATTTCTTGATTTGATTAGTCTGAAATACAGAGAATCTGACCAAGAGTTTCAAAACATCTGATGTTAATTCATGCAAACTATATAAAAGAACAAAATAAAGGATTCTGAAGAGCAAAATTAATTTTGTAGACCAGGAAAAAAGAATATATTATGCTAAACTCCGCTGGAGCAATGAAATTAATATCCAAAAAATTTGAATTGAAAATAAATCAATGCAAATACATACTTGAATTCTAGAGATAATTCAGAAGACTCCCAGAAAAATGAAAATACTATGATGGCCTTATGAAAATGACTTGTCACATTATCACATATCATTTCTGTCATACTATATAAGAAGAGGATATAGAATGATTAGAAACTTCAATACTGATGTAGGTGTAAACAATCTGTATTATAGAAAACTATGAAATTTCTGAAACATTATCAAGTTTTATAGCTATTATGACTAGAATCTGAACATTGAATACCATTACATGTAATAGTAACATGTAAAAACTAATAATTTCAATTGTAAATAATTTTAAATTAGAAGTTTTTAAAATTCATATTTTGACATGGTATAAAATTAAGTTATAAAAAGTCTTTAACATAATCTTAAAAGTCCTAAGTGTAAAGTTTTTCTAGTTATTTGAGGGCAATTTAGTAATAGGGAATCAAATGACATAAATCCCTTCTAATTAAGCATGTGTTAAATAATCCTACAATGTTTTGAAGAGAAGGAGCTATGCATCTGGATCTCAATGTCTACTACACAAATTTTAGCAGATAGCAAGGGCTGAATAAACATGTGTTTGAACTGAAAAAAATTCACCAGAAAAACCTATGTCCAGATAGAGTTTGATAATATTTTCCCTAAAAGGCAAGTAACGTAAAACACTCATTCCTAATAGACCAACAAAGTTTTCGAAAATAATATTCTAATCCACCTTACCAAAAAACCCAAAGAATTCTGTCTTTAATAACTAATATCCACCTTCACTACAAAAAAAAGCTAGAGATATTATCATATAGTCAAGAAAAAGGATGTATCCTGTACCATGATTATATAACTGCTTAGAAATTCCAGTCAGTGAAACAGGACACTAAATAGAAATAAGAGGGAAAAAAGACAAAGTCATCATTGTTTAAGGGTAATTTAATGACCCTGAGAACTCGAGAGATAATAAGAAATTATTAAGAAAGTTAATAAAATAGCTAGAAAATACATATGAAGAAGATATGACTCGTCTACTAAACAATTAGAAAATGGAATGCAAAAAATCAAGGACGATGATGAGAACACAGCCACACTTAAACTTACTATTATAAGGGATTTAGAGTCCTCTATGATGAAAAGAACTATTTCATAAAACATTACATAAATAGAAACATACTATGATTTTGAATATGAGCACTGAATATTGCAGATAGTGATATTAATTTATAGGTTTAATAAAATTCCAATGAAACATTTTTATGATTTCAATGAAGTAAATTAATCTTGAAGAATAAGTTAGTGACAACAGCCAAACCATTTTTGAAAAAAGAAAAATAAAGGATCTGATTCAACAGATGTGTAAACTCACTATGAAGCTTTAGAAGTAATAGTATAAAACCAGTGAAAGAAATGAAAAAAACAATGACATAAATATAGATCCCAGTGTTGATTAAAAATGAGTAAGCAATAAAAATGGTTCTAAAATCAGTGGGTATATGGTGCCAGGACAAGTGGTTAACTATTGGGAACTCAAGTAAGTAAGAAGTTTATATCCTACCTTATGCTAAAATAAATTCTGGAAGGAATAGTTAAAAATACAAAACAGAACCATAAGGATATGAGAATATTTATCAGGCTTCAAGCTTTTGAAAAAGAAGATAAAAGCAAAGGCTACAGCCAGAGAATATAACAGAATTGACCATACATATATTTAAAATTTTCTCATATCAACAGTAACAAAACAATTTAATGACATAGGAAAACTGAGAGGAACAATTATGCAACACATTTGACAAAATTAGTGGCTTAACATATAGAAAAAAATCTAACAAATCAAGACATGAGTAAAGGACGTGAGCAAACAATTCATAAAAAGAAAACAATGGAAAATAATCATATGAAAAACATTCCTGCTTCATATTAATCAAGTCGATGCAAATTAAAACCAAAATTAACCAGTTTTTTGCCTGCCAAATTGGCAAATTTTTATAAAAATATACTATTCAAAGCAGGTAAAAGGGTAGTTAGAAAAGTACTCTCACCCACAATTTAAGAGGAGTTACTAAAAAAAAAAAACACCTTGAGAAGTTTACATTCTAGTGTTTCTAAGAATATATTCTGAAAACAGAATTCAAGCTGCCAAGGCAAATTTATATATAAGAATTGACCTCCTTGAGAACTATGGGTGCCTTGGTGGTGGGTACTGTACCATAAAATATATCTGAATCATACACAGTATTATAAACCAATGTTTGTAAAAAAATAATTAAAATAAAATGGACCTCAGATCAAAAGAAATATGGTGGAAAATAACCTAAACATCAAACACTTGGGAGTTAAACTTTTTGGTATATAGAGTGTAATATTCTTAGTATTTTCTGACTCTATGATCTAAAAATATAATTAATGCTAATTGAAGAAAGCAGAATATAGACTATATAACCTAAATTTTTATTTAAATATACACATGCATACATACATATATAAAAATCACAAAATTTATGTAAAATTAGAAAAGCAGAGCAAAAAAAATCAGAATTGTTCATCCTGCATTGAAATTTTATTTACTATATATTTTTCTATTTCTATAATTATATTCAATGAGCATACATTACCTTTTCATTGAAAAAAAATACTATTTTAAACCTAAAGTGAAACTAAAAGTGAATTTTTATGTGTGCAGAAGTCACTTAAAAGGCTTTCTTTCCCCAGTGAGATATTTGATTTTATTTTTATTTCTAAGAATATAAAACTTTCCTTGAATTAAAAACCAAAGAATATAAAGACACTCTTAAGCACCACATTTGACCACATTCTTCTCCCTCCCCATATTCTTATAGCCCATTCTCTGAGTACATATAGATGAAGTTTGTCTTTTTTGTTAATAATTGTTTTGGTACCAAGTTCAGTAATGTTCAGTATATGAAAGTTTATTTGGCCCATTTAGCCAACACCAAGGAAATCACTTTCAACCAGCTGTGACCAACACAGTGAATAGAGCATTTTATTTTCACATTTCTTTTGCCTAGAACACCAACCATATTAAGTATTCTAAGAATAACAATAGATGGGACTTGATTTTTATTGGTGCTTAAAAAATAGCTGCCAAAGTCAAGACATGCAATAACCTCCTAAGTAAGTTTGCTGGCTCCATATTGTGTTTGAAGGCACACCCCCTCCAAACGTCTGCACTCACCATCTGCTACTCAACCGCAGAATAATGTGCTCAAGTCTGGTGTTGCTTGGCATAGGCAAAGAGAGTCAATGTCCAACTCCATTCTGACATGTGCACCATATCAGGAACCTTATGACACAGTCCTCAATATCAATGCAGTGCTTTCAAGCCCCATTGCACATCAATCAAGTATGTATGACATTCAAGCTGATAGACAAAATCTTAGCCAAACCCTATACACCTACTGTGCACGGATCTCTCTAGTTTGCCTGCAGCTCACCTTCTATTAAGATGATAACTTTGGCCTAGTCTTCCATGCCAAAACAAGTCCATGGAGTCACTCTGGCAAGAAGAAGGGTCTATATCAATGTCAACAAACAAGTTCCTTGCTGCCGACCCTACCATCTGTCCTCCTGCTTCCCACCTATCTTACTTTATGTGGACCTTGATGAATGGGGTTCTAACAATCCAAGATTCTACTTTAGCCAGGCTTTGCAGATGGGGTCAACATGACTGCCCTCTGGCCAAACACCCAGAGTGACAGAGCTGAAGGGTAACCTGGAGAGTACCAACTTGAAAATTTGATGTTAGAAATAAAGCAAACAAAGACCTTCCTACTAGTTTTAGTGTTTTGGGTTTGCAAAAACAGTGATGTTTTCAATGCTTAAAGTGAAGATGATTTCATTTTCAATTCTCTGAAAATGTCAAAAGTGTTAAATGATTAATAAAATGAAGGAAGAAAATTAAATTGGGTTATTTTAAAGCATTTACAAAGTAGTTTTGATAGAAAAACTTAAAAATCTAGAAATATGTAAAAATTAATTTTATAGTATAATATTCATTGAGAAGTAGAACATTTCTTTCTGCATTACATGCAACAATATTAGAGAATAATAGTTTTCAGACCTATTCTCCAGAAGTCATACAGAACTTACAGACTTCATAGTAGAGAAGTAGAATTTGATATAATCTTAAGTATGGAGAAATAAAATTTTTTGATCTTTAAAAAATATATTAAATTAATATTGGCTTATGTGTAGTAAATAAAATTATTTTCGTGAACATAATGACAAGTCTTATCAATTAGGTCATTAAAAATGCACTTTTAACTGAGCCTAATGATATATAAAACAAACAACTTTTCAGGAAAGCACTATTGGTTTCAACCCAACACAATTTTATGTAAGAATATAATGATTTCCCTTTATCTTTTTGTTCTAGGGGAACTAAGTGTATTTCTAGAATGATCACTGGACTTAGCCAAAAATGAACAGACAAAAACTCTATCCCAAATTCAAATATAGCATCATCTTAAATGCTAGGCAATTTAAATAAGTAACAAATATAAAGGAAATCTTTACAACACAAATGAGATAATGAATGTGAAAATGTTGTACACCATAAAACACCACATACAGAATTACACCAAGCATCGATCACAGTGCTCTGTACTTAGCAAGCACTTACTAAATGTTTTCAGAATCGCATAGAATTTAATTGAAAAGAGAGGTATAATGAGACTTTAATAAGTCGAAGTCAGATCTTTTCAAGATCATGGGAAAAAGGTTCAGTCAAATTACATTACTAGGTACATCAGTTCTTTGATGTTATAAATCTAGATGAACGCTGATTGTATCTAAAGAAAATTTTGTAGGATTCCTTTTGGAGAAATCATAGTGGAATGAAAAAGCATGATTATTTTTAATTTCTAAATATCTTCAAATTTTCTAGCATTCTTTGGTCAAGTAAGATAATGCTATAGAAATCCTACATAAAACTCAAATTTACAATGTCCTGGACTAATCATCTGGATGATTTCTTTGAATTTTCCTAAAATATGTTCCCATCCTATTTTCTGTGGGAATTCTCCCACTGATTAACACAGAGAATGAGAATTTGGCCTGTGCTCTATAGACACCATTGAAATGTGGCCACCTGAGGCATGTAGGGAGGGCATCCAGCTGGCACACCACATGTTGCCCTGGAGTATTGTACAATGGGAAGGATATTTTGGCTAAGAATACCTGGACAATCTCTACAAAGGCCCTGATTATGAAAAGGACTTCAGTATTATCATTGTTTCTTGACTGTACTATGAGCCAGGGGAATTTCTCTTTCTAAGTTTATATGTTTTACCCCAAAGAAAGCACTTATAAGAAAAATCAAAGAAAGCTAGGTCACTGATAGTAGAATTTGAACATTATACTTATCACTGGGAGAAAGTTTTTTTGAGAACTCCAGACACTTCAAAATTAATGCTAAAGCACATTACAGACTTGTCCATAAACTAAAATGTAAACTATAAAATAAAAGCTGCAAAAACACAGAATGAAAATTTATGTCTGTACTTTAGTTGTAAGTACTGCTTGCTTACAGTTTAAGACTACATCTTACAAAATCAATTAAGTTCATATATTACCCATTTATCTGATGATTTGATTTTTATTTTTGCAACTTGTGAGAAAGAAAAGCCATGCATTTGAACTGTAATGCCAATGAAACAATTTTGTCAATTTGAATCTATTTTTTCAAAACACCATACGTGATTAGAACACATAATGCACCAGTATTTTTGCCAATTTTTGTTTTAAAACCAAAGCTGTTTTTGTATTACATAAGTACAAAATCAGAATTTCAAAATCAGGAAACATATTTAGGGGTGAATTTTAAAATAAGCCCACTTGATTCTTCATTAGATCAACTCTGAGCGCCAGGAACATTTCTGTAAAATTCCACTGGGGTAAATAGGGTAGCTAGGAAACGCTCCTAATAGTGAGAAAGAGGCATATGCATTATTTGCAAGTTCTGTTTAGAGTTTTCATCCTCCCACTGAATAGTTTGGTGATATTTACAATACAATATGAGTATAAATCTTAAGGGATGTATGATGTCACCAAATGCTGAAAAACAATTACAGCTGGGATTTACATTTGTGTTTATATGTTATTTTGCCTATAGATTCCAAAAGCCAATGAAGAAAAAATGAAACTAAACATTTCCTGGAACTGAAAGACATATTTCATCTATCAATATAACCAGTTGATAGTATTTCAAAGACAGTTTCACAGTAAGTGAAACAAACAAACATAATGAGTTAAATATGTCACTTCAGCCACTAGGGATGTCATTCAAGAAGCTTTTTTTAAAATCATTTATTCCATACCACAAAAATAGGAATTATAACCTTTTGGTGTCTTTTAGTGACAACTTGCCTGCACAAAGGAAACCAATACCTATATAGCCATATCTCATTTGCTATCATGTATGTCTACTTGAAATTACTTAAAAAGTTATAACTATGGGTCACATGTATATTGCATTTTCCCTAAAAACTCAAGAAAATCACAATGATCACAGTGCTCATAAGATTAATGAGTACCAATTCATGTCAAAGAAAATAAAAGCTCATAGAGATAAAGAGTATTTGCAGAGGATCATACCACAAGTCTAGCAAAATAATTATTGCAAAATAATCAATGCAGTCACTTGGAATTCTAATACAACCATAAAAATTAACTTTTAAATTTTTTTCATTAACTTTTTCTACTTAATGTGAAGTATTGTGCAGAAAAATCTTATTGCTGACTTAAATCACTGAATAATTTTTATTAATTTAGTTTTTGTAATTTGTGACCAATAAGGCTTGCGTTACAACTTGCCTTCTACTTCAGGAATTTAGGCACTTCACAACCTTTATACACCAATGGCTATTTAAGTTCTAAGAGGCTAGTAAATATTGAGATTGAAGCTGGCCCCTCTTCCATCTTTATTGACAGAAATTCAGAGTGCCAAAAGTCAGCTCTGCTGGTAGTGATCATCATATCTAAATATTGATTCTTCTAAAACTTGTATTTTGAGAAATTTTTCATTGTAGAATTACAGGTGGAAAGTCATTTCTCTTTGATATAAACTGCATGCAATAAAGAAGGAGGCAGCCCTACACAATAAATATGTAGGGAATGGTTTTCCACCTCTGCATGTTGCAGAAAATCCCACTGAGTTAAGTAGGGTTCTACCAAGGCCACTTAAACATATTAGCCTATTATGCTCCACATTTCTTTATTGTTCTCAAAAAGCTAATGAAATGTTCCAGTGTAATGTTTATGCTGAAGTACTTTTAAAGGCATTTTAGAAGTGATGTTTCTCTCATAACTCCAGAAGGGGGTTCCACTTCCTAGAAGTATTTAGTAGACCATGCAGAGACCATGCAATCTCATTACTCAGTCTATTTAGTTACATAGCTGGAAAAGAAAAGCTTAAAGATAATCACTTGATAGTTTCAGTATAGACTTTAACAATATTGTAAAATGTCAGAAATGACAAAGCTTACAGATACACATGGCATACTGTACTCCTGAAGAGATAGGCTTAAAAAAAAAAACAGTGTATTGGCTACTAGTAGATGACATTGATTTATATTCTCAATCTATTAGTTCAGGACATCTGTAAAATTAAACAATTGTTTCTCCAGATTCGATTGTTTTTAGAAAAGTAAGGAAATATTATCTTCTGTCACTGAAACTCAGTCAATATGTAGAATAAAACTCAGCCAGTTACTTCCCGGTCTGAGTATCAGTCTCTCCATCTTTAGGGTGAAGGAATTGGATGTGTTAATATCTATGGTCCCCGCAAGTTCTAATATTTGCTGGGTTTATGATTCTAAATACCAACATTGTGTGCTGAACAAAAGCAAAATTGGCAAGGAACACGCAACAAAACTATCATTAATTACTAACTTTCCAACAAAATTGAAGTTATATAATTGTGCCTTGAGTTGTCATATACAACTGCCTCACCTACTAAATATCATCAATAGTATGAATAAAAGGTTAAAAATTAAGGTCACACGTGGTAAGATTAAGGTTAAAACCAAGACTAAGACTATACTAATGAATTGAGAAATGAAAGATTTATAAACTTCTACTGAACTATTATGTGATCTGCCTTGACAAGTGGCAATTTCTTACATAATCAATCAATTAAAAACAACAACTTGGCAAGACCTTGGGATTTTTTTGTTTTTTTTTTTTATTTTCAAGAAATCAGAAGATAATCCTGAAAAAGAATTTAACAGAGTTCATAGCTCTGACCTCTACTGGATAATCCTAAAAATGTCATTTTCTTCTTTCATTAAAATTAGGCATAACACAATATAGATACTGCACTTAATGAATGGAGACTTTGCTCTATATGCTTTATTTGCATTCACTCATGAAATCCTTCTATCAATACAGGGAAGCAAGTACTAATAGAAGACAGATATGACTTTGAAAGACAAAATCATTAGGATGGTTATCAGTAATTCTAGAATATTAATCCTCCATTTTTTTCCAATGTGCAAAGTTAATACAGTATGGCAAGTGTTTTAAGAAAAATATGACTTATCAAATGATTATGTTTTTGCACTTTCCTAATGGACTTATTCTTCAATACATGAAACTAGAAATAGAAAAGAAATGAAGTTAGAAGGTACACACTTTATTCTCAATATAAGTGTGAAGACATATCCATAAATTATAAGAAAGTGAAAACCCAATAACCAATGAAAATACCATTGTTTGAAATTACATTCCCAGCTTTCGAATAAGTTGATTCTTATAGCATAATGAACACTAGAATTGGCACAAGGGATCCATATTATAGTCTTGATGCCTTTCCTATCAAATTGTATCATCTTGGGCAAGTTACTTAACATTTAGAAACACCTTTTTTTTTTTAAACAGGAGGATTCAGGTTTCAAAGCTTTCATCCAATAAGAACATTCTATAGCAAGCTACCTATAAAGTCAAGTAATGATTTATCTTGTTTCACATATTATATAACAGTAATCTAAATGCATAGTATTATACTCACAGCTTTGACTAATTTACAACAAAGATTGGGCCTGTTTTATAATCATCTTTCTAAATGCAGTTCTGATATAAGGTGCTATCCTGAACATTGTAGGGTATGTCATTTTCATTTATGCTCAAAACTTAAGTGAAAATAAATTCTTGCACTAATCAGATATATAAAATATAAACACTCACAAGTACACAAATATAAGAATTTAATCTTCTTGATTTCTTCTGTAATTTTTGTCTTCCACTTCACTCTCAGTCTGCTATGCTTGACCTCTAAGCTTTTCAAGTACTAAACAAGTTCTTGGATATAGTGTACCTAAGCTAAGAGTAAGAGACAAGAGAAAGATAGAAGGAGAGCAGGAGTATTTTAATTCAGTAACACTGAATAGAGCCTCCCACACAGGGTTAGTTATAATAGTAGATGACATATGGGACAGGCTGGTATTGAAGTAAAAACAAAACAAACAAAAATCAAGGGAGCCATGGAATAGTAACCCCTAGGTTTAAGCATTTCTACCATTAGAAATCCTTGACAAGCATACCATTTCTTTGTGATATGGAAATTGTATGAAGATAAAACTGAATACTAGAATCCATCTTCTAAATTTTGGGTATTCAAAGGTCATTTGAAAGGGAGCAAAGGGGTCAAGAGCTAGCCCCTTAAGGCCTACCCCAGAAGTTTCACTAGAGGGTGCTCTTGGGCTTTCATGAGTTGTCATTTCTCCAGTAAGAAAATCAAGCATCACTTAGAAAATATATTCTGTTTTAGCATAACTTAGAATCCATCATGGAACCCATATCCAGTATTTCAATATAGATGTAAAGGTATCTCAAGCAGAAATTGGGCATGGCTCTTATTTTCCTTTGTAACTGCCTTTTTCTATTGGTAGTTTACTTGCCGAATTCACAAATTTAAGACCCAAAAGGTATCTTAGAGGTCTACAGAAGTGTATATTCTAATTTCTAACTATAGAAACTTCCTGAGATATCAAGTCAAAATTAAATGGTGTAATCTGATGAAGGTATTTTTGCCAATATATTTTTGCAAACATATATCAATATTATAATAGACTTTGACTTCATATTTTACCAAAAGGATTTTCATTATTCTATAGGGACTATGGAGGTTGTCAATCTCAAGCTATTATTTATATATTTATTATTCATATTTATAATGAAATAAAAAAATTTATCTCTAAACAAATATTTCTTAATGCCTTGTTACATAAAGAGATTTCTCACTATGTTCCTGATAAGATGACAGACAATTAAATCTTAATCTCTACTCCATATGTTAGATTTTTTCGATAACTATGATGTCACCTTTGTTAAATCTATATTAAATGACTTATTCTAATTATTTCTAATGATAACTAATCTCCAGATCTCCTGATTTTACTACATTCTTCAGAAAACTAGAATATGGAAATTGTTTTATTGTATGATTTACTTTTTAATGCTCGTTTTTTATTTTTTAGGAAGACTAAGTAGGCGTTTTCTCTATACATTGAAAAATTGTGGTGGTACATAACTAAGCATAGCAGTATTTTTCCTAAGAATCAGAATGAAAGCCTAAGTAGAATTCTTCTTCACTCACAGAATGTAAAGATTCTTCTGAACCCTATAGCCTAGTTGTTAGTCCTGACATTGTGATGGCCTTATCACCTATGCTTGCAGTCTTGATGCTTTTTATCTATAGTGTTGACAGGATAATTGTGGAGATGATTGTAAGAGACTAAGGCTTTGTCTGCATTTCCAATTTGGTTAAATTTGAAATTTAATTAAATTAATTTTACCAGTTTCTCACAAAAATCAGCTTGAAGCTTTTGACAAATAAGAAATTCAGGGTTGAACAGCAGTCATTTATAATGTATAAATCTGTATAAATTAAAAGGAAAAGATAAAATTAAAAAAAAAATCTGTATAAAAATACAATTTAAATTCTCACTTGATAAAAGATAAGCCAGTATCATTTACAGATTCCTACTGCTTTCAATATGCTACATGGATTGCAACAAGTATTAAACGGGGAAAAATTCATAGTGGATTTACAACTGTTAAAAAGCACTCATGTGGGCTCTTAAGGGGTCCTCTTTGAGAGAGTTTAAGTATGGGCATTGGGTGAAGGTAATTCCCTCATTCAACTTCCAGAGGACAGAGTCACCAGCATATATTCAAAGTGTACTTCAAGCAAGTTCGTCATAAATAAGCTTAAAATGCTCTATAAAGAATTAGCAAACTTCCCATGGATACTGTGAAAATAAAGGATATCAATGAAAAGATACAATAAAAAATTATTTAGCTTTAGATGTAATTAATTTGTGGGCGAGGTCATTTACTCTCAAATACATTCAAGTCTCTCCAAACACAGGTCAATGTTTGCTGACTGATGGGAGAAAAAGACCTATTTGGTTTAAGTATGTCTAGGTTCATATTCATTTCTATATCAAAATAAAATATCTTATAAATCTTCACATTTGCAAAAGAGTTCAAGCTGAAGCAGAGTGACAAGTATTGTTGATTGTGAATAAGAAAATCTCTTAACTATTCACATGTGCTCTTTTATGATTTCCTGTTCTTTTTATTGGAAATAAGGAAATAAAATGGTTTTACCACATTTTATGAATCAAAAATTTTACCTAGAAGTTACATACAAGATCTAAGTCTAATCTGATTATTTTACAACTAGGTCAGTGAGATGCAGAAAAAAATAAGTGGCATCCTATCCCATGCCATGAAGTTAGTACAGGTAGGTTTTAACCAGAGGTTTTAACTCACTGTTCTTTCTTCTGTACAACTTTCCAATGACATCTGGTTATTCCTGAAGGGTTTATGTATCATGTTATAGTTTTATGATGACTTCCACTGAAATTTCAGATAACGAGAAAAGATTTAAGGAAAATTGCCCTTAAGTATTTAACTCTACAATTTAAGCAACATTCCTATGTGCGATGGTCAAATGACCTTGATGAACTTGCATGCTCATTAAAAATGCATTCATCACAAAGTACACTTAATGTTCTCACTGACTACAGCAACCTTGTATGTTTCAGCAGCTAACCACCCAATACCATCCTGAATCCAAGAGGCACCCTATATTTCCTTGAAAGTCAACTCAGCATGAAAATACTGTCTACCTTGTGGGAATAAGAGTGTAGGTGTACTCTTAGCTTTAAGAAGAAGCAATAATCCAAATTCTGAACTTACCAAACAGATAAATTAGGGGGTGATTATTCACATTATAAAAGGATTCACCACAGGATGCTTTTAAATCATAAGCTGCTCTACTGCATTTTAAATAAGTTGATTTACAGAGCTTCTTTTATAAGTACTTTTCATATAGTCCCTTATCCAAAAACAATCACAGATCAGGGGGCATAAAGTACTGCTACTTAGTACCTGCTAAGCCAAGCTTCCTTCTCCATATGAAAGAGTTATTAGCACTGTAGTTCATTTTTTAAAAAATAATAAATCTCTCACCCTTGAAAAAAAATCTTCTGAGCATGTAATATGTGCCTGGCACATTGCTCAGCATTTTACATAATATTATTTATTATCTCACCAAAAATCTACATCAATACAGTTACCATAATTATATATGAAAAAAATTGGGATTCAGAGAAATCAGCGGTAAGTAACTGGACTAAATTCACATGGCCAATAATGATGGTGCCAAGATTCAAAGCCAGATCTGTCTAGAGCTCTTACACACTGTAAAATACCGTTTCAGATGAAATGTTTCAGGTAGCTCTCACCTAACTGAGTGTAGTTGTATTCTGAGGTACTATCCCACTGCAGCAGTCCTATCAATAGCAACAGGGAATAGTCATGCAACCTGTCCACACAGGGACAGGGAACTCACCATAAGGCTTCCCTTTCTGATTGCTGCTTGTTCAGTTAAAGCCCAAATTTATCTCCTTATAATTCTTACTCATAGATCTTGGCTTCGCTCTATGAGTCGTTGAAAACAACTACAATTCTACTTCCCCATACCTATTAGTATTCTCTTTTCTAGGTGAAATTCTCCAGTCCTCCCAGTGTTTTGTTTTATATAATGGCTATGTCTATTTTTCACATAAATTTATTCTTTCTTGAAACTAGGCTCTCCTGGGGTACTGAGAACTTATCCATTCCATTTCTAAGCAGGTATGTAATTAACAAATGCTAGAGAGTCTGCATAGTATAAAGATTAAGGGCACAAGCTCTAGAATCCACACTACCTGGATTCAAATCAAAGCTTTGCCACTTAATGGATCTGTTTCCTTGGTGGATTTACTTAATCATTCCAAGCTTCAGTTTCCTCCCGCAACTATGAATGTGAATAGCAATAGCACCTATTTCATAAGGCTATTACAGAGATGTAAAAGAGAAAAATGGAAGCAAAGAAATTAGGGTCTGGCTTCTAAGGTTGTAAGAGCTGTAAGTTTTTGCCATTATCATTGATGATAAAGGAGTGGACAAACATGAAGCGGCCAGGAAAAAAGCAGCCTATATCATCGTGTGAGATTGATTTTATTGTTCTGATGTAAAGAAGTAAAGTTCTACTGCGAAAAAAACCTACTTTACTGGCGATCAGATAATCTTCAAGTCCCAGTTCTTCCACACTGCCCACTTAGAGATCTTGAACTAGTCACTTTATCTCATCTATTGTACAGAGAAATAGGACTACATGTTTTCCTCTAAAATAACATCATTTTATTCTAGGATCCTAGGATCCTATTCCCCCAGGCCATGTTTAAATTTACTAATTATGTTTGAAGACTAGCATTAAAATGCTAACTTTTTATCTGACCATTGTAGAAATCTGTTGCAATCTGAAGCAGTTTAACGGCATTATTTCCATGAAAGAGAATAAGCCTCTTAGATTCTATAGACAGGTCTACTGGAAAATGAAAGATGTTATAACTGCATAGAAAGGAATTTAGTGCTGCATTTGTGGTGATAACCCCAAGCCTTATTCTTCCTGGTCAGGAGAATCTTGCCCTCTCACTGCCCCACTGGCCTAAGCCATTTTGCTGAATACCAGAGAAGACTTTTGAATAAACACAAATTCTAAGTTTTGGATGGAATGCCAAGTTGATAGAAAAATCATAAAGTGTTCTTTCCATAAAAGTGTACCCAGCCTGGATTACTACTTCCCAATCAAAAAATCACTTAATTCTGAAAAATATATATAATATTGAGCCAATATTATTATGGATGAATGTGCCAGTACTATTCATATGACATTATTTATCTCTAGATAGAATGAAGGCATGGTGACTGGTACCATTGTCAAATTTAATGTCTTCAAAGAGTGTCATAGTCTGTTCTACAAATTTCACAAAGGGTCAAAAGGAAAAGAAAACCACAATTATTGATGACAAAATCTTTAACATTGTTTAACTAATCACAATGCATTTTTCTACAAATAAAAGTGCATTATGAGACCAGCGCACTACCTACTGTACTGACAAGGCACCTAAAAGAAATAGAAGACCCAAAGAACTGGAAAGATAGTCTTTGCTCATGGAAGATAAATTTTGGTAAAAAGCTATGAGCTTTATATTCTGGAAGTCAATTTTACATATATTACATTACATATGTACAAAGTCATCCTTTAAAATGAAACAGTGCTATTTTTGAGGAACAGAATTTAGATAATATTCATTAAAAGTACTGAATCCTATTTAATGTTCATAACACATTTTTTAAGCTTCCCTAAGAACTTTCCTATTATTTCAACTGAGTGGTAAGAAAATAATATAGAGAGATATTGTTAATCCCATCTTACAAACAGATTTCAAATAAATAATAAGACACAGAAAGCTTAAAATGAGCTGCATAAAGTAAAAAATTTAACAAATGAAGTTAAGTCCGTTTGTACATTCCAGGCTGCATGACACACTAAGGATAAAGGAAATGTATTACCTCTGAATATACTATTGACCCTAGAAAATACAGATGCTACTAAAAAGACCATCGGATTAAAGAGTTTGATAACATCTTTTGAAAATTTAAAATTTAAGCCACATTGAAAAGTACTTTGAATTTCAGTTAAATTTGACCAAATTTGAGTCCTTCCAAATTTGCAAACCTTTAAAATCTAAAACAAATTCTAACTCCAGATTTATAACCTCCTCAAGAAGAAAACTTCTAACAAAACCAGTGACTAGTTCTTCCAACAGTGCCTATGACGCCATTGATATACAAATCTGACCCATTTTACAGTACACAAAGAAGACTGGAATTCAGCTGTTATCAGAGATAATAATAAACTTCTGCTGGTGAGTCAGTCTCTCAGCCTCAGATTTACATTCCCACAGTCAGCAAGCGTTTTTAAGTTAAACATTTTTAAAAGTAAAAATTTGATAAACAACATTTATATTACCAACAGAATATGTTTTCATTACTTTGGTGATAAAATATCTGATTCTTTTAGACATGACTGTTTTCTTTCTCTTTTGTCCATCTCTTAGTTCCTTCAGTCCAGGGCCTGGCCCTCTCCAGGGCCTTTTTCTCTTCCTGAAGCTTTGGAAGAGAACCCCCACCCTGATGCTTGGATCCTCAAGCCCCTGAGATTTTATCCAGACCCACCCATGACCTGGGTCCTACTCTTCCTCTAAAGCCAGCATCTGAATGAGTCAGATAAGAGTCATTATCCAATTGAACATAGGGTTCAATATCTTACTATTTATATTTTAAAAATGTGATATTTTTATAGAAATGTCCATCTAATAAACTCTCCCCAATGACATAGTCCCATTATATTTCACCTTATTTCTCCTTCCCACATGAAAGGAAAATTGTGGTCAATTCAAAATATTATTTTCCATTTCCAGTGTAGGCCTAGTTTGGACAAAGCTAAGCAATGATTTTTAGTTGTATTTAAGAAAACTAGTCACTCTTTAACTTATAGATGTTATTTGGATTAAGGGGTGGGGGTGATGTTGGAGTGATACCTAAAGGTTGCTTGCCACTATTTGCCATTATGTTGTAGGTATTGTAGGTATCAGGAAGAATTTTGTAAACCTAATTTTCTCCCAGTACCATTTTATCTCCCCAGGGAGTGAGCAAGATGGGAGGGTTCTTTCTCTTAAAATAAGCCTTATGACATGGACCAGGGCATTTAAACATATCTTTACATTTCTCAACTTGGTCTCCCAGGAACAGCTTTTATAGATTTAGATATTTTTTGTCATAAAGTATTCTATTTATTTCTCAGCAGCTGGTGTCAAAAAAGTTGTTGTTGTGTTTTTTTAATATTCCTTTTAAATAAATAAAATCTGTTTTCATATTGTGTAAAATTAGTTTTGCCTGCTGTGAGTTTGTGGCATTATGAAGTGATCATTTCTTCCCATGAATTATTTAAAGTGAGGATATCAAAATCTGATGAAACAATACAGTGCACTATACAATACAATTTAACTTTGTAATATACCAGTTCATACTAGTATCTCACAATGAATAGCAGTTATAATATATTGGCTCAGAACTAGCAGATCAAGTCTATTCCACTGAGTTATTTTAGCATCGGAGAGTCAATTTTTAAATTAACCAGTGGCTTAAAGAATCATTCTGTATGTGGCAGCAGATAGATACTTCAGGACATTTTTGCTAACTAATCATGCAGGGCACTGGTGTTCAACTAGCCTACATGGCATTTAGCTTTTCTTTTCTTTTTTCTAAATTCCTGAAGACATTGAATTTGACAGTTGTTCACTCTCTCATTACAAAACCCTGTTGGTATTATTAGCATTTTGTCTGCAGTTTTCTGATCATTTTGTCTTATGGGACAAATGCATCTATGTAATCATAATTATTCTCACTATAGAATTTGTAGAATGAGGAAAACAATAATCCACTCAAATTCCCCATTGCACTTATAGGACTTATAGTAAAGCAGACTTTACTACAAACTTTTAAGGTGAGTAAGGTGGCATGAATGAATTACTAATGAATAAAGAAAGGCATGATTAGAAGAAGCTATAACAAAGTCTGAATCAAGGAGAGAGCAAAGGTTACCGTGTATTTCATATTTGTTATAGTAAATTGCAACCAAAATATCATACTGATTTTTTCCCTCGGTGGATTTTATAATACTTTGTAAGAGAAATTTTATCTGATTAACTCACTATACTGAAAGAATGGAGTCAATGTATGCTATTTAAGCATTCAAATAGCCTTTGAAAAAATTCTATCAAAGATTAAAAAATAAAACCCAAAAGAAACAAGATACTTTGGGCTGTTAGAGGTTTTCTAGAGCTAGAAACTTATGTAAAGCATAGAGGATAAATTAATGAGGACTTCTATTATTAGACGTATATGCTATGACTAACAAAATATACCAAAAAACAAAACACATGAGTTCATGGGATCCATGCCATCACCTTTATGGCCAACTGCACTTTACAGCACAACTACACTTCCCCTGTCTCAGTGAAAGCTTCCATCATCCCTCTAGTTTATCAGGCCAAGTATTAGGAGCCTGACAATGCCTTTGCCTCATCCAATATATCTAGTACATTAATAATTCCCATGAGCTCAATGCCAAAAGTACATTCCAAACTCAATCATTCCTCACCATCTCTGTTACTACAACCCAAATCATGATTATTTCTTATCTGATTTCTCTGCTTCCATTCTTGTGTCTTACAATACATTTTCTAAACAGAAGCCAAATTGGCCTTAAATGCAAGGTAGATCATATTATTCCTTTGTATAAAGTTCACAATGTATATATGTTGCAACAAGAATGAAATTCAAGTTCAAAACCATGATTAACAAGTCCCTTCACGATCTGTTCCTGCTTACCTCTCTGATCTCATCTTGGCCCCACTCTTCCCTTATTCACTGCCTTAATGGCATGTTCTGTACCTCGAACAAGTCAAGCCTATTCCTACTAACCCTACTCTAGCTGTTTTCTCTAATTGTACTGTTCTGTCTTTGCATCTTCACATGGTTGATTCCCCATTATTCTTAGTTGCAACATTACCTTAGCAACAGGTCTTTCTTTCATTGGTCATGGCATCCAAAGCATCCCCAATTAACATTACCCTGCTCTATTTCCTCTTAAAATGATTCTCTAATCCCTTTCTCAATTATATCAGGTGTATGCCTATCTAAATGTGTTTATTTGTGTGTATGTGTGTGTGCAATTAACTCTGTATCAAAGTTAAGTGCCATGACAGTGGAGTTATTAACAGTATTGCTTTATTAGTTACCTATTACAAGTTATTCCCAAATTTGGGATCTTAAAAAACACAGACATCTATTATCTCACAGTTTCTCTGTGTTAGGAATCTGGATACTGCACAGCTAGGTGCCTCTAGGGAAATCTATCATGAGACTGTGATAAAACTGTCAGTTAGGGTTGATGTTTCATCTGAAGTCTCAACCAGACTGGTGATTCACTTCCAAATTTATTAACTTGGTTGTTGGAAGACCTTGATCCCTTGCTAAGTGGGTTTCTCCACATGGCTGCTCACAACAAGTTATTTAACTTTCCCCAGTGAGAGCCACCCAGGAATGAGAGAGGCACTCAAGATGATAGTCACAGTCTTTTTGAACTTAAACTGGGAAGTGACAGCTATCATTTTTGTCCTTTTTAAGAAGTGAGTTACTAGATCCAGTCAATACTATAAGAGAGGGAACTATAGAAGAATGTGAAATATAGGAGGTAAAAACCATTGAGCATCAAGAGCTGTCTACCACAATCATAATGCAAACTGTACTCTTAGTATGCAGAACAATTTCTGTAATGTAGTAAACAAACAAATAAAAAGTGGATCTCCTATGCATTAATGGTGAAACCTGTCTTAATTTGACAATTTGCCAGTGACAAAGAAAAGAAAATGGTAAACAAAGTCTAAGTAGTGACAGCTAAGTCATTCAAACCAAAGAGATAACCAGTAGGAAAATCAGGTTGTCTCAGTTTCTTCATCTGTAAAATATAAAAAAGTATTTGCGTCATGTTGAAGATTAAATTCATTTAGAATGTTTAATATAGGGTTTCACAAATCAAAGGCACTGGCTAAATTTAGCTATCATTTGTAGTGAAAATAGAAGCATTTTGGGAGAAAATAACAAATTTTATTTTTAAGATGATAGTGTTTGAGATATCAGATACAACTCAAAAACAGAATCTACTAATTAGTTTGAACTGTTTATTAATGATATTAGCTTAATATGAACCTGTACTCAAAAAAAGCAATAAAATATTGGGACTCATTAGGTTAGAAAGCTTTCCTATTTTTATGTGAAATTATGTTTTTGAATGTGCTTAATACACTTCTAGTCTTTGTAATTCACTAAAGTTTATATGGAGAGAGATGTATGCAACTTTGGAACTGGAGTTTCTACAGTATGACTTAGGGTTAAAGTTTCTAAAAAGATAAAGGAAGGGCACTAAACCCTGATCTAATGCACAATGGTGTTGTGGAAGTTATGAAGTGGATAAGCACAGAATCATTTATGAAATCTTAGAATACTGATAGTGCAGGACAGGCTTCAAGTTTGGGAAGATACAAATAGGGTCAGAAAATATAACACTGTTCCATATTTTAAAGAATGCTTGCCTTTAAAGGCAGCAAAAATTAAGTCGTTGGGGAAGTTCATAGACAATGCACCACAATAAACTACATGATAGATTTGAGGATGGCATAAGGGAAAAACAAAACAAAACAGATGTCTTCCAACCTACTTATTAATATCTCTATTTGCAACCAAATAGGCAGAATGGGTCACAGATTTAATAAAACCACTCCAAAGCATGAGCAGCATCCTTATAAGAAAATATTCTTGTCGTATCAGTGAGAGTGACACACACTATTCTACTCTACTCCTGATGCGGAATCAGCATAAACTAATAATTTATAAATATCACATTTATATCCATATTGGTGGGACAGTAGAGACAGAGGAGGAGAAAAAGACACAACAAAGATCATGTAGAGATGGAGGCACAGAAAGATGTTGCATAGCCATAAGTCAAGGAAAGCTCTGAAGCACCAAAAGCTGAAAGAACAAGGAAGGATTCTCTCCTAAAACCTTAGAAGGGAAAAGGACCCTGCAGACTCATTGATTTCAGATTTCTGGCTTCCTACAAGAGAATGTTTCTGTAGTTTTAATCTGTCAAGTGTGTGGTAATTTATTATGGCAACCTTAGAAAACTAATATACCCAGAATAAGTAGCTTTTTAACAGAGAGGTAATGGATTGGAGCAGAAATAACATTTGAGTAAGACAGATTCAGAGTTAAGCCTGTGCTTTCTCTATGTAAACTGTATAATACTAAAGAAGTAAGTTATTCTATATCTCTCATTAGTAAAGTGGTGGTCAGTCCTTATTGTAGTATCTCTTTGGGCTATGAAAATATGTGAAATTTCTCACTGTGAGCATTCCAACAGAAGAATATTATTCTGCTCAACATTCAATACTTGATTAACCTGTTAATAATAAATTCAAATGTGTGCTGCATATCTATAAAAGTTAAAAACTGTTGTTTTTCTTGAGAATCAACATTTTAGCAAGGTATTAATTTGAGCATAAGGGATTGATTAATGTGGAAACTAGTTGTGCAATACCAAATGTTTCAACGAACCTTTATTTCAAACTGACTATTCGTGTCATTTTAAGCAACCTCCTCAGTTGTCAGTGGAACCGTGTCTCATCTCTATGAACCTCCCTGGTTTCTTATAGACAAATATGCCAGAATATTGCTGGAAAATATTTGCATCTAGCTTTAGCTTAAGACAGCCTGATATAGAGGGAAAGGCTGTGATAATAGAATTTTTCCAAATGTTAGTCAAGAAAATTGACAACGGTTTAATAATCTCTAGGACAAACTTGTCAAACTCATCCATCATGGATACCTTCAGTTATTCCTGATAATTTAGGCAGACAAAAATAAATAAAAAAGGAACTCTAATAATAATTTTTAAAGAGGAAAATATGTAGGAATAATGCATTTCAGGTGTTTCATATTCTGGAATAACTCATTAATGCTAGAAAATTAAGATTCTAGTGAGAGCTATTCAAAATACATTCAACGAAAGTGAAATAAATTATCAAGAATTATTTTTTTATTTTTCTGGGAACAAACTGGGCAACTATTACAAAAGTAAAAGTGTAAAGTGAAAACAGAATAGATTAGCTGTAACATTATCTGTGGCTGTTATAACTTATTTATTCATTCACTCATTCATTCACTTGTCAAATTTTAATTAAATGCATAATCAGGGCCTCCCTGGTGGTGCAGCGGTTGAGCACTGGGCTGCAAAGCTGCCCACAGCCTCTGCAGCGCCAGTTCAATCCCTGGCCACTGGGCAAGGGTCCCACATGGCGCGCAGACCTCTCCTACTGCCCACTGCTCCCCTCAACAGTGCACTTCGTCAGTCTGCCTGCTCTGCTCTCCCCTCTGGCTCTGGAGAATTCTCTCACCCTCCTGCGCCTCTGACTGTACCCAGTGCTTGTATAAATAAATAAATAAATCTTTTAAAAAAAATTGCATAATCAGTAACAGGCATTGTTTTAGACACTAGCAATACAATCTTGAGTGGGATATACCATCCCCTATTTTAAAGGAGATTTAGGCAAAACAATCAATAGAAATAAAAGCATAAATTATTGGAGTACAATATAAGATGATTCTAATTGTTTGGGGATTTAAGAAAGACATCCCAGAGAAAATAAATTTGCAGGTAAGACTTGCTACATTATTTCTGTGTAGATGAGCTGAAGAGGAAGAAGGGAAGAATGGAGAGGTATTCCTAACAAAAGGACATATGCAGAGACCAAAAATGAACCTGTGCATGGTGCACTGAAGACACAAAAAGAAGCTCAGTATGACTAGAACATGGAAAGCTGGGGGAGAGTAATATGAATCAGGGTAGAAGAGGAAACAGGAGCAAGGATCTAAAATTAGCATTAAGATTAGGAAATTAGCATTAAGATTAGTGAGATAAAATGGTATTATAGACTAGAGTGGCTTTAGTGTGGAGAGGAATAAACAGATTTAAGACATGATGAGAAGGAAAATTGAAAGAACCAGGAGATCGAATGAATGTGGGACTGTAAGGGATGTGGAGCAAGTGAGGATAACGCCAAATTCTAATGCAAGCAATTATATAGCGATGCTGGAGAAAAAAGCATGTTTGGGGAGGGGGGGAAGATTGTGAATTTAGTCCCAGATACATTGTATTTGAGGTATCAATGGATCATTCAAGAATAGAGAAGGCTGAATTGGAGATAAAAATGTGATGATGGGAACTCCCTGGTGGCGCAGGCGGTTGAGCACAGCGCTGTGAAGCTCTCTGCAGCCTCTGTAGTGCCAGTTCGATCCCTGCCGGCCTCAAAGAAACCCACATGGCAAGGAGACCTCTTCTGTCTTGCCCGCTGCTCTCCTCAGCAGTGTATTTCGTCAGTCTGCCTGTTCTGTTCCCCGCTCTGTCTCTGGTGAATCCTCTCACCCTCCTGCGCATCTGGCCTGTACCCCAGTTCTTGTATAAATAAATAAATCTTTTATTAAAAAATGTGGTGGTCATACATATGAAGGTACAAATCAAAGCAGTGGGAGTAAAAACAAAATACAGACTGTTCAAAATAAAGGAAAGACCCTAAGAACATCAACTTTTACTCCTGCAAAGGTTAAATAAGGTTGCCCTTATCGGATTTTGTAAACCCTTTCATAACAAAGCCTTAACCTTTTTTATAGGGATTCAACACTTACATGCATTCTCTCCTTTGACTCTCAAACAAGATTTTGGGATAAGGCAAGGTGGACAGAATAACTCTTTACAGGTCAGAATCTAGGCGCTAAGAAGTTAGTCCTAAAGTGATTGCACACCAATGTTAAGATTGGAATTTCTGCCTTTTTATTTTCAGCTTAGTTTTCTTTCCCTAACACCCATTCTTCTCTCAAGCATTAGCTGCTTATGACTTCTTTCTTTGTGTTTTCCAGGGTCACAGTTGAGGTATCATCTCTAAAGGTGTGAAGCCATACGCACATATAATATCAAAGGACCTCTCTGTCTAAAAGTCATCTAAGGACAGAGGGCTACTCTGAGACAAAATTATGAGCTGACAGAACTGTTTCTCAGAATTTGAGTTTCCCGTCTTCTCCATCTCTAACTTCTCCTCTTCTATAACAACATTTCTTTTCTCAATGACAATTAGTTATTAAGCTAGATATATTGTGAATGCAGGAGCGACCAAGTCATACACACTGTCTCCTTGCAGTTTTGAGTTGTGAAAAATTTTTTTATTTTCTAGATACAAGTAATTCATTGAGTAGGTTCTTTGTGAATATTTTTTTACAGTCTGTGGCTTGCCTTTTTATTCTCTTTATAATGTTTTCAAAGAGGAGAAAATTTTTTAATTTTTATGAATTCCAACTCATTCTTCATGAATCATGCATAAATGAATCACACATTTATCAACTTCTAATGTGCTACATAATTTACTGGCATTTTTACTAACGGATCCCAAGTGCCTAGAACAGGTTCCTGACACACAGTAGGAATTCAATAAACACCTAATGAATACATAAAAATTCCAAGTGAAATGCAAATCATGGTAACTTAGTTTATAACCAACAAAGAAAATGAACTAGCTTTAAGGGCAAAGTGATTTTAATTTTTTTTATTTGACCTAATATAAGTTTTATTGATATAAACCCCTCAAATGTATAAATTCTCTCAGTTCAAGCACCTGGTGCTCTTTTCCTGAACACAACTCTCCCTTCCCAATATTCATCTAAAATAATAACAATAATAATAATAACAAACTAGCAGATAACCATAAATAAGAGACACTCTGCAAGGGAGAGGGAGAAAAAGGGACTGAAACAGGGGAGAGAAGAGCACAAGGGACTATGGTGAAGGTTCATGGGTGAACTGGTGGTGGGAATTTTACGGGAAATACACAATGATGTAAAAGATATAAATTAAAAGAAATAAAGTTTAGAAATTTAAAAAAATAAAATTCTGTAGAACTTAAATATAAAGCAATAAATGAATCCCCTACTCGTCTCCATCCCCACCTCTCCCATAACTTAATCCTATATGAACTGCTGTAAATAAATCAAAGCTGCTGAATTCTCGAAAACTCTAATTGTGCCAATTATAAATAAGCCTCAGGATGGATTTCAACCAACAGCGTCCCCAAAACCATTATCTGCAACTATAATCCATTATTTTTTCTTTCATAATTAATTTTTCTAAGTAGGTCACAACTATTCTTTTTATTTAAGTGCTATTCCAGCAATTCCATTTTCCCAACAACCAAAGTTATCTGTAACTATATACATGTTTTCTATTAAGTACACTAAAACATTCTTATATTATGTGAAACACTAAATTAGGCAGCAAAATATTTTTCCAATAGGCAATATGTTAATATGATATACTGGCTCTCAAGTGCACATGTCTTAACCATATTAAGTATGATGGAAACATAAGCACCTTAAAGACTTCCAACTGTCCAGTGTCTAGGTATCATCCTGGTGGAGGCATTAAGGCCTAACAGATAGAAGGAGACCTGCGGAAATGGGCAAAATTTCTTGGATGAAGGGTAATTAAACTGAATCTAGTTCTGTGGATAGAATCTTTGATAAATGAATGACAAGGGGCTAAGGATCCAATAAGAGACTAATGGCAAATATGAAATCATTATTTTGTTTTATAAAGTTAGCCATTTTTTATCTGATTAATTCCATATACATTTTACTACCAGGTATCTGTGAACATTCAGAGTGAATTCAACACTGCCTGGATTTTTAAACTACCTTGATACTAAACCACTTTTCCACATATTTGTTCCAAGATAATGAGAAGACAGGGCCTTACATTTCTCATAAAACCACTGAGGCATGGATTTAGGAGAAATTAGATTGAATATGGGATTACTACCCTACTTTCTACTATACCTCTGAGCTGTCACCAGAGTGCTAATTCCAATAAATATTCTTGATCAAAAAATTAAGTTAGTCGCAAAATTAATGATTATCCCACAGTGAAAGGCATACTTAGTGAACTGAGAGAGAAGTTCCATTTCACTCAAGCAAATGGTTTTGGTTTCCAACCAAAGATAGATTTATCATATAGGAGCAGTCATTATAAAGAAATGTGACTGGTTTTTAAAAACAGATCTATTATAATATAGACCTTGGATAAGAGGTATTTTCCATAGTGGTCATCCTGGTAGAAGCTTACTCCAGGGATTCTGTCATTACTTGAAATTTGGGACATTGCCTTCAGACTACTTCATGATTAAAAAAAAAAAAAAAACAGACTTTTGGCTTCATAATTACCTTTCCCCTTCTACTGCAGGCCCCTGATGACCCTACTTTGAATGTGCCTCACTTACTCTGATTAATGTAAAGCCTCCTCCGAGAGTTTGTATCATGGCTTGTTTATCCTGGGCTTTGCTAGGGGTTGGAGGTTGCAGAGAACTTGCAGGAATTAAAAGTCTATTGTGACCACCGCATTTGTAACGCATACCTAACTCTTTTGACCAAAAAAGCAATATCAAACAGACATGATCAAGGGTTCTTTTCCTGGGACCAGTAACAGGAAAAATTTTCCATGACCAAATACAGGGCTTCTAGGAAGCAGTTATGTTCTAAGGTTTGAGCATGTGCATGTTTCTGACCTCGCTCTTAATGGATCTGCTATTCCGGTATTTACTACAGTTGCCCAGTACCTGGAGTCTGAGAGAAAACTGCTCTCATCCCAATGCTTAGTCATTAACGCAGTAAATAAAGCACAATGAGTTAAGTTTATGCACCGAATCTAGCCCTCACTAAGTACTTGTTGGTTGACTGAATATCTAGCAATGTGAACAAACCACATACATCTTGTCATTAAGATAAAACAACAACACAAATACTTTCTAACTTCCCAGAGGTAGCAAATAGGTAGAATCACTTTTACCCTTCCTAATCCCCACCCCCTCTAAATCAATTCAAAAAAGAGAGAGAAAGAATATGAAGAGAATATGAATATAAGAAAAACAATTAGCCAATGTACTTCGCAAAGCTGGTAACATCTAGAATGACAGCCTAGCCTTTATCTGGGCTGCCAGAGCCCTGCATGTTTGCTAGCTCATCCAAGGTCCTAGGAGAATAATAAACTAAGCAGATTAGATGTAGACTGATGCCTCCACGCCACCACCACCTCACACGACACACACACTGTTCCGAGTGTCTGAACACATGCAGGCAGGTAAACCCAGAGAATGGGCACTCCGTGTTGGCAGGAGGAGACGAGGCTGCCAACAAACAGGGCCTGTTTATTATTTAACAGTTGGTACTGCTAGAGGCCTGGCACTGCAATAGAGTACTCTCTGTTTCAGTGCAAGTCAGCCTGATTATGAGAGCGTGTGAGCCAAATCGTGTTTACCATAGTCTGTGAGAACCTCAGTGCCCCCAACAGACATGGAAATTCTTACAATAGCTCTCATCCAAACAGAGAAAACCATTCCTGAGAGAGAAGTAAAGGGCTTCATGTGCTGAAATCTTGTGACTCTCTATGTACTTGCTTTTCCCCTGCTCAAGACCAGTCATTTCTCTCTAACAATATAGCTTTTACTCCTCTGCTTTTAGTCACATTACTGTGGGACCTAAACCAACCAAATAATGTGTGCATCACCCATCTACTAATCTTGCTCATGCAGGTCCGCATACTTTGGCTTTCCAGCAACAGAGCTGCTGCCCAGGACAGCTACCTCCTACTTCGCCAGGACTGCCTCTGCAGTAAATCTCTTTTCTGCCAATGTGGGCCACAGGTGGATGTCTTCCTACAAATCCAATCAGCAGGATAATGTGCTACTATCACAAGAGTGGACCTTAATGACAAAGAGCCCTGCTTAGATGGTCACCCCATTAACTTTGATTTGATTATTCTGCCCCAGCAGAACACTTGGCCTCACAACCACAGATGGCATCAGCCCAACATAAAACCTGTAGAGAAAGTAGTGAGGTAGGGTTCAGAGATTTTCAAAATATTAAATTTGATATAAAAATAGGTAAATGAATGGTATCAAGATAGTTCCTGGCACCCTAGGATAGCACTGCTTTAAAAAACAAAAACAAAAACCAAAGGTCAGGGCATATGAGACAATTATCACAACTAGGCAACACAGATAATCTAATCACTTTCTTTGAAATGCAACATAAATCAACATTTCTTTTAAGTGTAAAAACCTTGGCTTTTATCTTCGATATAGAACCATGGTTGCCTTTGATACTTTATGTGACTCCATTCTATACAACTGTTTATAAATCTGAGATAAAATTGGCTCCATATAAGCTCATTCAATATTTTGAAAATTAATCGTATCTTTGATACACTTTCTCTATGACCATGAGTAAATCACAAAAAAAATATAAATAAAAAGCTTTCTACCAAAGAGAATAAAAGTACAGCAAACATTACATCTATATTAAACTGTATATATTAATTTTTGGTTTATTTTCTAATTGACAGTTGATATTTGCTGCAATATCAATATACTGTTCACTTTTCCTTAATAATCTCTCAACTTTAGATATCACTCAAAGACAATTTATGCTGAGTATAATTACTAATATGTAATTATGTACATTAATAATAATAGGTTAACTATATACATAACTAAAAAAATAAAACTTTATAAAAATAAAGTATGAAAAAATAATTTCCCAATTAGGATGGATTTAATCCCTTCTTTAATCCCTTCCTCTACTGATAAGAGATGCTTAATAAACAGCCCCAAATTAAGGAAGTGAATTCTAAAATCAAGACTTCTGTTCACAGAAGAGCAATGGAGCCAATCACAAGTTCAAAAGGGGAAAAATGCCATTTTTAGCCATGATGAAAATATGATCAGGGATTTTTCACAGTGAGTAGATTAAAGACAGGTGATGTGTGTTTACCTGTACTAAAATACTTCACAATCAGTAGGCTACATTAGCAATAGTTCACCTCTGTCAAGAATGTACTGTGTGTGCTTTTTTAAAGGGCTTTATATGTATGTAATTGTTTATACAGTGAAAGTCCTATTAAAGTGGGTCCTAGGATTTTCTCTGCTTTACAGGTGAAAACTGAGGCACAGAGAAGTTAAGCAACTGCGCTTGGTCTCACAGTAAATAAATAAAAAGGCTGAAATTTGAACTAAAGTGGTCTGGCTCCAGAGACTAATTATAATCACCATGTTCTGCTTTTCATAGTGATGATCATTCCTTCTGAAGCTGTGTTCAATTTAAAGCTATGTGCACCCTAAGGCTTAAAATGTTAGTGTGAAAGCAATTTTAAATTATCTAGTGTGTGGCTCTAGAACTCCAAGTAGGGGGAGGAACTTTGGGAAGATTGTGAAGTCTTGATATTTTTGTGGTTAGATACATTTTTCTGGGAAAAGAATATGAACCACGAATCTATTCCAAATCTCTCAGTTGAAAAATTTTAAAAATAAAAACAGAGATTAATATGAATGTTACATATGATAAGCAAAGAATGGAAGAAGTAAATCAAGAAACCAGGGCACTTTTCTTCATCCTCTTGGGCCTAACTCTCTCAGGCAGTTGGCCTTTGAAGCAAAAGACAATTGGGTAAAGATAAGAAACTATCTGCATCTCTGCAAAGCTCCCCATACTCAGTAAAGCAGAGACAGGATTTCCACAGGCATGAAAAGAACAGAAATGGTAGTGTAGTCAATTCCTGACTACTCAGTGATAATGGGAAAGAGTTAGGGACACATTTTTGGACATAAGAAAAAAAAATTTTTCTCTGTGACTTAGAATGATCAACTTATTTAGCAACACACACACACACACACACACACACACACACACACTACTTATTTAGTGGTAGCTCTGAAATTTCTGAAATTTCTTTGTTTCTCTTGGATCCCTTAAAATATATTAACCTAGAAATTACCCAAAGTGTCCACTTTTTTCAGATTTATATGTAAAGTGTTCATTATAATTATTTTAATTTCCTCTATTTCTATGGTTGCTTCCTCATTTGTATTTATAATTTTGTGTATTTGTGGATTTTTTCATTTAGTAATTAAAACATTTATTATTTTGTTATTCTCTTTTGAAAAATCCAATTCTTTTAACTATTACTGTCTCATTTCTAATACACTAATTTTTTATTTTATCAATTTTTCTTTGTGCTTTGTGATTTTTTAAAACCAATTTCCTGAAAAGAATGCTGAGATGTTTATAATTTTTTCCCTATCATATTAGTATTCAAAGCTATGAATTTTCTTCTGCTAAAAGATAAACTGAGATATACTTTAAAAAATAAAGAATTTGGGCAAAAAATTATTCATAACAGGCAGGATCCAAACTTGCTGTTAGAAAGGAGGGAGAGGAGCTATACAAAATGAAAGTTTTTTCCAGGTAGAAGGAAGCAGAACAAGGAAGGTATATAGGCAAAAAAGGTAGGTTGGTTATTGCATTCCTCTAGGGAACCGCAGATTAGCTAACGAGTGCTACTCAGGTGATTCCTGATCGACTGGTTTAAGTTTCCATTTCTGGGAGAGCGAAAACTGTAATTAAGTCTCATTTTGGTTACATAGAGCTTAGCATAAGTGACTCCATTTTGAGCCTGTTGTCTTATTTTTAACACCTCAACATTATTCTGTCTATATCCATATATGCTTATTTTCTGTAAATTCTGCAACCTTGTAAATTCAAAAGCAGATCTTAAAAGTTTAAATTTTACACAGAGATAATGATTTCAACTTTTTCTAATATTAATCTCCACTTCATTACATTATGACAGAATACGGCTTGAATTTTCTCAAACTGTTGAGCATTTTTTTTCTTCTTTGATCTACTAACAAGGCTAATTGTAGTAGTGAACTTTCTACTAATAAACCATATTTTTAATAGATTTGTTTAGTCTTACACTACTTTTTTTGAGTAGAACTGGGGGACAGGCCAGAAGTGTGGGGTATGTGTGTGAGAAGATTCAGCAGAGATAGAGTGGGGAGTAGAAAAGGGGGGATCTACTGAAATACACTGCTAAGGAGAGCAGCAGAGGTTTGCTGCACCATATGTGGCTCCCTGGCAGTAATAGTGCTGAGACTTAGACCATCAGGGAGGCCCTGTTATTTTAAAAACTGCTCCCCTTTTTCACTAATGATTTTCTTTGTTTGTTATTGTGGGTTTTCCTCCTGATAGGTTGGAAGTCGTAGTATAGATTATTAAGTCTTCCCCTGCAGTGCTTTTCAAACCTAGGGGATTTGTTAAAAATATACACTCATGTCTCAACCCTCCCCACCAAAAGATTAAGTCAGTCTGGGTTGAGGAACAGGGTATGTATTTTTTTTAAAGGCCTTTGTAACAGTCATTCTAGTGGTCTAAAGACTACAGTTTGAATACTCTATTCTAATGGCTAACTTTATGCATTTAATAAGGGAATCAAAGTCCTGTTTTTATTTGTAGTGAAGTAAAGGTCTAGATTGTTAAGCTCTGTGGAGAAATAAAATTTGGCAAATCATTTAACCTATCCCAAGTCTTAGTTCTCCCACCTATAAAATGGTTAGTAATTCTTATCTTGTCAATCAATTTTCTGTGAGTGGCAAATGAAATACATATATCAAAATGCTTTGAAAGCCAATAAGCAACCAGAAAAGCATAGGTCTTAATAGTGAAAGAAGATACAGATTAAAAATAAGATATGGGGCCTCCCAGATGGCGCAGCGGTTGAGCGCTGGGTTGCGAAGCTGCCCGCGGCCTCAGCGGCGCCGGTTCGATCCCCGGTTCGATCCCCGGCTGCTCCCCGGCCACCGGAGGAGGGTCCCACATGGCGCGCAAACCTCTCCTGCCGCCCGCTGCTCCCCTCAGCAGTGTACTTCGGTCCTTCTGCCTGCTCTGCTCCCCGCTCTGGCTCTGGTGAATTCTCTCGCCCTCCCGCGCTTCTGACTGTACCCAGTGCTTGTATAAATAAATAAATAAATCTTAAAAAAAATAAATAAATAAAGTTGTTTAAAAAAAAATAAAAAAAATAAAAATAATATATGATACTCTCAAAGATAATACAGGTATACAGGCCTGCTTATCCTATATCATATGATATATGGGATTTTTTTTTTTTTGGTGATTGTTTTTTCTAATTGTTCAGCTAAGCTCTGCCATTTTACATCTCATCACTTTCAAAAAGTCTGTCTCTAGTAACATTTTCTTCTTCCACTTCTTCTTCCTCCAGTCATTTATATAGTTCTTGTTTGTGATTTTTATTGCTTAAATTTTATGTGAAAGTCAGTATGAAATAATGAAGAGAAAGAAGCTTTGGAGTAAGACAGCTCTGGCCTAAATCCTAACCTTCTGTCCCTGTGTTCTTCATTTAACATTCTTGAATGTTTCTTCTTTGGTGAAATACTATGATTGAAAAAAAAGTGATCATATCCACATAAGGTGTGGGGTACATAACATGGGTTAAATAAACAAATTTTAAAATCTGAGATACTCTAAAGGCCTATTTATATGCAAGGCTATTGGATCTTACCAAATCTCATTTACCCTCTTAAAAATATATTTTGCCTATTAATATGTTCTTTGAGGTTTTATGACACCAACAACTGACATATTGCTGAGCTTTGATGGATAGCTTTTCTATTCAAAAACAATTTTATTTTTTTCTAAATTCCACCATCTACTTCTTCATAAAATCTACTTTTTGCTATTATCCTTGACTAATTGCTGTTTCAATTAACCTCTTCTGTCTTAATTAGCCTCTTTTTTTCTCTTATGTAAAAAACATCCTAAGAAATGTTCCAAACAGAGACCATGTCGTCTATATTCATAACACACTGAATATTCCATGAAAACTATATCATTATTAAGTAATGATTATACACATGTATGGATGTTATGGATTCCAGAGAATGTATTCACTATGCCTGAGCTCATTCCTGGAAGATCACAGATTGTTATTATATAGCATTTACATAATCCTTTGTCATTTTGCAAACATTTCATAATCATTTAATGGAAGTCTTCAAAACACTAATATAGATTGATCTTGTTATTACTGTTGGCAAGAAGAGGAAACAAAGATGGAATGATGAAAACTTGTCAAATATCACATCCCATGCACTAGGAAAAACAGGATTAGCACTGGTCTCTTATTCTCTGATCTGCTGATATCCCGTTGAGCTAGAGTTATTTAGCATCATAGAAGGAAACAGATCTCTTCATTTCTAAGTATTATTATTTGGGAAAGGTCTGTTAAGTATTAAAAAGGTGGTTCTCTTTATTTCAAAATAAATAAAAAGCAAATCCCAGTGATTCCTGGGACTTGAGGGTGGTGTAGAGGAGAGGAAAATGCAGGCTAGGGCCAGAGAGCAGGAAGGAGATAAAGGAGAGAAAATCGGTGGTGGGTGAATCCTCATCCATCATTACATGGGAGAAGTATTTAAAAAGCAAGGCCACTGTCTTCCTTCATCTGAGGCTTCCTCCAAAACTCTGTAGGAGAGGAAGGCAAACTGCTGAGTCTTCATTTGGGGAGCAGCAGGACAAGGCAGTATCTCCGTAGCCAAATGAACCCCTTCCTGACAGCTGTGGGGATATGTGTTTGTGCCACTAGGCTCCTTAGAAAATTATTCCTAAAATCACTAATGTTTAGTCAGTTGAAAAAAAAAATCAGCTTCAAAGGGAAAACAATGTCGATGGAGAGAGTAAATAACATACCAAACTTTACGTGATATTAGAATTTTTGTGGGGAGGCTTAGGGTAAAAAGTGGAAAATATCTTGAAGTTGGGATTTAGGAATACTGAGTTTAGTTTCAGCAGTCTCACTGTTTAGCTGTGTGACCTTAGATAAATGGCTTAACCTCTCTGGATCTCTGATCCTTCAGATTTATAATAAGGTGGTTTGTTACTAAGTGATCTCTAAGAGCCCTTCTAGAGATAAAAATCCCCCAATTTATGAGAATAATAATTAATGTTTGATGGTGTTTTACCACCTACAAATGGTTTCCACATACATTATCTAATTTGATCCCCATGCCAGTTCTGAGATCGTTATTATGATTATGCCCATTTTTAGAGGAGAGATTAAGAAACCACAAAATGGCAGAGTTGGCATTGAACAGATGTTCCCAAGAGGAAAATACCCCTTCAGTAAAAGAAGCAGCTGATGCTAACAAGGATAAGTAAGAGCTGATAATTTAGACTATGAGCTCTTATTTAGGGGTACAGCAGAATTTCTGGATGCTGCAATGGGGTAATGATAATCCACCATGTGGAATGTTATCTGATGATGTATTTATCAAAAAAAACTAATAAAAAGAAAATTAAAAAAAGATACAATAATTGTTGCTGCACTACACCCTAATGAATTATTGTGTTCAAGGTTCCTACAAAAAAAAAGTAATATTATACTCGGCTTATGTTTTAATTGATTTATTAATATTTTATCACAGGAATGTAATTTAAGCTCCTCATGATTTAGATCTCATAAACCTTTAGCATTTTGCAAATTCAAATTCCAATTTAAAGCCAGGGCGAGCAATTAACTTTTCTATCATCTTGTCAGGGGAGAAGGTTCGTGTTTAATTTGAGACAAAGTGACAGAAATATATATACACTGTATGTATTACTCCAATTTAATTTATGAGTCAGCACCATCCACCTTCAAAATGTAGATTTAATAGAAGGGGAGGAAGAAAAGGCCGTGCTGTCATGATAGGGCTGTGATATCTGCCCTGAATTTCTTATATATATAAAAAAAAAATCCCTGGTTGTTGAAATACCAGGCTAGATTGATTACAGTCCTATTTCCAATTCCTTTGTTTTATATTCCGTTTACTAATTCTTTGCTAATAGAAAACATGATCTCATGGTTATCACAGAGAGTTCTTCCTACTCCCCCCACACTCAGTTTTACATAGAGTTGCCCTTCCAGGTTTATCCTAAATCTAGACAAATGGGATATATTATGGGAAGATTGCCTACTGATCATTTCTTCGTCCCCTATCTCATTTTCCATAGCCATCTTCTAGTGTTCTCCACCTAAAACAAACAAGCAAAGGAAAAACCTCCCACAAGTTAACATTTTAATTTATAGAATATACATGGCAAGTTAAAACGGTGGCAGTGACCACCTTTTTTAAGACCACCTGGTCGTTTACAAAATATTTAAGGATAGGAGCAGAAAAAATTAACTCAAACCACAGAAGGTATTCAGATGAAGTGAAGGGAAGTAGTTTCCTTTGGTGGTTTTTAAACACTGGAACAGGGCAGCAGAGGAGGTTAAGGAATCTTCCCAGCTCTGTTATCCAATAATTCACCAAAGATGCACAATGGTCTATGCTGATGAGATGAGTTACATGACATCTCCTCCCTGGTTCAATCAAAGAGAAGCAATTTACATCTCAAACCAGTTCTCTCATCAGTGGGACATAAAAACTGCAGAACAGAGACACAGCAAATGTGCTTATTTATACAGCATCAACTCAGTTGCCACTATTCTTTATTATTTTCCTTCACTCCCTCCTCCCCTGTATGGTGGCCATTTTGAATAGGATGCTTTAAATTCTAAAGTGAGAAAAACACAGAACTAAGAACAATTCAGAATCAAAATTAACTAAAGATTTCTCCTGCTTCTGACACTGGCCCTTGTTCTGCCAGCCAATCCTTTGTCCCATTTAAAAACAAAATTGAATTCCCTTTGCCGACCACCAGAAGAGAATTAGAAGACTGTTAATGGAAAACTCTGGAAGGTAGCCTGACAAACGTTTATTCACTTTTCAGGCATACAATGCTGTGCTACACAAGTGAATGCAGTGCATTTGTCAAAGAAAGGGTACGTTGAATGAATGTGAGGTCTTCATTCATAAAACAAGCTTATTTTACTAATAGTCTCTATTAATCTCAGTTTAATTATGTCAGATGATTTGCACTAGCACACGACAGTGAAAATTGCCAAAAATGCATTTACTGCACCTGCTTAAATGCAGTCATATTCCTAAAAACTATTGCAGGGAAGGGGGAAAAGCCCCCACAGACTTGGCTTTTCGGCAGAATATGGGATTATGGCAGAGGGGTTTAAATACATGAGGTAAAAATGGTAATCATATTCATCAAGTACACAAAGAAGTAAAAACAAGAAGCTCTAGATAATTCTTTTTAGTGGACTCACTAAAATAACAATAAGAGCTTGATGAAGAGAACATGATTGTCGAAAGCTTGTCCATTTTACATTTTCTCTTTACATGGTGCAATAAAAAGGGAGCACCTGCAGTTTCTACTTGTGTTTTTTTCTTCTTCTTCTTCTGAAGTTAAAAGAAATCATGGGACATCGTATTTGCTTTAAGAACTACTAGTCTAATCTCCAACACAATCCCTACATTTGAGTCCTCCAGGAATACCTGTGCAGTGCACAGTCTGCGACCCGCACTTGTAGTCTTGCTTCACACCCTGTTTCTCTATTCAAACTCATTAGCAGGTCATCCCTTTGGACATTCAGCTAAAGCAGACTTCTATGTCATGAACTTTGATAGTCAGATTACACCAAAATATTTTATTATTTCCATTACTGGTCACTGCTTTACTAACAGATACCACCTTGCTGTAGTATCACTGTCCTGATGTTCTAATACAGACCTAAAAAAATACTATTAGCAACACATCATGGGTATTTGAAGGGCACAAGAAAGCCATAAACTTAATTACATTGGAGGGCTGGTATGATCTCACATGAAATTTGAGCTATCATTATTAAAAATAGAAATCATACTTCTATATTGCTTCTTACAGTAACTCTATCAATTTTAAATTTTAAAGATTATATAAAGAGACAAAACAGTATTTTTTAAAAAATAGAAAATGACCAAAGAATTTGATATAAGCATTTTCTATGCCCTGAGAAGTAATGCCCCTCCCTCCATCCTTCCTTGTTTTATTCATTCTTCTCCTCTCTCATTCTCTCTCTCTCTCTCTCTCTCTCTCTCTCTCTCTCTCTCTCTCTCTCTCTCTCTCTCTCTCTCTCATTTGGGAGAACAGGAGGTAAACTTTAAGAATAAAATGATTTCATAATCTATGTGACTTTTTTACTTAAAGTTCTGACTTAGGGGAAAATTTTGGATGACTTCTCATGGCAATCTTTTATTTTTTTCCACTTGGAATCTACAAAAAACCCCTCAGGGATAAAGCTATTGCTAAAAATTCCAATCATGGTGTCCAATACTTCACAACTAAAGCAAAGGTTCAAACTGCACTTTACAGCTACAATGTCACTAACAGACATGCCCCTCCAGCTGTTCTACATATTGATATTCAAATCTCAGGCTCTAAAGATTCTCTAACAGACAAAACAGGTAAGGGACTCACTCTATCATTCTAATACCAAAGAAGATATTGGACAACTATCTGTTTCTACAAGTGTGTGTCACTATAAATACTCACTATACAAAATTCTGAATTATGACAAAATTAGAATTAACAAAACTAGAAAACTAACTAACAAAACTAACAAAATTAGAACTGAGTGTTTTCACAAAATGATTTTTCACAGGTCTTGATAGTAACTGCATGGTAAAGCTAAGCCTGTCAAAATTATGGTTTGGATTTTTTATCTTCATAAAACTTTTAAAGGAAGATTGCCATAATATTAGAAATGTCAGTATTTTCAGAACAATCAGAGATTTCCATAGGTAGAATAACATTGCAGATTTCAACTCTGCAAAAAGTCACATTTCAGACTCATGCATCTAACAAGATCAATTAAACCAATGGACAGGAGGTGCCTAGAGGTGACATTGAGGCACATGTTCTGGAAGTGAAGGGAGGCAGAAAATAAAGTCATACCTACAGCTCTGTGCTTTCATCTTTCTTCTTGCTCTCACTGTTATGCAGCAATCCTCACTGGTGTGCTCTATCTGGCATGCCAGGATCTTAAAGATTGTAAAGTTCATAGTGTTCCCTCTTTCCTGGGACACCTCAAGCTGAGCTCTTCCTCAGAGTCTGGTAACTTCTCTTTACCTATACCTAGAAAGTTCTTCTTTGGAGTCTGTTCACAATCTTTGTTTTATTCTGGTCTCTACCCAAATATTACCTTTTCAGAAGATTTACACTATTTGTCTAAAATAGTTCGCTACCTCCCCTCTTCCCCACTTCACTTTGTTTCCTTCATAGTAATTATTCTCTCTTGAAATTTTATATTAATTTGCTTATTTTCTGTCTTGCCTACAGAAACATAAGTTTTGTGAGCCAAAGACACTGTCTTATTCACCATGGTATCACTATTGCCCAGCAGTGTATTGTATAGTCCTTTGAGGAAGAATACGTAGTAGGTGTTCACCACCCATTTGAAAATAAAAAAAAAAATAGGCTAAGATAGTCACCTTTAAATTTTACAATTTAAGCTGACTTTTTCTTCTGCTAATAAGAAAAGGAATCACATGCAATGAGCCTCACACTCTATAGAGTTTATGATGTCAACATGGAAGAATCACTACTCTAGGGAGAGTGAGTTCATTCCTAGTTTGAAATCACAGATTTCTGTGTCTGTTTTCATGAGACCACTGAATGGATGGAGTTAACTAGAGTTGGATACACACAAACACACAGACATACACATGCATACTTGAACAAACAAATATTCTCCCCCAACTCTTGGTGTTGGAGTATAATGCTACTTTACTCCAGGCCAACAACAACTAAAGAAGAGAGACATAAATCTGAAGACCTTTGGAAGTCATTTCACCAAAGCTGCCACCCCACCTGTCACTTATGTAAAAAGAATCAATCACCCATCTGTCCAGACTAGTGAATCATAAGGTCATAAATGTCATTTACTTACAACAAACTACAAATTCCTTAGAAGTGTTTTATATTACAAAATAATGAAACAACAGGGTCTCTATTTGTTTTTCCTTTAGCTACCCACTAAACATATTCATTTTGCAATTTAAGTTTTAAAATATAAAATCAATTAACAGGTATTTTTTTGATAAAGAAGAAAGTATCATGATTTTAGTGGCAATAATATTTCTGGACATTTCTTTCAGCAATTTTAAACTCAGATTTCTAAGAACTATGCAAACATTAATTTACTAAGTTCTACTGTATTCTCCACTTGAATTAGAATATTATCATATCTTCATTATTTTCAGGTGAGAATCACATAGGTGAACCTATAACTTACCAAGACCATACAAAAAAGAAATCATATATAAAATGAGGGAAAGATCCATTCTCTTTGAGTGTGTCCAGGGAATAAAAATGAAATAAGAATGTACCTAAAATAGCACTGGGTTTTTCTTACCTAGAGCTTGCATTCAAATTTGTCTTGGGAAGTGAACTGAACTAGTAGCTCAGTTCAGAGACTAAAGAGTTCTGAATAAACATTACAGAAAATGGTAGGGTCAATCATTAAGAAGAGTAGTTAGCAACTACTGAGCATGCATTATGTGCCAGGCACTGTTCTAAGAGCTATTGGGAACTGGGACTTTGTCTCTTATTCACCATTATAACCCCAGAGCCTAGAACTTCATCTGGACTAGAGTCAATATTGAATCATAATGTGTTGTAATAAATGTATGAATAAGAGAAACATCCTGGTTCCAAATGATTAAGCTATCTGCATTTTCAAATACAACTTGCTTATAAATTGGGAATAACCTACATAAAAGCTTGCTTTGGGAAGTAGAGGAGAAAGAGAGAGATTTGATTTGACCTATGTATAATTAAATTAAGGTAACAGTGAATCTCTTAACAACAGGATTGATTTTTTAATAAATACTTATTGAACACACACTATATGAGGGTATTGTAAGAGGTTTAGGAGTAAAGGCAAAGTCCTTGTAGTTGTGGAGATTAAATTATTGTTTATGTCTCTGAGAAGAACATGTATTTGTACATAATGCAATTACGAGGCAAGAATTTTCCATAAACCAATGATTTTTTGTTTGTTTTTACCATTTTACCATCCTAATTTGCTAGTGCTTCAGCATTTCACCTCTCTGAGTATCCATAAAGAAACCAGAGTAAAATGTAGGTGTTCTAATTAATTGCAGCTATCTGAAATTTCCTAAACAATCTAGTATAAATAATTAATTTAGACATCAGGGCGAGGTCAGAACATTCTGAGTTATCTATTTTAGCCATCCATATCGTCAATTCTTAGCACATCTATATGAACACGCTCTAGAATTTCATTTACGCTATTCCAAATTGGAAGCTAACTCCAGCTCTTCATAGATAAGTTAAAAAATGATGCCATTTCAATATAAAGAAATACAGAAGTACACAAAGTATTAGAGGAAAAGGTCTCACAAATACCCTACCGCATATGTGCTAATCAGAAAAAATCACTGCTACAAAGGCTGACAGTCTTATCTGCGGTCATACTCTGGGCCTACAACATATGGTACCTCCTTCTACTATGCAAATTCTCTCAAAAACTAACTGACCAAAGTAGATAATGTTGAGTAGCACAGAACTGAATTCATTTCACTCTAACAAACCACTTGAGATGTTTTTCTGTAACAATCTCACTTCTTTTGGCTTCACTTTTAGGATGCAAAATCAAGCATTTCCAAATATTTCTGCTTGTAAACTGATTCTTCTGGAGTGGCTATGGAAGCTTCACTCTATAAGAAAACTGAAGAGGCCAAGGTAACCTAACTGACGTTTAACCATTGCTAGCATCCCACTGATGGTTTATTCCTCCTCTAAACATTAAACTGAAATATACCTTTTAGTTGGGAGTTCAGCAACACTGGGAAAACATTCTAAATGCTTGTTGGCAAAGAAAGAAATGAAAAGTATGATATTGATGTATTTGATTTTCATTACATTGAGATTAAGAACTAGATACAGCTGACAGATCTGCCGTAGCCTTCTAGTTCTATGCATTGTAAACTGAAATTTGATATCTAAAAATCACTATTATATTCAGAATTATTTCACATTCTTTTTCTGTTTACACATGCTCATGTTCATGACACCATGGCCCCAGGCATTCCCCTACCAATCTCCTTGGACTTGTCCATTGACATTGTCTCTATCAAATTTAATCCAATAAAATAAATGGAGTTAAATAAAACAGTCTGCTCCAACCTCAGGATTTTTCATCCCTTATTGTTTTGTACTTCTTATCCTTTCTTATTTATTTAGTTGAAGCAAAAAAGATTTCAGGACTCGATTACATTTTTCTTGTTGGTCTCATGTTTCTTAAGTTCTTTTTTTGAGTGATGTTATTTATATCAATTGTCAAAAAAAAAAGAAATAATCCTTATTATTTTATGAAAATAAAAAGGGAATAATAAAATAGCCACTATCATATAGCAGAGACAGCAATTCTATCTGATGTTTACCATACAATTTTCATCTGATTTCAATAGTTTTCACACAATAATATCCACAATTATTGCCTACTTTAAGAAGATTCCAAATTGCAGGGGCAGATCGATGGTATGCAAATTGGGGAGAAACTTGGTAAGGAAAAAATGTTTCTAGGTATGCATTCAGGAATTAAATTTTAAAAAAAAGATTTAAGGAGTATAAAAAAGTTTTGAGAATGATATACAATGGGTTTTGGATTTCTCCCACTACTTTCAGTAAGAGGGTAACCCTACATTTCTCCCTTCCATTTCCCCACTCCCTTCAACCTGAATTTTATATTTCCCTTTCCAGGCTGTCCCTAATATTAATTTTAATCCTGCTTCCTATGTAAATAAATATTTTGGAGGGGGAAGTGTAAGATATACAAAGCGATTTTCCATAAGTTCTCTTTCTATAAGCAACAGCCAGATGACAACCACCTCTCATTAATCTCTTAGAAAAAAAAAAAAACACAACGGTAAGTTTCTTATGCCCTTTATTGCCATTTATTATAAACCATGTTGAAAGACCCCACACACAGCAAATTGAAGCATATGGCACTTAATCCATCACACAGAAGGATCAAGGATTGAGTCAACACTTTTAGGGCTTTAACCCCCCAACTATGCATTTCCATGATGCCCATTCCCATGGTGTTTAGACCTTCAAACAAACACATTTGTCTAAAAACAAATACATATGTAGAAAAATAGTTCTCAAGGGTTCTTTCCTTTTCAAGTGACTTTGGTTGACAAATGAGGAGTCAGATGCAACATGGTGAAATTCTGAGTCTTTTTGTCTTATATACTGGAAAAGGAAATTTTTGCACCCAGGTAATGGATTAAATGCATAAGAGAGTCACAAAAGGAGGTTGTAATGGACTCCTATTTTGTTTTCTGCCACCTCCTATCCATTGGTTTCAACTTCATTTTGAGAATACAATTATTTTGAATCAAAACTAAAAATTTCATTCTCTCAAAAAAAAAGATTCCTATGAAATTAATTTCAAAACAAGTCTATATGTAACATAAGACCATGTTAATGTTCTTTCAGTACTTCTCAAGAACCAACTGTTATAATTTGAGAACAAGTAAATAAATCTCTTCTCTACAATCCTCCTGCGCCTTAAATTCTATCACTTAAAATTCAAAGTTAATGTTCCTAGAAATCATTCCAGTAGATTTTATTCTGAAAAGGGTACTGCTTTATTCCTATTTTAGAGGTGAGAAAACTAAGGTATAGAAAAGTTTAAAAAACTTGCCTAAAGCCTTTTGGTAAGTGAGAGAGCCAGGGTTTGAACCCATGTGTTCAAAACACCAGAGCCCTTAGTCTTTAATTTATACCGCTTCCCAGTAAAATTAAGATTAGAAAAGAGGAATGATTAAACACATGACTTTGGAAATAGCATAAATGCAAATCCTAATTTTATCACTTAGGAGCTCTGTGATTTTGAGTAAGGATATTAACCTTTATGACACTAATGTCTTGAAATATGTGAAATGTAGGTAGCCTTCATTGAGTACTAAGCTATGTTCCAACCACCAAATTTAAGTGTTTGTTTATTACTTTACTTAATTCTCAAAAAACTCAACAAGGTATATACTGTCATCCCCAATTTAGAGATTAGGAAACTGGGGTTAAGTAACTTGTCTCCTGTTATAAATGGTGGGAATAGAATGTGAATAAGGGCAATTTCACTTCAGAAACTGTATATGTAATCATTAAATTTAGTGATAATAACCAGTAGTGTCTACTTCAGGGGAATTTTATTTATTTTTTTTGGTAAGTTTTTTGCTTTTTATTTTTTTTAATTTTATTTTTATATTCCCCATACAATTGCAACCCTTCAGGGAGATTTTAACTGTGTTTTGATCAGGATGAAACCAGGTAAAGCTCATGTGACAGCTAATTTTATGTGTTAACTTGATTGGACACAGGGTGCCCAGATATGCAGTCAAACTTTATTCCAGGTTTGTATGTAAGTGTGTTTCTAGACATGATTAAGATTTTAATTTGTAGACTGAGTAAACTAGATTTCCCTCCTTAATGTGATGAGCCCCATCCATCTACTCAGTTAAAGGCCAGAACAGAATAACAAAGGCCAACTCTTCTGGGAATAAGAGGGAATTCTTTCTGACAGTGAATTGGGATATCAATCTTTCCTTTCTTTGACTTGATCTGAAACACCGGTTCTTTCTGAGTCTTGAGCTCACCAACCTTTGGACTGGAACTACACCGTTGGGTTTCCAGTTTCTCACACCTTACACCTTACACCTGGATGGAATTATACCATTAGCTCACCTGGCTCTCCAACTTGCTAACTGCAGATTTTGTGACTTGACAGCTTCCATAATAGTATGATTCAATTGCTTATTATTTATCCGTTTGTCTATCTGTCTCCTACTGGTTCTGCTTCTGCTTCATTGGAAAACCCTGACCAATACAGCATGTAAAATGAATGGTGTCTTATGTAGAGAAATAATCAATAAATACTTCTTAAATTGTTTTCCCAAGAAATGTCAACAGAAAGAAATTACAGGATAGCAAAGTCACTTTCAATAATGATAGCAAAGACAGATCCAGAGAAGGGTGAACAGTCCGTAGGAAGTGAGCTTTTAAAAAAAAGAGGCAGTGAATTTTTAAGCAGAAACTGCAACTAGGGTAGATTATTTATGTAAAAGAAAAGACAGCAGAAAAACTAATTTGACTGGACATCAATAATAAAAACTCTCATTGACCTAAGAAGGGAATTTTAGCTCTTCACCATGACGGCAATTTCAGTAGAAATACAGATGTGATATTCTCCTTTGAAAGGTAAGAGGTTATAGGGAAACTAAAAGAATTAACAGAAAAGGTCATGTTTGCTTAATATCTGATTTATTGTGCACTAATCTAACCAATCTAACTCTTACATATGCACTTTGCTCCCCACTATGAGGAACAAAAATATTTCTCTGTGGAACATATTAGTTCCCAGTATTTTTAGCTAAAAACACCCTGGAGATGGAAAATTTAAGTTTCCTAATACAGGTGATTTACACCGATATCCCTGAAACACTGATTTGATTACCCCACACCCACAATGCTTATCACCCATGACCAACCCTCTCTGACAAATTTCCTCTGAATAACATTATTCAGTTAGGATTAGAGTCGGTATGATGACTTCAAAAGAAGTTCACTTAGGAAGAAAGTAAGAGAGCCTTACTCTGGGACTCAGTGAACATGTGTTTGTTTCTCCCATCATCTCAGCTAAAAACCAAGGAAGCTGCAACAGCTGGGAAAAGAAGGAAAAGCAAATTTGATTTTTAAAGAAAATAGAAAATAAAAGCAATTTGTCTAATTCCAAATGTGTGGCATCTATGCTGATTTCTCTCAAGGAAATGTGCTCATCATCACCAAAATCCCCAGAGTAACCACAGCTGACACACTTCTCAGCATTAGAGCACTAGGCAACTGGCAATAAGGTCTGCTTCTTTCCCTAGCAAATGAAAAGCCAGGCACTCCTCAAACAAAACCAATACAGCTTTTCTCGACTCTCCAGCTGCCGTCATGTCTCCTGGGTATAGCATTTATTTCTGTGCAATGGGAAGCTCATGAGTAAATCTATTTCACCCAAAGCAGCAAAACCAATACAATGAATTCTTATATTCTACTGGCAGCAGTGACTGAAGAACCTACCCTCAGTGTACAATCAAATGTTGCTGCTACTGATATACACATTATAATTGTACAAAGGTCTGAGGAGTGCTGTCAATAAACAGAAAAGTAAGTCCTCTAAAGAATATCTAAACATGCAAATGAATGCAAATATAAGCCCTAGAACATACACAGGATCTTTGTTTATACCAGTTGCACATGATCAATGGAAGAGGACATTCAAAACATTTCTTAATAAACAAATTGTCATCTTGTATTAGTGTATACAAATAAAATTCTTCCAAGTATTTTTTTCATAATAAAATGTGTATGGATTGGTTTGATTATTTTTCACTCTTATCATGGGGAAAAAACCCCATCTGACTTTAGGTGTTTCCTCTTAAGTGACAGCAGGAAACCAAGTTTCAAAGACTACATTTTAATAACAAATGCTTCCATTTATATTGTTATTAAAAAACAAGTCTATTTCCTTATATACACTCCATGCAAGTATTTCTACTTTTCTTACAATAAACTACATTAGTGTTATTAGCAATATTTATTCCTGATGGCCACAACTTTCTAATCTTTGTATACTCATATGCTTACTGTTACATAATCCAGGGGGAATTTCCTTTTTGAAAAATAACAAAATAAGTACAGATTTATGAAGCTGTATCTGTCTTTTAAAGTCAAAAGTAAAAATGAAAGAAAGCTTTCAAAAATGGTCATTAGAAAATGTATAAAATCTACCTTATAAAAAGTGCATTATGTCACGGAGTGTTCACACAGTCCTTCAATTCCAGTCCTTGGCTAACATCAAGTTCCCAAGTGCACCCCGCATATATCAGTGTTTGTTGGTCAATCCTACAGAGAGTAATTTAATGACTCAATAGTTACCCTGGTTGAACTTTAATTCTTAAATAACAACATTGACCAATAGTGCTTTATTGGAAAATGTTTACTTGCTAACATTTCTTACAGGAATCTTGATTAATCAGTTATCTAATCCTCCGAAGATTATTCTAAATCATAATAACCCCTGAAAAGTAGAGTTCTTTCTTCTGAACCTAAACATGAATTTGGAGTAGTTAACATGAATTTGATTTGCTGATCTGACCCCCAACAATTAAAAACACATGAATTAAAATCAGCCTTTATGTGAAATTCACTACAAAATCAGGCCAAGTTGAGGGGCCAATACGCCATCTGGTATGAATCATACCATACATACTGGTTGGCCACCATCCTTCTACTCTTATATTTTTCTGATGTAAGTTTAATATCAAAAACAACTGATATACAGAGAATAAATCACAAAAAAATTCTACAGAATATTTATGAAACACTGGGACATTTCTGAGCTACTACTTCATGGTGCTGTATTGGTTCTGGTGATGGAAATAAAGGAAAAGGTTTGTGTCCAAATGATGAGCATTTCTGAATCAAAGAAATATCTAGCAAGCAGAAAAGCCTACAAAAGCAACTTGAAATTTTACTCAGCTTTTTGTGAAAATACCAAAATACCAAAAATATCAGAACCTCTTCTTTTCTGTGTCTTGGCCACACTGAATAGGGACAGCAACTGTGCCTCAAATTTTCTCTATACTAATCTTTCACTTCCCATCCATCCCTTATAAGTACCTTCCCCCCCCCTCACTTTTATTTAATTCTCTGTTCTTCTTTCTCTAGTAAATTTCCAGCACTTTGTGAAGATCCTTCCACCCACTTCAGGCCATGGTTGCTTTCCAGTTCTGATTCTCATTCTTCAGACTCTACTAAAGTCCTAATACCTATCTGGCATTAACAGAGAACTGAAAATAATTCTCTTCCACAGAGAAGAAGGTGAGAGTTATGAACACTTACACAAAAACATCTTTTCAGACCTCAAAGCTTTGCAAACCACTGGCCATTGCTCTCTGATTATTCCCCTGTGTATCTCCCCTCCCGTCTTACAGTTTGGTCAGCTATCAATTAAAGGAGCTAACTTTTAACATACAAGGTAGAGAAATTAGGGTATTCCAACAGTCTATGTCCATCCCCCAAATGTAAAAATCTGCTAAATTCATTTTTCAGTATCTCTGCTTTCCTGAATAGTTTGACCATAATCTGACATTTACTTTTAAAGGTCCTTTCCACCTTCTTCTGGTCAGAACAATATTGTTTGTATTTATTTTCCTTTTCTTCTCAAATATCCTGCCAGTGACTTAGGCTAAATGTTTTACTTATAAACAACTGGTCTTTCTCATTAAAAAAGCCAAATCCTCTTTAACTTCTGAGATCCAAAGCAACCAAAGTAAGGGTTCTCTTCAATTATAATCACTAAAACTGACATAAATATGTGTAACTGAGAGGAGGTAGCAAGTGATATTAAAGTATATTTATTTCAGGAAGATAAAATGAATTATTTTAAGATCATAAAGCAACTGTGAAGTAGAATGTGGTCTCAGATTTGGGTCTTCTTTCAGATATGATCCCTTATTGTCTCTTTTTCTATATTCACTGGTTGTTCAAACATTTCTTTCTTCACAGGAAAAGATAATGTTCTTTGTACTAATGTCCTTCTGTACCTATTTTTACAACACAATGTTCTCTTTAACACAAACATACATTTATTTTATAAAGCTAGAACTATTCAAACAAGACTCTAAACAGCTCATAGGGTCTACAATACACTCCCAATCTACCTATTTAACCTTCCTGCCATTTGCTCCCTGTTTTCTAGCTACCAACCATTTGTACACAAGACCTCTTATTTCTCCCTAAATTCAATTTGCCATGCCTTTTCCTTCTAGGATAAAAAAAAGACTGTTTTAAATGTCAAATTCAAACCTTATTTGCTCTAGGTATCTTCCTAATATCTGCTCCAAGAAGTTTTCAACATTTCTACTTCCACATCCCTTGCCCCATCAGCAAACCATATATTTGCTACTACAAATTTTACTCCTTACAGATTGTGGAATTCTTATTGGTAGAACACATGATAATTTTTTGGAGTATGTGGATTAAAGACACTACCTTTACTCTCAAGAAGTTTATAGTACAGCTAGGAGGTCAAAACATAACCAATCATAATCCAGCTCTGAACAAGGGAGCTTAATTTTGTATATTTGACTTGAAATTATAGATGTGCATATTTTTTGTTTTATTCAATCCTATACTACATATGCTGAATACAGTACTCAAATTGACTCAATATAAGTAGGGAAGTGGTCAACGTCCATAAGAAGTAGAACAAGGAGAAATAAACTATAAAGATGTAATGGGAGAAAATATTGAGTTTAATTGAAGTACAGGCTTAATGCAGGAATAAGCAACTTGGGGAAAGGAAGTTGAATTAGTTGAAGATATTTTTGGTAGCAAGAGCCAGAAAGGCCACAGTTGCCAGAAATGAAAAAGGGACTGACTGTGGAGCAAAGCTATGCTCCAGTATACCACTGGGCATTGAGTTCAGTGATTTATATAGTTTATTTGCACCAATACTCATATCCATCCAGTGAGGTAGGAACTATGTCGAAACAGAGCTCAAAGCAGTTACAACTTGCTCATTTAGTAACTGGATTAGCTAGAATTCAAACCCAAGTTTGATTCCAAATTCCACCTTCCCCCCCTTCGTACATTCAATTTTGGTCTAAATCCAAGGAGGTTGTATCCAATAGAATTAGCCAAAAATTACTTTATTTCTTCAAAGATCAAAGTCTAAGAAAGGCTTTGTATGATCCTAAGGCTTTTTACATGATAATAAAGAATACATTCATTTTTACAGTATACTTACTAAATAAAGAAAATATGTTAATAGATTCTGACACAGAATATTTCAGATGGCGGTATCCTGGACATGCTCCTCTTCAACCTCTTATTTTGCAAATATTGAATACACTGAGGCCAACTAGTTGAATCACACATTCTATTAGGAGAGAAGTTTTGAGGAGATATAAAGCACAAAATCTTTCTTCCTAAGGCTGATGATCATGAGAAAGAAACCCTCTCATTTATGCAAGTAAGTTTCTATAATTTCAGGTATCTTGTCTTTTTTGATTAATTCTATCCCCATTATCTAGGACAGTAAATGGTACTGTTATTAACACATAGTATACACTTTGTAAAAGGAGATGCCCCATAATATTTGCTTCATAAAGGGAATACATCTAACTAATATCACCAGCCTCCTGATTGACTGCACACTTGCACCCATAACACATACACCCCCATTCATCCTTTCATGAAACATTATTTTTACCCCAAAACTTGCCAGGAACATTTTAAATGCTTTAAATAACAAGGTCTTTGGCTTCAAATGCCATCATCAGGAATCAAGAATTTAGTATACCATCAATGAATGAAATGTGCAAGATGCCCTTTGGATAGAATCAATATTTTTTCAAACCTATGAGGAAATTACTCAAAAGATATTGATAAATAAAGTAATAATATGAAAATCTCATCCTATCAAGGGGGTGGGGAACACAGAAGCAGTATTTCATTTCTAAAACCATGTTCCCATGAAGCTGAGCAGAAGGACTGCTTATAACAGAATTTTCCAGCCAAATTCTCGAAGGGCCCCCAACAGGCTTTCTCAATTTGTGGGCACTGTCCTCTAAAACTATTCCTTTCCAGACTCTCCTTGGAAACCAAAGATTTGTGTCATTCTTTTCATATTTTAAAATGAAACTGGTCTTGTTTAGAGAAAAAAATGAAATCTGAAAGTCTGTCTTTATTCCAAGTACCAATGCTATCTGGACAAATATTTTATTAATATGCCCTATTCTGAAGATATCACCAATGATTTTGCCTCTGCAGCATTCTAACCATTAGTTGGACATTTCCAGAAATCAAACTTGCTATAGGCATTTGTGAAGATGAGTTTTGCTTAGACAAAGACATAAAAATGGAAGATAAATAAACATTCTGTTTGTTATAGAGTTACAAAAAGGGGTGCGAACTCTCCTTTTTATAAATGGCTCATAAATCTCTTGCTCAAATTCTAGAGTAAAGGAAAGTCATATGGATTGAAAACAGTCTTCAAATGAATATTCACTTAGTAATGCTTTCTGTTTTTTGAATACATTCAAACAAGTAGGTATTGCAGCATTTCAATGATAGCTTATCAAACCACAAAACAGAACAGGAGGACCAAATAAAAAAAGGCATTCTTGAGGTTGAGGTGAGGGGGCATCATGGCCATTATTCTATAAAGATATATGAACATATCACTATATACCCATCTTCACAGGAAGTCACCCAGCTTACTAAGCACAGCCCTGCAAGTTAATATTAAAATTCAATTTGATTTCAGCAGCAACAAAGCTGATCCAACTAGGAACTATTACATAAAACCCTTATTGTCATATCTGTCATCAGCACTCTCAATAGAGACCACTACCAGCACCAAGAAGCCCTCAGTTCACCTCAGGAAACATACCGACAAACATCCCAATAACAAGACAGTGGTAAGATGGCCCTGTTTATTTTATCAGAATGGCACTCCCTTAATTTTTCAATTCTCTTTATTGATGTCCTCTTTCATGTATAGGTCTATTAGATTCTACTTCCTCTACTGTCCTCCCAGGAATTGGTGCTTGCCAACTACAATAAGTTGTTTTGACAACTTGTCTAGCTATACAATACTCTGTTTCTTTCCCTCTGCAGTCTTTTTGGCTTCAAATGAGTGCCTTCAAAATATAGCAAAGACTATCCAACCAAACTATGCAACAGGGGGAAAAACAGCTTTCTATGCGTAAGCACTGTCCTGCCAAAACCACAATCTTTCTTGTGCTCATAGTTCTCTTTCTTTTCCTCTTAATTTTTATGGATAAATCCCCTTGCTATCTTGTCTACTCCTATCTTAATAAGGAATGACTGCCGTGACTACCCCCATCTAGCTACGCCATTCACCGCCAGCACCTCTGCTCTCCTCGTGTGCTTCAAGAAGAACTGATTAGCACTTTGCATAATTAACCTGATTAGCACTGTGCATAATCAAACTGATTAGCACTTTGCATAATTAAAAAGAAATAATAATAATAACAATAATAAGCACTAAGTAATATCAAAAGCTGTTAGTCCCACAGCCCTTTGGTTACCTCCAAGATGAGTTCAGTGCAGCATATTTTGCACCTTCACATTGAAATCTTTAACTCAAAAGTCAGGATAATAAATTAAGATGCTTTCAATCCCTATACCCATTATGATTTTTGTATCCATATCAGTTATCAAAACAATCAGTTCTTGCCCATGCATGTCCCCTTCACTTTTAGTCTTGCATATTTTACCCATTTAAAGTGGAGAAAATGTGGACATACCACTAAATCAAAAGAAAATATTTGGATACAATTAGAACCCAGAGCTATGCAACTTCTATGGCTATATAACTCTTTTGTGCATTGTTTCTGGGTGACAAGGAAGTGTATGAAAAGAACTGGACAAAATGTCAGGAAACCTGGCTCTGACATTCACTGTGTGACCTTGGCAAAGTCATTTAGTTTCTCAGAACTTCAATTGCCTTACCTGTAAAATGGAAAAAACAATGCCAATGTTGAAGGCTACTGCTGTTGTAACAATAAAATAAAAATAGTAATGTAGTAGGCAGCTACTTAGTAACTACAAGGCACTATACATATATGAGGTATCCCATTCTAGGTCCCTAAACCTCTTGTACTCTAAATGTTATTCCATACCATGGACAACTTTGCACATTATGAATAATAACAAAATTATATTTTAATACCCTAGAATTAAATAATTATAAAGTCCTTTTGCATACTTTTCCTTATTTCCTAATCAATGGCTGAGTATGATTAAAATTTTGACTTGGAGTTATAATTTACCATAGTCATTATTGTATCGATCACAGCCCTCATTTGTGTTTCCACGGAGATTAAAATCAAGCTGTTACTGGAAATTCATAAGAGAATAGAAAAAAATCTAGTACATTTGTACTAACTTGGGACTGAAATACAAAGAATTCTACAACTCTGCTTTTCTCTACCTCAACAGAGCTAACCATTTGTTCCTTACAACTTTCAAGGCTTAAAATCAGTTGTATTTTCCTCCAAGAAACCATGTCAGACATTCTATAATCAGAATTTATCTCTTTTTCCATCACTGTCTCATAGTATTTTATCTGTAACTACTTTGTGTAGTTTGCTGTGTATTAAGTATGTGTATGTTTCATCTAGAAAAGTAGGAGCTGCTAGAGAAAAACTACTGTGCCTACTCATATTTGCCCCACAGTAACGGCCACATGATGAGTACATTTGCTACAGTGAATGAGAAAACTGGACAGCAAAGTAATTTTTTCACTATGCATTTATATGTAACTGCTAAACACAAACCAAAGGAATTGTTTCGCGGTTTGTTGGGGACCGCAAAGGTATTTGATGTTTTGTGACCACTTCACTGACATCTAAAATATTCAGTGCACATGAAATTATCTTTCATTTATTCATTCAATCATTCACTTAATCTTTTCAAAAATAAATGTGGGTGTCTAGGAAGTGGTAGGCATTTTGTGAAATAATGACTACATGGATCAAGTTCAGAAGGAACAGCTGTTTCCTCTAAAGGAGCTTATAGTCTACAAATCTTTTAAGGAGTCTAGAGTAGCCTTTAAGAGTCTGGGGTGGAGTCATGGGGAAGAGGAACCTTAGAGTAGCCAAGATGATCAACTGCAAGATACCCACTATGTAATCACTAAACTATCTGTCTGAGGGAAAGGAACCCAAATAAGCACTCAGTGCTCCTGGGCCAATCATCCATTTTACAATTCATATAATTCAAGAAAGAAAATGCTGCTGTGGAGATTATTCAAGTCCAAATGTTCCTAGTGAAGGTGCTTCCAGTAATTCTGGGAAAGAAGCCAACCCCCTAGTTTTATATGTAAATATTTTTAAAACACACACATATATATAAGCACAATGGAAAGGTCAGGAAGACGTAAGTCTTTTAAAAATCTATTTTAATAATTTTTTTCTATAACTGTCCACAAAAGTTTGGTTTTTTTTGTAGCCTTACATTTTCTTTTACACAATACACCTGCTTTTTTCCCCTAAACTAAATATTTCTTCCATCTAATGACTCTCTTTATTAGACAGCATCTAATTTGCATACATTTACATACAATTTAACTGCTAGCTTGTGAGAACAAAGAAATGGCTCTGTATTGTACTGAAGGACAATACTCAGTAAAGGAAGGCATAAAAACCAACTAGCTCTGGTGACTGTGTAAGCTCTTTGTTTCAGATATACCAGGCTCTCTCTCTTTATTTTAATATACCAGTTAAAAAGGGCAAAAATTATTTCATCAAATAATGAAAGAAAGATAGAGCACTACTTTGTTTAACTGCCCACTTCCTCCCCAGTCTGGTTACTACAATTCAGGGGTTTAAGTTCCCTAAATCTACTATAATTTCCTTTATTAGATTTGATAGATTCAGTACCTTCACATATTTTTGTTTCAATTCTTATTTCTAAAACAACCTGGGATTCCACTGTGATAAAGGACTGTTCCGATGCTGTTTTGTGCTGCAACCCACCTCGTTCCCTGAGCAGACAGGGTGGAATGGGGCTTACTCTTCTCCAGTGAACAATGCATACCCTTACCCTTACCCTTAGCAAGTTAATAGATTTACTGAGACTTCAGGTCTTTGTCACATGAACCAGCTCATCAAAAGAAATGGTTTTCTGTATCCACTGAGAAGTAGATGGGAAAGGAAAACTTGCACATAAGGAGAGAGGGAGGAAAAAGAGAAGTTAGGGGTAAAAGAGTACTTGAGTCAACTGTTTCTCCACTTAGCAATGCCATCCCTTTGTAAGTCTCCAAACCTGGAAGTCTCTTGAGAGATTGAAATGGCGTGCGTGCACGCGTGCGCGCACGCACACACACACACACACAAACACACAAAGTGAAAACCAGGGACCCGCTATTCTTGTTTGAAAATGAATTCACATACTTTGTGACACGGGGTAAGTCACTATGACTTCTCTCTGTACCTCTCATCCTGATGCATAGAGAGGGAGATTATGAAAAGCAATCTTGAAGAGTTTGTTCAGTGTTTTGTAAATATTAACTATTGAAAACACACGAAATAAGTAATAAAGCTGCGGTCACAAGCAAGTGAAAATAAACATTAGAAGGATTCAAGTTTCTGAAATGCCATGTGTAAAATATCACAAAAAATTTAATACAGTATACAAAATTACTTCAAAATTGTAACAAGAGATACATATATAAGGCTGATATGAGGACAAACTGAAAAACATAAATCACATGTGAACTGACCCACAGACTGTATGGAAATATCATGCCTGCCTGTCTGGGTACTGAATGGTCCTGCAAGATTCATTTTCTTGGAAATATATTTGATATCATTAATCTGGTTTGTTTTCTGAGCCTGATAATGCAGACTTGCAATTTTAATGACCAAAAGAGGTGTGAACTTGTCAGTGATAAGTGAAGAAATTCTACCACTCTGTGGGGCTGCGTAATGCCCACATGATTTGGAATCTTCAACAGCCCAACAGATTGCACAATTTCTACCAGCGATCTTGAAGCATGTCTGATTTTCCACCTGGTGAGAAGAAGCCTGAGTTAGAGACTTGTATTAATGCTGGAGTGCTGGCATAGCCCAAGTCTGCCAACTTAACCTACAAGCAATTATGAATAATGATCAGAAATAGCACTTAAAATTATTAGACACTGTACTTTTGAAAACTCTTAGGTAGTGACTAGAGTCTAGTGACTAGAATGAGTAGGCAGGAAGGTCACTGACCCTTAAAAAATCATGCTTAGTTTAAACATCCATAAATTCCAGGGACACTGACTCCAACCTCCATACTGCTTGTTCCACGAGAGACAATCACCTTGTGACTAATTGTCGGTAAGTTCTGCTGTTCTTTCAGACTGTCAGTAAATTTTGCATGAAAGTTCTAAGGCTTATTAGATTTCTCTGTTAATGTAAATTTGAGACAGTGTGATTGTTAAGCCATGGACTATTATATACTGGAACCCAGCACCAGACCTATTTTCTACACTCTAACATTAAATTCTCCTTGTTTGTTTGTAAAGCATCTCTTAACACTAACTCAGCCAACATCACCTGTGCTGGGGGTGGTTAAGATCCACCTCCCCAAAACATGTTACCACGGTGACAAAGTAGTGACCTAATTTGCACACACCTGCTGGGTTAATTGGGCCAAAATGAAAGATGATATATATGCTCAAAATCCAAAACTGATTTTTTCCCTCAAAATCAAATATTTGATTTTTTTAAATTAGCAGTTTCTAAAGCTAAGTAACATACTCCAGGTGTGCATTTGCCAGTTAATATACCCTGAATGTTTCATGACACTTGAGGAGCAAAATATGTTGGAGTGATGAATACAAATCTTTTATGTATTTTCTGTGTGTAATGATTAGTATGAATAAGTGGTCTCAATCACTGAATACATGGGGTGTGCCTAGAGGGTCAGGCCACTGCCTGAAAGCAAACAGGGACATTTCAACCTTGCCAAGTTAACGTGAAGAGTCTGAATCTCATGTTCGCTTTGGAGAAGGCAGCTCTGAAGAGCTTATGGCTGCCTGCCTCACCTCTTAAATAAAAACCTTTCCTCTGTTTCACTTCTTCCCATCTCTTTGTACTAATCCTTCCCAGACCACTGAGAACTTTTTGATGAGCCATGTAAAGTTATATTCTAAGAACGAATAAAGAAAGGAACAGACACTTGCAGAAACTGCTGGTAAAACCATAGCACTGTGTAAATCATATAACTAAATGCTTTGAAATCTTGAACACTGCATATATCTTTGACACAGCTTTTCTATTTATAGTAAATTATCATAGGGACACAATCAGGGATGTTCATAAAAATGTTTGCACAATGATATTCAGTTTCATTTTTGTAACACAGAAAAACTGGAAGCAACTTACGTGTCCAAAAATAAGAGACTGACTAAATTATTATAACACATTCACTGAATGGAATACCATATAATCAATAAAAAAAAAATCACAGCACAGAAAAATTTATTATAGGAACAAATGTTCATAGGAACAAATGTTCTAGTTGAAAAATAAGAATCTACAATCATGTATAAGGGCATAATTCTATGTTTCTGCATGCATACATATATACACACATCATAATGTTAATAATAACTTTTTTCTAAGTAGTAATAGTAACATCAAGGGTGATTTTAGTGTCTTATTTCTGACTTTTTGTTATTCCTAACAGTTTTACCATGATGGTGTATTACCCTAATAATAGAAAAATGAATATTCTATTAAAAATAAAATTATGGGTAGGAAAATTAAATTACACTTCCTCATCCCTCTCCACCACTTATATTTCACATTTCACTTATCTTCACTTCTCTTCTTGTCAATTCCAGTCATAAACATAATAGATATTAAACCTAACAATGTTCTTTTATTGCTAAATATTAAACTTTTCTAACTGAATGGATCCTTTCCTTATTTACAAACTTGCAAAAATGTCAGCCTTCAGAACCCTTCGAGTCTCCAAGCTGCATTGTAAGTTTAGAAAAATCATACAAAGTAATTGCCTTTCAGTAATGATGATGATTGGAAGTGAACTTTTCAAGGTACAAATATTTCTTTCATCACCCTGGCTATTGCATCCAGCTTAAATTACAATGTTCACATTTTTATTTTATTTGTACAGTTATTGGGTCTTACTGTTAAGTAAGTGCTTCTTTTAAGTAAGTAAAATTAACATTACCATATGAACGGGAATTGCTGTTAAATGTATCTCCCTAGGGGTTTGATTTATTCTATGATGCTTTCACTGGTTTAATCATTGCTTAGATTATCAAAATATAATAATTTATTCTCATAAGTAAAAAAAGTTTCTTGGGATTTTCCTGTATCACAAACAAAAGACATCAGTGATTGATAAATAAAGAAAATGTGTCAATTTTGACATTTCAGTTGTTCTCAGTCTAACATTATTTTTTTTAACCTCACTGCTGATCTCTGCTTACTAAAGAGCTTTCAAGACAAAAAAGCGTTTCTTTTATTTCAAGTAAGATAAAATTATTTATTTTTGTTACTGCATATGTGTTAATACTTCTTTATTAAGAAATACAGCAGCACTATGCAGCTATCCGCACTCACTGCAGCATGAGTTTGATCCCTGGCCAGGGAGGTGACCCACATGGTGCAGCAGACCTCTCCTGACTTGCCTGCTGCTCCCCTTAGCAGTGTATTTCAGTCAATCCCCCTGTTCGGTTCCCTAGTGTCTCTGCTGAATCCTCTCACCCCCCCACACCTCTGGCTTGTACCCCAGTTCTTATAAATCTTTAAAAAAATAACTTAGGTAATGTTCTATCCATAAAATGAAAACATTAGATAGCTACTAAAATTTACGTAAGAAAGTGAAATATAAACACATATTTTATATATATATATATATATATGATTTCAACATATGTGGAATATAAGGACAAAGCAAATGAATAAACAAAACAAAACAAAAGAAACTTAAATTTTTAATAACAGAATGGTGAGTACCAGAAGGGAAGGAGGTGTAGTATATGAGGAATGGGGAGAGGAGGTGGAGTGGATGGTGGTGGATGGTAACTAGAACTCTGGTGATGTGTGTGATGTGGTATATACATTTAATCAAGTGTGAAGCTGTACTCCTGAAACATATACAATGTTATAAATCAATGCTACTACAGTAACTTAATAAATAAAATTACAATAAAAATTAAAAGATAATTGAATAATAAACGGTAGTACAAGTACTAATTTGTAAGTTATAATATTAAGAAAAAAGCACAAAGAACTTGAATATGATTCCATCTCCGCTTTCAAAGTATAGGTAAATCAATACATTTCTGTAGACGAATACACTTGAATCTGTTTCTCTCTGGTAATAGTAATATGAATTGGCAAAGATATAATTTTTATTCTATAGCCTTGTGTACCATTTCACTTAAAATTTTTACCATGTGTGTATTTTTAAAGTATTGATGAGAGTAGTGATAAGTGGTAAAAAGTATACTATATGGAAACAGGGTATTATATTGCTCAATGCTTTATTTTATACTTTTCTAGACCTAGCAGCTTCAGAGTTTCCACTTCCTCATCTATAAAATAATTGAATTGTGCTAAAAAGATAACTGCAAGTTATCTATATCTCTTACAGCTTATATTTTTGTGTCTTAAAAATCCAACAATATAAAATAATTAATATACTAAAATTTTGGATAAGTGAATAAAATAAATAGTATCTTAAATAATATATATACAGTACAAGTCCCCCTGGGTCTCAACAATTAAACTGCCAAAGTATTGAAACATGCCAAACAAGACTGATCAGAAAATATATTTCTTATATATTTTACCGGCAATATCTAACTAATTGCAGCCTGGATATATATTCTCAAATACACAACCTGAAATACACAATATTAAAAGATTTGAAATCTTCTATAGCATCATAGTGCTTGCTTACCAGTTATAAGGAGGACTCCATATATTTTTAATTTGTGGTGTTTGAAGCTTCAGTATAATAATGGTCTTCTTCCATTGCGACTTAATATTCTTGTCATTTGACTAGAATTTTTAAAATCAAAATGTCTCAACCATAGTTTGGAAAAGAATTATGTGGTCATCTAAGCTACGTACTAGAAGTTATGCACTGTGGTATTTTTAAGAAAGAAAATAGTTATTCCTCCATTTCTGGTTTCCAATATTGTAATAAGAACAGAAACATGGGAATTATCTGTGTAAGATTCTATGTTATGAACAGTATTCAATGTTACTCACACAATTTGGATTATAAATTAGATTGTAGATAAAGCCTATCAAAATTTATATTGAGAAGTTTTTAGCTTCTCTAGAGAAAAAAATGTAAACCCTCTCATTTAAAACCTAATGATTTCTGAAATTCTATTTTTGGATGTTTTTCAAATGCTCACAGTAGACTTTTGACTTTCTTTTTTATTTTATACAGTCTCAGTGGGTCATGGCAATACTGTCTTCTGTAATAGCATCAAGTCATGGGAAAACAATAATGCCAAGAACACAGTGTGGATTACATACATTAAATTCTAACAAATCACATCAATTTCAATAATTTACACCACATGTCCTTTTCTAGTGATGGATAAATATTTAAATTTTCAATCAATTTTTTGGGGAAATGTCTGTTTCAGATTGAAAGTAGAGATGAAAAGAAGAAATTTCCTGGCTTAACTCAACAGTTCTGTGTTAAATCTTAACCTATTTTTGAGATTAATACTTAAACAATTTCAATTGAAAGATATCCAGTTTGGCCTTCCATTTTTATTTTAAAGCTTTTTCTGTATAGGGAAAAAAGACATTACTCCTAGAAAAGATGATTTGCCAAAGGGAGAGAGAAATGATGGCTCAAGAATACCTGCGGGTTCACTACCAGTTTCTGTCGCCAGAGTGGGCAAGGCAATGGAATTTTTAAGGAAACCTAAGTGCAACAATGAATCTATGAATTGAATGAATCTATGAATCTATGAATGAAACAATGAACCCTTCAGATGTGGTCAGACTAACTGACTTTCACAAATAACAAGACTGTAAGATTTTAGGGAGATTGTGGTAAGCATCTTTAATCCATCCCCAAATATGTATTATTGCTTTTCTTGCTATCAGAAAAAAAAAAAAAAAAGTCAACTGGATGTGTCCAAAGCAGATCATCTAATTGTACATTAATAGTTAAAATAGTTAACACACACACATAGAATATGATCTCCTTACCCCTTTACTCTACATACACTCACCTTGGGACCACCACTCTGAACAACCCTTGAGAATATGGAGATCAAATTCTGTTATTCCAGATATTCCCTTAGCCAGCTCATTCATATTCAGCTCCCTGGGTCAAGCATTAATCCCACAGAAGGGTCATCCATGACACGTCCCACACTCACCCACGGTCATTCTCTATTATATTTTTTTCTGTTGTACTTCCTGAATATCACCAACTGCTTCTAGATGTACCTTACAAATGTATTTGTTAATTTTTTTACTGTATCCTCCCACACTCACTACCACCCCCATCACCATGCTAGTTCCACAAAGTATAGGATATTGATTTTCTTGTGCAGAGTTCCATATGCAATCTAGGCTGGAGCTAGTATGACTTTAACCACGCCGGAAAGAAATCTGTAATGTGGCAAAACAGTACTTTCCTCTCTTTAGTTATTATAGCAACAGGAATAAGCCAAACTAGAATAGGTTAACTGAATGATTTTGAGTGTAAATCATAATTTTGCAAATTAAAATCACATTTTCACATTTAAATATATTTCAGGGATTATTTAATTTTTAATTTCCATTTATATTTTGTCCTTTTCTCCCCCCTGGCAGAGAAGTCTAATGCTTACGTCTAAATTTTTCTGTCCAATGAGCATACAATCACATACTATCCAGAAGCACACTAGAAGAACTGTAACTTATAGGAAATTTTTAGTAGAGAAAGTCATAATTCATATAATCACTATACTATTTTTCAAATTCAAATTGTTGGTAAATTGAATATTTCTAAAGAAAACATCTGTAATATCCTATAATCATGGGGCGGAAAGGACCAGCAAATGTTTCCCATTTGTTCCAATTCTTTTAGGAATGACTGCCTCCTCTGTCCACCCTTGCCTTGATGGTAATATACTCTTACAGGAAAAGAAAAACATTTTCAAACATCTTGGACATCAACTTGGGAAAGGCAGAAACAATGGAGGTATTTCAATTGGGGAGAGTTGAGTTTAAATTTTTTCTCAGTCACATACTGGCTACATGAAGTTAGAATTAACCTCTCTGAGCTGAGTCTTGCTTTTCCAATCTGGTCTTGGATACTCATCATTTCCAGTGATCAGTCACATACTGGCTACATGAAGTTAGAATTAACCTCTCTGAGCTGAGTCTTGCTTTTCCAATCTGGTCTTGGATACTCATCATTTCCAGTGATCAGTTAATGGATGTGTATCTTTATATGCAGCCAGATTCATACTTATCTAATTAATAAAGACCTTGCCTCTGCTAAGTATAGATTCAATTATTTCATGGTTTCAATAAGCAATCATCTGGCACTATGCTTTTGTCACTCCATAACACTAAATTTCAGGTGCATACTTGGTTACAGTATCTAGACATTAATATGAAAAAAATTCTAAAATTTCATGATTTAGGTAATGATTAAGGTTATCTGAAAGTACTATGAACTATAAAAGTATATTTGGTACCTCGACATAGATGCACAGCAAAACTGGATAACACCAAATTCAGTTTTTAATTTTGCACTGCATCTGCAGAGTAACTATAATCCTGCTGATTACTTACTATATGCCTCAAGTTCATAATCTATAATGAAGAGAAGTTTCAGTAGTTCAAAAAAGTATAAAAGAGAATAACTCATAATTCAATTAAACCAATTAACAATACCAAGGTGCTAAGGCAACAAGTATTCTATAAGTGCTGAAAAGATAACCTTTGTCATTTATAGAGGGGAGAAAGAATTAATGTGTGATTATGTAAATAAACCTGCCATAAATATTTCAGAAAAATAAAGTTACTCTCTACAGTAGACTGAAGCATCCCCCCAAATTTCATGTCTATATTGGACCTCAGAATGTTGGGAAATGGAGTCTTAGCAAAATGTAACTAGTGAGGGATCTTGAGATAAAATTATCTTGGATTTAAGGTGAACCCTAAATCCAATGACTGGTATCTTAAAAGAATATGAGACAAAGGGAGGGATAGGTCATGTAAAGAGTAAGGTAGAATATGAGGTTATGCTGTTGAAAGCCAAGGAATCCAGAATCTAGAACAGGCAAGAAAACAGTCTCACCTGGGCCTTCAGAAAGACCGTGGACCTGCAGCACCTTGATTTTGGACTTCTGGCCTCCAGAACTATGAGACAAAAAAATGCTGTTGTTTTACATCACCCAGTTTGTGGTAATTTGTTACAGCAGCCCCAGGACACTGAAATAATCTTAGTCCTCTTTGGACTAAAAAAGTGGAAGACGGTGTATCAGTTTGGTAAATATAAATAGTGACCTCAAAGTCACAATTGATAGAACATCTTCTAATCCCATCTTTTGAAGAAAGCCAGAAACAGGTGGGGGTCATTTTTTAAAAGATAATTAAGAGATTTATATTTTTTAAACAATCCAAGTGCCATATTGACATGAATAATTAATAAATACGACGGTACATGATCAATAGTAAAAGCATGATTAAAATCACTTAATGGAAAAAAATTTAAATCATTCATTCAATGAAAACTTAGTTATGCTATTGAAAAGGTAGATTCAGAAAGTAAATATACCTACTTTGATCAATGGAAATTTGAATATAATGTAAAATGTCAAAATACAGCAGGGAAAATCAATTTTCTTTTCACCGAAGGATTAACCTCTCCTGACACTGGCAAAGACTCTAATAAGTATAGATTGCTTTTCCTGAAACATCAGATCAACATAACTAAAGATTATGTTCAAACTGACTGCTGATTTAAAAAAGAATAATTTCTTAAAAGTAATATTAAATTTAGCAATCTTATTTGCCATACATTGTAAAAGCAACATTTTAGTAAATTTTCAGGTGCCTACTTTTTTTTGGTTTTAAAATGCTTTTATTTTTTATTTTAATTTTTTATTAATTTTTCACATCATTGTTCATTTTTAAGCAATATTTGCTTTCCCCCACCCCCTCAGGTGTAGTCCCCATAGAATTTCCTTCTCCAATGCACCTGTGCACCATCACCTCGGTCCCCTGTGCTCACAGCTTGCCTACTTTTTTTCTGTACAGACCATCATGTATTTAAACTTATTTCAGAAGACCCTAGCTCATCTACCTTTTTTACCTTTACACAGTTGCGATCTATAGTACAGTCTTGTTTTGATATTCTTAAGAAAAAATGAGAATAGCATAGAGCATAAAAAGTTTGAAAACTTTTAATAAAACATAGTTGAGGGATAAAAGATCTATTCACACATTTTCACTCTAAGTATCAGGAATATATGTATTTAGAAAATTGGATATTATTTTCATATATTCCCACAAAGACCTTCAAAATTATTAGAATGATACATGGAGATATTCATCATTAAACATTACATGTCCAAAGCATAAAAGATGGAAGGAATTAATCACTCTTAGTAACACCAAATATTTACTTTTTCTTCTTCTTTTTTTATCCCAGGAGATGTGTAATAATCACTATTAGTGAATTAAGTTGCTTGTATAGTTAATAAATTTTGTTAGTCAACCTTTTTGTCACCAAATATTTTAAAGGTGAGAATAAGTGTTAATTACAACTCAGAGATGAAACAATTTATATTTGAATTGTTTCTGAAACACTGATTTCTAATACTCTAAAGCTTAGAAAGAAGTAGAAATAGAAAACTAAGGTCAGTATAAAAGTTATTTTAGTTATATAAATTAATATTAAATATATAATAAATGAAAGAATTGTTTTTGAGAAGCAAATGATTCAATAGTAAATATTAGCAATGGTTAGGTTATAGAATATTTCATAAATTCTTCCTTTTTTTATATAAGCATAATTCTCTATTCAAACTGCATTGGTAAATCTGTAAGAGCCTGAACAAATAACAAAAGGGGTGGAAAAGAAGGCGCTATATTGCACACCATGTTAAACATCTTATTACACAGCTTCAGAGTAGGATTATGATGATGGCAGAGGAGGCGAAGGAGGAAGAAGGGAAGTGGAGAAGATAATTTTCCTTTCAAAGTGCTCTGGTATACTGTAACCTCTAATTAACAGATGAGCAAATGGAGCCAACAAAACACATACGAGGTACCCAGTATCTCATGACCAGTAAGTGACAGCACAGAGCTTAATCCAGATCTTGTATCGCTAAACCTCATACTCTTTCCACTATAATAGATTACCTCTTTGTTCCCTGAAATCAGGATTACATAATAAAATTGTTAAATACCATGGTTAAGATAGAAATCCCCCAAATCACTGTTGCTGGTGTCACCATAATTATAAAAATAAAAATTATGTTTTAAGAAATTATTGATGTTATATAAATTTATGGAGGACAAACTCTTCTTAAACACCCCCTGTTTCTTAATATAAAATCTTGGCAATGAGAAGGTGCTCCCAAAATGGTTAGGTGAATTATATATACTGTGAAGGAAAAGAACAAGATCCTGTAGAAGCAAATGAGAGACCTTATTCAGATAGCAGAAGTCAGTGAAGTTCTCTCTGACAAGGTATTTTAAAATAATTAATTATATAATATTTCATGTAGTTTACAGTCTAGCAGAGGAGAAAAACATTAAAATATTGTAATAATTATATAACTGGTTATCTATTTACAACTGAGGTCAGTCAATTCACTATCGCTGAATATACTATTTAATTCCAAAGTTAACTCATTTGTTGATATTACTCCTCAGCTTGAAAATGACCTACTTTCCCTTTATTACTTAAGTCCTGTTTCATGTTTTATCAAAACCTTGCTAGCTTTAGTTATGTTTCTTACCTGTAGCTCACAGAGGTCTCTAATTTACTGAAAAACTTCAACACTTAATTGTTTTTCTAGCAATGGTAAATGGGTTTCATCTTACATCTGACTTCCTTCAATGTTAATGATTGTCCAAATTGTTGTCTTCACGTTCTAGTTCAGTGGCAGAGAGAACCATGATGGCTTAGTGATGTCTTCATGGGCAGTGAAGTGGAAAAAAGGGACATTGTTGGGTCTAGAGAATTTGTTTAACAACAAAGAGTGCCTTTTTTTATAGTGTTCATTTTCCACTAAATTTACAGCACATATTTAATACTGAGTATTTCTATTTTATTTTTAAATTATGCCTCTTCAAGCATACTATAAGTTGTGTGTAGTCAGGGGCCATATATATTTCTCCATGTCCATACTATACAGTCATACTTTACAAAACAGACATCTGCTAATGACTGTCAATATTAAAAGCATCTTAAAAGAACTTTGTAACATAAACTAAAGGTTTAAGTAAACATGTTGTCTTTGTCATCTCCAGTTTCAAATTAAACATTGGGAAGTTGATAATAATTAACAACTATGTACATGTCTGCTGAGTAGTATAGTGAACAAAGATAAGGTAAGCAAGTACTTTTAAATGGATTTAAACATATTTATAGTATTTATAGACATTATAGCTAAACTACTATAATACTATATATTATACATATTTATTAAAACTCCTAGATTTTTAATCCTTGTTTTAGCAGAGTGCATCTTCTTCTACATAGTATGTGCTGAAGAAATTCATGTTGGTTAGCTTGGAGTTACATTAGAGAAATATTCCATTTTACATTCCCCCCTGCTAAGCAAATGTATTTATCATATTCCATAACAGCTCACAGTTTGTTATACATTAACTGCTCACTCTCTGTGCCAACAAGACTGTGCTGGAACAGCAAATGAATTTGGTGCGTTCATTTAAATGATTCTGCAAACCACAGGCTACCCAGTTGTCTAATGATAAGAGAGCCCCAAAGCCACCTGATCACCATTATACTCTCTTAGTTTTTTGGACTAGCATGGTCAGTACTGTCAGGATATAAATACTGGGAAGAATGAGAAGGAAAAGTTACCTCAGACATAATCATGAAAAGGGGTTTTATTAATTTAGGCACCAGTGATGATGTGGCTAGGTTGGAAGGAGAAAGGGATATAGGATCTGAAGTGCTTTATCTGCTCCAAGACCAATGCTGGTTTTGGCACTTCTCTCACTCTAGTGAGTTGCAAAAAAACAAGCAGGTGCTAGCAATCTGAGAGACCACATGCCAGCTACAGCTGCTTCAAACTGATTCAATTACATCTGCCTGAATAGTCCCAGGACATCAAACAAGTTGAAGAGATCCATAGGTTGCAAGGAGTCCTAGACTATCCTGAGACAACCACCTGCAAATATCCACGTTTGGATATAAGCGATCTTTCTGTACCCAGGTACAGGAAAAAAGACGTGAAAAATGTGATTTTAATCCACCTTAAAAATAAACATTGACTGGAAAGAATACAAAAGACTCCTTTAAATTTTCATGTTCAAAATCTGACAGTAACCAAATTCTTGAGGATACCTTGAAATAGCCCGATTTTGTGAGAACATTTCCCAAATCATCGGGTACAGCACATTTACAGAACATGCTCTTGGGATCCGGACTTCGCTCCAAACCTTGTTTGTACAAAAAGGGGCCAAGCAGCTGGGAAATTCTGGAGTGGAGTGTGTCCTCATTAGTTCCCATCTGCCACCAGAACTCAGCTCATGGCAAGTTTGGCTAAGTCCTGGTGTACTCAGGTCCAAATGTGGGTCAGTTTTAATTACACTATACAGAATTCAGTGTGCAGTTTTTAAATCCTTATTATACAGCACAGAGGAATGGGCAGTTCTCCAGCTAATCAATTTTTTAAAAGTACATATATAAAAATTTTAAACCAGGCTAGACAGACAGTGGGTGGAAAAAAAAGTCTTCTAAAATGAGTACAAGGGTTACTTAAGAGAATTATTAGTGAAATTGGGTCATGAGTAAGTTCTGCTTTAAAACTTCAAAGTAAGAAATAATTTTACTGGTAAGATAGGAAACTTAAAGTACACAATGCCACAATGCTTCTTGCTCTTTTAGTGTGAATGAAGTAACAAGAGGGTGGACGCTTTCTGGTAAATACCTATAGGAGCACTGGCTTTCATGTAAGTAGATATATTCTATATTTTGTTATTATTCATACCCAGTCCTTTTCAAAGTTTATCACTCACAGGAGGGGTTGTAAAAGAAAATGAAAAAGGTTCACAAACTACCTGTTAAAAGAAAACCAGAGATGAGGGCAAGGAAAGAGGGAAAAGAAAAGCAGAGTAGCCAACCCTATGTATGAGCTGGTTCTCAATGCCAACCACACAAACTGGGGCCAGAATCAACCCATGCAGACTATATTCAGAATCCAACCTACCAAAAGCTTCATCAGGTATAGGGGAGCTAAACTACTAAGGCTTCAAAAATAATGGTCAGCAAAAAAATTGGAAATGAGGATGTAGGCAGTCAACATTGGGCATTTATGAAAAAAGTATAATGCAGCATTTTTGATGGATAAAATGTCATTTTGCTCAAGCTCTAGTGACAAAAAACCCCCAAAATATCCTTAAGCACTCAAAATATTTTGATAGAGTTGATATGAGAAATCCATCAAAAAGGTAATAAGGATTTTTAGGTTTTATAACGCAGCAATTAACATTTATTCATTGTATGATCTTGGACAAATTACTTATTCTCTTTGAATATAGGTTTTCTTACCTCTATAATGGGGAAAATAACAATAGATTGATATATGATTTATCAATAACACATATTCAATATAAGGAATATAGAAGTCATTCAATAAATGTTAATTGTTATTAACCCAATGGTTATAAGATGAATTGTGTTTCTCTCAAAAATATATGGTAGAATCCTAATGTGACCTTATTTAGATACATGGTATTTATAGAGGCATTCGAGTCAAAATGAGACAGAGAGAATCCCAATACACAATGAATGGTGACCTTATAGTAAAGGGAAATTTGGACACAGAGGTAGTTTATACCTCGAGAAAAGATGCTATGAACAGACACAGAGAGAAAATAAGCTTGTATTTAAAATGCCTATTGTGTCAGCCAATGTGGAAAGCTATGTGGAGGTTCCTCAGAACACTAAAAATGATCCACCATATAATCCAGCAACTCCACTCGTAGGAATCCACCCAAAGGACACAAAAACACTAATCTGAAAGAAAACCTGCACTCCTATATTTACTGTGGCACTATTTGCAATAGCCAAGATATAGAAACAACCTACATGCCCCCAAATAGATGAATGGATCAAAAAGTTCCAGCTATCAACATATATTTATCAAGACAAACTCATGCCATTTGTGGCGATTTGAATGGAGCTTGAAGGGATTATGCTAGCCAAAATTAGTCAGAAGGAAAGAGATAAACACTGGATGGTCCCACTTACATACGGAATAGAGAGAAAACAAACAAAAAATCAAGAAAAAGTCAAAACCAGCAAGCTGACCATGGAACTAAGGCATACAGCAAAGGAAGGGATAGGAGCTGGGGCAAAATAGGGGAGGGATGAACACAAGGGAATAGGGTGATGGTTCATGGATGATTTTTTGGTGGAAGAACTACAGGGACTACAATGATAAAAAAACAAATTTAATTAATAAAAAAATAAATGAAATACCCATTGTATTCTACGTTGTTATAGCAGCTCTAGCAAACTAATACCCAACTAAACAAAATTTCATTATTCATCAATGTTTACCCTGACTCATCATGGTCAAAACTATACATCTGACATTAGTCAAGTCAACTTTACTACTCTGTTAAGTAATTCCATTTAAATCTAGTTTTTACCTCCATATTGTTATTCAGAAAAATGTTGCTGCAATATAAATAGCTTGGTTGAACATAGTTTACTGGAATTAAGATCACCTAGTTTTTATTAAAGGTAATTCAAATAAAATTAAATTAAAAATCTAGCCAATTATTGAGGGAGTTTCATAGGAAGTTATTAGGATATTTACCAGATTAATTTCCTTTAATAAAAAGTTAAAGTCTTATACAGCCACCTATTCATTGTTAACTATGATCACTAAACTTAGGGATGCTTAGATTGTGAAACTTTACCTAGAGAACTACCTTCAGTTCACTACAGTGCATATTAGATGACTTAATTGGCAAGTAAGAGTTCTTCACTATTCGTAAGAGATTGTTTATAAGGGTAACTGACATTCAAAAGAGAGGTGACAGTTGTCAGGAATTGTACTAATAACCCTTCCACTGAAAGGCATGTTTTTTATAATCACCAGACCTTGAAGTGAATGTAGTTATCTCAAGTTTTTCTTTAAACAGTCTTACAGAAATATAAGTGCATAGTAAAAAAAAAAAGTGGGATCTAACCATCCTGCACTGAGATACTAAGCCGCTATCATTCAAGAATGAACTTTGCCCAAATTAACTTTTTTAATAACTGAATCCCAAACTTCCCCTAAATTCCTGGGCTGTCCATCTTAATAACCTTCATATTTTAACAAAAGAGGAGAGAAGAAAATTAAAATGTAGGAAATATAGTAGATGTCATTCACTAAATAAAGTATTTTGTATGTCTAAGCTACTTTAGTTCTCACATTAACCATTAAAAAAGTGGGTGTGGTAACCACCATATCATAAGTAAGAAAACTTGAAGCTTAGTAAAGTTAGGCAACCTTGGTGAGGTAAATCACACAGCTACTAATTTGTGGAATTTATATATTTCAGGGCAGGTCATTTGGATTACAAAGTTCTTAAATCCAAACTCAGGCAACAGATTTAGAATCCAGATATCCCAGAAGCACAGCTGGCTTGCAAAATGATTTATTTAAGGTATTCACAGACTTCTTTAAATATCAGAAGCCACACATATAATAGATATCTTGCTAAACCTGACTTAGTTTATTCTTCTTACAAAGAAGTCAATGATGTTCACAAACAGGAATGAAAAGACTTCAATCAAATTATCTGAAATGAATCTTCTTCAGAGAACACTTGAAAGTATTTTAGATTCAGTACAGTTATGATCCATTTTATTATAACTATTCCAGCAACTTTATGTATTCGATTTACTTCCAAGAGATAAGTAATCAACTCTCCAATCAATGGTAGGAAATAAATTAATTCTAATATTTTTCCAAATGTGGTATCTCAGGCTAGACCAAGAGCTCTATCCTGTATCTCTTACCTACCTAGACTCTATAACTTTGTAAAGTATATGATATTTTGTGAGCTTATTTCCTAATCATGTATAAAATAAACATGGCAGATAGATGACCATTATGGTCTCTTCCCATTCTAATACTATATGATTTGTTTTGTTTTGTTTTTATTTATATATTTTTTACATCACTGTTCATTTTTAAACAATGTTTGCTTCCCCCGCCCTCAGATGTAGTGCCCATAGAATTTCCCTCATCAATTCATCCGTGCACCATCACCACAGTCCCCAGTGTTCCTCCCTCCTTTCCTCCCTCCCTCTGGTTCCTCTCCCTCCTCCTTCCCTGCAGGAGGATGTCTCTGATTTACAATTGTCTGTTTGTTTTTGTTTTGTTTTGTTATTTTTGTATAGTTATTATTTTTCCCCCGATGTCTTATTTGGTTCCCCTATATTCCTCCTATAAGTGAAACCATCCGACATTTTTCTTTTTCCTTCCATATGAGTTTTAAAATCTCTTTTAAAGCCCTCAAAGAGGAGGTAACAGGATAGAATCTTTAAAAAAATGTATCTGACAATGCTGAAACCAGATCCCTACTATCTTTCTTTAGTATCTGAGAAATTAAGTGGTGTTCCTGTAATCAGGGAAATGCAAATCAAAACTACAATGAGATACCATCTTACACCAGTGAGAATGGCACATATTATAAAAACTAGCAACAACAAATGTTGGCGAGGATGTAGAGAAAAAGGAACGCTCCTGCACTGCTGGTGGGAGTGCAAACTGGTCCAACCATCATGGAAAGCTGTGTGGAGATTCCGCAACCTGCCAAAGATGGAGCTGCCATATGATCCAGCAATCCCACTCCTGGATATTTACCCAAAGACACAGAAACATTAATTCAAAAGGGCACCTGCACCCCTATGTTTATAGCAATATTATTTATAATAGCTAAGCTATGGAAACAACCCAAATGCCCCCAAATATCGAGATGACTGGATCAAGAAGGTGTGATTCATATACACAATGGAATATTACTCAGCATTCAAAAAAGATAAACACATGCAGTTTGCAGCAACATGGATAGAACTGGAAGGGATCATGCTCAGCGAAATAAGCCAGAAAGAAAAAGAAAAATACCAGATGGTCTCAACTCATAGCAGGGATATAGAAAACCTAAACAAGGTACCAAGAAAAAGACTAATTATAATAAAGTAAAAATCAAAATCAACAAGCAACTATAAACCAGAGACATAATACAGGGGCCGGGGGTGGGTGGAGAGTAGGATGAAAACAAGGGGGGGTGGGAATTTTATGGGGAATATAACCCAGATGAAAATGCATACATTGTGCAAAAATGAAAAATGATGTAAAAATATATTAAATAAATAAATAGACACTACTAAAAAAAAAAAAAGAAATAAGTGCTGTTGATGGCCAAGATTTATTGAGCACTTGCCTTGTGCCAAGCATGGAATTAACAATTTTACATTTATTGTTTTGTCAGGGGAATATAGTTCAATCTAGCCTGCTAAGGTTCTGGGGAAAAAAGTAATTTCCTTGATATTGACCTCTCACCCACTGTTGTAAATTAAGGTGAAAGAAAACATGTTCCCAGATGAAATGTACTTCCAAACTAACAACATACATGAATATCATCTAACAGTGGGATCAAAATCCCAAGACTAACACAAGATGATCTGATGCTATAGATACTGAATAACTATGTAACCTTATGGACTACCTCATGATACACAAAATGTAACTTAGAAGGACCTATCTAACCTAGATCTTTTGATGCTATAGATACTGAATAATTACGCACTCTTATGGACTACCTCATGAAATATAAGATGAAATATAAGATGTAACTTCAGAAGGACCTATCTAACCTAGATCTTAATGATCTTGTTGGCACTCTACCTCTACTTGACTTTATCTCTACTTGTTTACAGTTAAAATGAATAATAGAAACCATAATTATAAACATGTATACAGTAAACAAAAGGCCCATTATTTCTGTTTGCCAAAACAGTAACAGCTTTTTAAAATGATATACTCTTATCTGACTAAAAGAAACTCAAAATACAGTTTATTTTTGTGTTTTGAGTAGAGAGAGAGAGAAAAAAAGAGACAGAGGAGAAAGAGAGAAGCTGCTGGCTCAGAAAACCTATGTAAATAATCACAAAACAGAAGATGTGCTTATTTGTATGTGCAAAGTACTTACAAGGTGACTAATACCAATCACTTTCATTGAATGCCTCAATCTTGTGTGTAAAATGGGGATTCTATAATTTTCTCATAGACAGCAAGAATGAATAAAAAATATATTACAAATAGTGGTGTAACTCTTGATTACAATGAAAAATCAATTCTTACATACTCATTTCTCATTTTCAATATAGAATTTATCAGTAGTTTCATCTCTGTCTAGTAAGCTTAATAAGAACTAAAGGAAGTCCATCAAGACCCATCAAAAATATATAAATAACAGGTTTCTAGGAATTTCCATCCCTCTGTCCCTAACACTACTCCAGAAATATTTTATTCATGTATGCATTTTTTCAACATGTATTGAAAACCTACTGTGTATAAGATGCTATATTAAGGAGATGTGGGCAATCCTTTCCTATTCCCAAAGAGGTTACTTAAATTCACACTATGGTGATCTGACTTTTAAAAGCATATTTAAATGGTTAAATAAAAAGATACAGTAGGTCTAAAATTCTATTTCACTAAATACTGAAAAAATACTATGTAAATTCTAAATAGTACTAATATTACAAAATACCAAATACTGATGGTACTAAATATTTCAGTATTTAGTATTATAAACAATGTAAGTCATTTGAATAAGTTTTCAACAACAGGAAATTGGTACTGCCACATAAAATTATTTAATCAATACTTTCCTATTGAATTGTCATTTTTATGTTGCATTTCTATAACATTATACCTAACTAGTATAAGATACAGCCTAACTTGTCTATATTACAAATACAGATATTTTATATAGTAATAGTAGATAAAAATAACTAAATATCACTAACAACAACATTTAGGAAAAAGTACCAGATGACTAGGATTTGATGAAAATGAATGTAAGTATTTGTCCTTAAAATCTACACCTGGATTTTAACCCCTTTTTGGGGGAATTACCATTTTATTTTCACTTTTTCATAATTTATTTTCACTTTCATTTTCTCTCTTTTACCTAACTACAATCGAGATACATGCACAAATCAAGAAATCATCTCACAATATATGCTTAAATTTTCTGAATGTGCCCCATGTGTCCACTAATAGCCAAATGCTTTCAAATCTGTTCAGCTAAGTGGATCAATAACTATATCCAGCCTCCCACGATGGGATTGCCAACATGGTAAAATTGAGCCAAATACAAATTGTCTCTACTAGGACAAAAAAGTATTATCAACCCAGTTATCTAAATAGATCTGGTTTTCCTAAGTATCCTTCAAAAAAGTTAGCATGCATATTATTTAGGGCAGTCAACAGTTATAAAAAAATATTGAGACTTGGAATGAAAGATTTGGAGAAAATATTTGTGAGCTCAAACCAGTGAGTTTTATAAGAAGCCAATGCAATTTCAAGGTCTAAGTCAAGTAAGAGGATTTTTTTCAAACTCAGAGTACACAAAATACGTAATAGCACAAGCAAATGCTAACAAGCTTCTCTGTGTCCCCACTCATACGACACAGCTGCAAGCAACAATTGAGCAGGTGCAACCAAGCTTCTGAGAATTCCTGCCTGTTGCCCAGGAACCACAACACCACAGGCTGAGATTTTAAACAGGTGCAAACATTTTTTTCCATTCCTCTAGTGCTTGAGACAGTGCAGCAGACAGTGCATCTGCAACAACAACTCCTTACCTAAAGCAACCACAACATAAAATAAACTTCCAAGCAGCAAAAAAAAAAAAAGTTTGAAAATAAAACAATAGTATCAAATACAGTGGCTTTGCAAGCTTGACCCCCTTAGCAGTCATTTTACTAATACAGTTCCATAAAAACTCTAATCTCTTCAAATGAATGCTTTGTAATTCAAATTATTCTGCCTCATCAAACCTTACAAATGTTTAATTCTTACAATAGTGTGAAATACAAGGTATGTATAAAACATGCTATCCTTTAAGAAGCTGTCGATATAAGTACTTGAAAATTAACATTTTCACATTATGAAATCGGTAAGCAATTTTAATACACAAAAATGTAGTAACTTGTCATTTCATACACAGATTTATATAACTGTAGGCAATTCAGATACATACCTGTGCAGCTATGGGGCACAGAAGACTAGTAAATTATCGGGTACTCTGAAATACAAAGCAAATACATAAGGTAAGTAAAAAATGATATTCTAAATAAAGCCAGTTTTTATGTTTAGCCAATTTCTGTAGAGAAGTAGGGAACACAGTAGTGATTAAAGAGGTGATTCATTTTATATCTACATTTCCCCCATAAGATATTCCAGATCACCATAAATTCATATATGTGAATATATACACATAGAATCCTTTAGAAGAGTTATCCAAACCCAGCAACAGCTAGGAACTAAGACTCACCATGGCCTCAGAACTGAAAATGCTTTCACCAGAAGATGAGGCAAACACTTAAAAATAATTTTTTTTTTTTTGGTATACTTCCAAGAGTATTGCCTTCCTAATACAAGTATGACTACTACTCTCTAAACTGAAACAACTCAGAATTCACCTGCACTCAGTTTGGATAGAACATTGGTAAGGAAGAAAGGTGCTTTTTAGAGGTGATGGCATGAAAAATTCATAAATAAAGAAAAATAAACTTTGAGTATTCACTAACTTAACAGCAAATGAGATTGAGGCCTACAAGAGAGAACACTACAGTTACACGAGATAAAATGCCTCAAGCCAGCACACTTTGAGAAAGCTGCCAATAAAGCAGGTATCAAGCTGAAAGACAATATAAGCCCAGCCCAAGCAAAGGTATGCAGATTTTGTAAGTAATCCTCAAAAATAGTTTTATGTAGGTGGAAACTATATTGTATTAGACAGACTCCAAACTACTGTGACCCTTGAAAACATTTCATAATTCTTTATGAAAGTAAGCTGAAGTGTTGAATTTATTTACTTCTGAACACAGTGAATGACAGTGACATGTTAAAGTATGTAGGTCTAGCTAATTTTTGCTTAAAAGTCTGTAGAGGCAATAATCAACTTTGATGATAGTTCAACAGGATGCTAGTTTCAGGCACTTCTGATGGCAGTGTGTGTAAGTTGCTAAAAATTTTCTGAAAAAATATTGGGTATTATGTATCATGAACATAATTTACTCCTTAATTTTAGTTCTAGGAATCTATCTTAGATAATTAAAAACAAGATATTTATGTAAAAAAGACAGCAAAAAACACAAGCAACCAAAATGTACTATAGTAGAATAATAATTAAATAAAACAGCACACATAAAAAAAAGATGCTTGGCAACAGTACACAAGGACCCTTTAGGAACTATAATGTCATATGAATGTACAGGATATGAAATACATGGGAATTATGAAATGGCATGGATTAAGAAAAAAATAAGGAAATACCGAGGGACTATATTTGGATAATAAGATTATGGTTTTAATTTTTTATTTTTATTTTCACGTATGGTTAATCTCTACAATAAATAATCTGTGTGAAAATAATTATTTTCACAATGGGAAAAGGATATTAGTTGGCAGGGTAAAGAAAAAATTTCTACAGTGGCATATGGAAATCACAAATCACAAATCTTCCTAAGTGAAATAAATTAATTCAGTCACACATAAAATCCACTAAGCATACCTACAGTGAGAAACACATCCTCACTACTTCCTCATAGGGGTAAAACCAAGGTCTCTTCATTCCACTGCTTTGAAATCTACACTAGTAATTCAATAACACATTTTTAATCATCTTAGTAAAACTTCTTTAATTATGCAGAGTGAAATGATGGCAAGAACAACTTAGGATCGAAAATCTGTTCAACCAAGTACAGACTAATTTAGTCACTAAGTCAAGTTTAATGAGCATCTATTACATGTTTACTGAGCACCTATTACATACAAAGTCTGTGTTTGACATGATAATAAGGTAAAAGATAAATCAGAATATATTTTACCCTCACAGAGCTAACAATATAAAAATACTGGCAATTTGTATGTATACCTTTCCATTAATTTTGTTGTGAACCCAAAATCATTCTTTAAAAAAGTCTTTAAAAACACATACACACACACACAAAAATATATACATACAACTCACAGAAAGATTTAAACACAGCACAGTTTAAGGCATCTGTAACATATCTGGTATACTTGAAAGCAAGAAAACGTATTTCAGACTTATTCTTTTATAGTATTGAGAAAATGCTAATATTTGGGTAATAATAATAAGCCAAGAGTATGTAAGTATGCATCACTTATAAAATACCTTAGTAAATTATTTGTCTCAGTCTTTAACTTTTTCCTTATGTGATCTACTTGTTTGTTAATAGTTATATAATAGGAGACCAGGTATGAAGTAATACTGATCCAATCTTGGATGCCAGATGTGTAAAATCATCCAGGTTATCTAAGGTCACATAAAACATATGCACAATTATTAACAGGCAAGAGTTATTTATTGGCAACCAAAGTAAATAAGTGAGTTACTTGCTAATCTTGCCAAGGAAACTGTTATAACACCATCACCAGGGGAATAAAAGGAAAGCAAGAGTGGACAGACCAATGCTGAGAGGACACCTAACAACCAAAGGTGGTGGAGGAGAACTACTTTTGTTGTACAGAAAAAATGATGCAGAGTAGACTTTCTTTCAATAGTAATTCAGTTTCCTTGAGGTCAGGATCCGTAACTGGCATTTGCCCCTCTGAAGCTAATGTCACACAATGGTTCTGAGGTTCCTTATTGGGGTCAGCCTGTGTGAAGTGGTGCCAACCACTAACAGAAGCTATTCGTGTGATCAATGATCTGTAGATCTGAGGCTCACAGAGTTCTAGACAGCCACAGAGTTATATGAAGCAGGACTGTGGTTAAATGATTAGCCTTTGACGTCAGACAAACCTGGAATGGAATTCTAATTCCCTTTCTTTAAGTGTGTGATACTGAGCAAGTTACAGTTTCCCTGTCTGTAAAATGAAAATCGTATTACCTGTCCTATAGGATTGTTTGTGGGCATTACATATTCAAGCATGTAAAGGAACTAGCCCAGTGTCTGCTACAAAATAAGTCTTGCTAAATAGGAGCATTGGTACTGTTCTAGTTGTATGAGAAAAGGAGAGGAAACCTGCCCCTTTAAACAAAGGAACTAAGTTAAGCAGGGAGTAAGAATATACATATTGTTGAGAGCTTGTTCAAGATATTACTCTACATGCCACAGTTTTTCCAATAGCCAGTCATGTGCTGGATGCTCACAGAATGCCTCTGAATCAGGAAACATGCTAACAATATTAATAGCCACACTAAGCAACCCTAACCAGTCTTTATAAGCACTATTTTTATTATTGAAGAGGAAGGCAGTAAGTAACCTGTAGAGAATACTGGCTATTTTTCTGCGCAAAAAATAAAGACTATTCCTCTAAACTTAACTGAAACAATCAGGAAATAGAAAATAAGAATAAAATGAATGTAATTATTCACTGAAATCAGACCAATGTGCTGTGGGTTCATCAATCACATGTGGGCAGCATCACTTTTTTTGTTTGTAGTTTTCTGTAGTTTCTGCAAGTGACCTGAGAACACATATAATGCAAAGTCTGCAAACATAGGTAAAAATGTTATAATCACTTTTTCTCTAGGGGTTTTGAATACATAAATGAATGCATTCTTATGTTGCTGGAGTCCTTATTTCTGTTTTGATTTGATGGACAGTATAGATCGAGAAATGTTAAACGGTGTCTTCAAGAACCCACAGATTATATTATCCCTAGAATTGCTTGGCTCACTGAGACTGAAGTTACTAATAGCAATATTGCAGATGGAGGTATACTATAGAGGATTATTTTAAATCATTTTTATTCCCAGATTGGCACAAATGTGCTCCATAGTAGGAATGAATAGATCCAACTATATGTTATAAAGTACAGAAGAATTATCTTCCATCCATATTGTTTGGGTCTGTCTGGAGAAGGAAGAGGGGGTTACTTAATGGTGTCTTTTGAGCCATGAATAAATCAAATAGTTTATTCAGTTAAGGCCCTGAAAAGGGTCTATAGGAACATTAAATCCATAAGTGTCCTAAACCTAAATTTAGACTAAAAAACAAAAAAATTTCCCCTATAACTGAACAAGCACTCTTAGTAACATTTTAAGTGTTTTAAATTTAAAAATTTACCTATTTTGAAAAGACGCTACGTAATCCAAAACACTTTTATTTTATTTAATATGTATTACTCCCTTTAGACTCACTAGTGAGCTTAGCATTCTATCACTATAATAATGTTATTATAAAATGTAGACTTTAATCATGAAGAAAGTCAATTTAATTTTTAACAAGTGAGGTACCCTTATTTCCGCAACTTACCGGAACAGAAAACCAATGGAGTGTAAGAGAAATTGTCATTGTGAAAGTAGATCTGAAAAACATTGTTAATTATACTTATTTTTGTAAATTTCTAAGCAAGATTTAGCCTTTCAGTCCAAAATTTATCTTTTTATCACAAAGGCTAAGAATGAGAAGCAATAGTTATCTATCAATTCTGAAAACTGGAAACAGATAAAGTACAATAAGGAAGGAAAAAGAAATCAAAAGATAAATACCCACCCTTTCACCCCAAAACACAGTTGGTCTGTCTAGACCTTAGGTCAGATCAATTGGAAAAAAGCCATAAAATGCATAAAAAATAAAGCTAACAAAAATTCTGTATTTGAATTTTCTAGTATGAATGACCACCACTTAAAATAGGACAATTTGATATCAATTTTTATGTACAAACATGAACTCAGAAACCCGATCTAAAATAAGTTAATAATTTCACTTTCTTATAATCTGTATTTCACAGTTATTAAGGAGAAATGATTTTTAATAGATGATTTTTTTAAACTTAATTTCTCACATAAAGGTTAAGAGTTGTTAAGAAAATGAACACAACTAGAATTTAGATAAATAATAAGAATTATATTTTCAAAACCCTCTCATTTTGAAGTTTTGACTATTAAATGGAATTATTTATTCTTGGGGAATGCAAAAATTCTGACATGCTTGTACACATTCTTGGAGTCTTGGCTGAGATATTACCTCCTCTTCTGATGCCCAATGGTTAATCTTATAATAATCATCATACTGCAAAAAAACAAAAAGAAAATAGGACTACAAATATGGGAACAGGAGTTTCGTATCATTCACCATTACATCTCTAGTCCTTAGAACAAGTACCCAATAAGTAGTGGCCATGACTTAAATATTGGTTACACAAATTTTGATTTAATTGTGTTACACCTATTCCGGATAATCAAGAAAAATTACACAGTGTAAATATTTAAGGAATTAAATTCCTACACAAGTTCTTTTTCAAACTTAAAGGACTAATCTTCCAAAACCTTTTTTTTTTTAAATTTTTCTACTTTCCTTTTAATCAGTACAAAGCTAAGTGATGAGAATCTGAATCGTAAATGTTTACAACAGATTAGGAAACCTGGTGGACTTGGCCCCAGGGTGGACAGGGGTGAATGAATACAAATCCACCCAACTTGTTAACAAACACCTAATATAGTAGAAGTTGAACACAGAGTTCCCTGAGAGAGTTCTGCAGTTCCTAACCAATTGTGTGATGCTTCTACTGGCTCTGAATGGCCTCCTCTGACCATTGTTCCTGAGACAGATCCCTCCATTATTTTACTCTTTTGTGACAATTACAACAGTTTGAATTATTCATGTGATTATTGATTTATGCATTTATTCTCTCTCTTCTCCACTAGGTTCTACACTCCACAGAGGCGATGTTATTTTGTTAAGCACACTATATTCAGGGTCTAGTTTACTGCCTGAAATACAATAAATACTCAATAACTATTTGTTAGATGTGTACATATGAGGTTTGGAATGGCAGATTTAAATCACAAGAGATTGTAAAATTAGATTGGTAACCGCTACCCACTACATTTTTTTTTTCTCTACATTCCAACTCTATCCCTTGGAAGCCTTGTAGTAGGTTTGTTTTTGTTTTTGTTTTTTGGTTATAAATTCAATTCAATTGATGGAAAGGCAGGTAAGCTTCAGAAACAATTCTAGGTAGGTTATAGGTAGAATATCTAGAATTGGAAAGAGAACAGTGACCACTTCTAATTAGAAGGTTTGAGTACAAACTCTTGGTTACTAAGTGTACATCTTAGGGGAATTTACGTATTATCCCCATACTAAAATTCATCTTATATTAAATATGCATTTTATCTAATACTGAGTTTTTAATGGCAACTGAATGGCATTGTATAAATGAAAGAAGCTGCTACTATAATTCATGGCATTCAGGAGATGGAGTTTAGCACTTGAAGCTCCTTGACATTGATCTGTCAGTGTCTGCAGCAAAAGAGAGTTATGATTTGACTAAAGCATCCAGGAGCAAACACTTTAGGAAGAGAAAAATGGAAGAAACGAGGGCTCAATGGTAGGAAAAAAGTAAGTAGATGTTAAGGACAATAAGTTTTTAAAAAGTGTACTACAGAGTAGTAGTACTGTAATAGCAGTTTGAAATGGAAAGAGATTAAACCTGATAGAAAAATTGCCAAGAAATCTATTAGCTTTTCCCTTAGGTGACACAGCATCCCCTTCATATAAATAAAATAATTGCTACTATTATAGTTAGGAGAAAAACCAACTGAAATGTACATTAAACACATATTAGTGATTTAACATTCTTCACATGATTTCACATGCTGGAAACTCAGCCTGTGTAAATACAGCCATGAACTTTATTATTTACTATGATAAAGTAACAGCATTTCCTTCTCTATGTACTACCTGCAGAGTAATAAAAGGCAAATGTGTACTTGCTCTTTAAGTACAATTACAAGGCAGCAGAATACAGAGTAAGGCCCTTTCTTGTATTGTGAGCTTATCAGACAGTGGCTACTAACATTGGAAGAAAACCTAGTATCAGAGAAGTTAATTAGAAATTATTTTTTCATACTTAGTTGATTTCATTTTCTCACTACTTTAGTCAAATTTATGTCAGATCCCTCATTAAAATTGTTTTCTGTTTAAAACATTATCTTTCTAGTTTGTATGTGAGTGAGAGAGTAAGAGGGAGTTCTTTGGTCAATTATTAAAGAAAAAGGATAAGAGATTTCACATGCATTGCATACCAAAAGTAATCACCATGCCTTCATACTTCATGTCAAGGAATGCCCACCTGGTACCATTAAAGCTCATCAAAATAGTTTCTTTGAATTCAGCCTTAGTCCACTGGCAGTGATAAACCGCTTTTTTTTTTTTAAGTCTATGGTCTCTACAAAACTGTTGTCTTCATTAGGGTTGGAATTTTGTCTACATTTCTTTATTTTCTATTACCATTTAGCTCAGGAAGGGGCTATTTCATTCACTTATTAAACAGATATTTATGAGTGTTACTATATTACAGACATTAGGGGTGAACAAAACATCAAAATTTCTGATCTCATGGAGATTACATTTTCTTGTGAGCAAGTAATCGATAATAAACAAAAGACTCATGTTAAATATATACAATGATAGAAATTGGTCCATAAGGAACTACGATATAGGAATGAAGGGAAAATAAATGATGGTGTATGGAGTTGGTATTGAAATATTAGATAGGGTGACCAGCAATGCAATCATTGAAAGAGCACATTTAAGTAACACTGGGAGTAAATGAAGGAGTGGCTTAGGAAGAAATCCTTGGAGAAAGAGTTTTTGAGTCATATATATGAGAAATACAAAGGTTTGCTGGCAGAAGTAGGCTTTTCTGTTTCCTATAAAATATCAGATTTTATTCACATAGAAATGATGATACTAAAATACACAGGTGCTACAATTTAAGGAGAAATACACTCAAAATGAGAATTTTAAAACATCTGATCTCATAGAGAGAAATTAAAATTCTAAGAAAACAGAAACCAAAAAAATGATGTTAAACACAGGGAACTTGGATTTTTTGATACTACCACCATACTCCAGTGGTATTACATCACTCAACAATAACCAGGGAATCCCAGGGACACAAAGTAAGAAATTACAGAGAATGGCAACCAAGTAATGTAACTGAAGTACCTAGCAGAAGCAAATCCACTCTTCCAGGACACCTTCAACATTCTAGGTCATATGGGAGATTCACATAAAAAGAGGACATTTCAGTGAGGAAGAGGTCACATATTGAAAGTATCAAACACATGAGGAAAGGTCTTTTCATAATAAGTAACCAGACACAAAAGTATATCCAATAAAATGAGTGTTAAGTTTAAAAATGAACACAAGACAGTCTTAAGAACTGAAGTGAAAATACTACTCTTAGCCTTTAGCAGGAAATAACAGTTAACATAAGAAAATTAAAAATAAAATGCAAAAATATGAAAATAATAGATTTTATTAAAAATAGGAAAAATGGTAGAAACTATTATTAAAATTACTATCTTAAATGAGGTTACATCACATTAGATACAATTAAAGGAAGAACTGCTAAATGAAAAGACGATTTTAAGGAATTTACAATAAGAGGTTGTAAAGCAGATGTTAACAGATCTAAAGGAAAGAATAAAAAGATCTAACTATCATTATTTGTAGATGACATGATAATATACAAAGAAAATCCAATGATGCCACTAAAAATCTAATTGAAATAATAAATTGGTTCAGCAAAGTGGCAGGTTAGAAAATCAATATAACAAAACTAGTTGCATTCCTACATACAAACAGTAAACTAAAAGAGGAAGCAATCAAGAACACAATCACATCAGAAAGAACTAAATACCTAGGAGCAAACATAATGAAAGAGGTTAAGGATGTATACAATGACAGCTATAGAAATGGTTAACAGAAACAGAAGAAGACACAAAGAAAGGGAAATATATTCCCTGCTCTTGGGTTGTTAGAATTATTATTATGAAAATGGCCAACTTACACAAAACAATTTACAGATTCAATGTAATCCATATCAATTTCAATGGTATTCTTTAAAGAAAGAAAAGAAATATTACTGAAACACATGTGAAACCAAAAAAGATCCTCAGTAGCCTGAATAGCCAAAGTTATTCAGGCAAAAAAGAGAATGCGTGGTGGTATCTCATTCCCAGACTTCAAATTATCCTCCAAAGCCATAATAATCAAAACAGTGTGTTACTAGAACACAATCACACAGAAATCAATGGATTAGAATTGAGAGACCAGAAAATAAGTCCACATTTATATGGAGCGTGAATCTATGAGACAAAAAAAAACAAAAAAAAACAAAAAAAAAAAAACAAAAAACCATTGGAGAAAGGAGAGTCTTTTTTTTTTTTTAAATAGAGGCATTTTTTTTTATTTATTTATTTGTTTTGTTTTGTTTATACATGCACTGGGTACAGTCAGAAGCGTGGGAAGGTGAGAGAATTCACCAGAGCCAGAGCGGGGAGCAGAGCAGGTGAAGGACCGAAGTACACTGCTGAGGGGAGCAGCGGGCGGCAGGAGAGGTCTGTGCGCCATGTGGGACCCTCCTCTGGTGGCCGGGGAGCAGCCGGGGATCGAACCGGCGCTGCAGAGGCTGCGGGCAGCTTCGCAACCCAGCGCTCAACCGCTGAGCCACCGGGGAGGCCCGAAAGGAGAGTCTTTTTAAGAAGTGGTGTTGGGCATAATGGACAGCTACATGCAAAAGAATGAAATGACCACTATTATCCTATCACACACAAAAATTAACTCAAAATAGACTAGTGACATAGCTGTAAGACCTGAAATCATAAAATATTTAGAAGAAAACATAGGCATAACAGTCCATGATAGGCTTCAGCAAGGAAAAATAAGAGAGAATATAAACAATTAGGACTACATCAAACCAAAAAGCTTCTGCACAGTGAAAGAAACTATCACTAAAATGAAGACACCCTACTGAATGGGAGAAAATATTTGCACACCATATATCCGACAAGGAGCCGATATACAAGATCTTCAAAGAACTTATACAACTCAACAACAACAACAAAACAAAACTAGCATAAACTCGCTCTAAGAGGGGGATCCAGCCACCTTCGGGCAGACCATGGGTGCAGGAAAGTGCCCTTCTGACATGCCATTTTAGACCAGGTATCTTTGCGTCCAGAATCTACCTAGACTACGTGGAACTGGGAAAGGGCTGCCCCCACAGCCAGAGGTGAGCTGAAAAGCCCCCACAAGCCAGACCAGGTCTGGCCTCCAGTCAGAGCCCAGTGGGGGATCCAGTGATTTGTTGCCCAGAGGGCAATCCAGCCACAACCAGGGCAGTCTGCGGGACCACAAGACCCACCTCTGGAATTAAACAAATACAGAAGGAGAAGATTTTCTGTAACAGCGACCACTAACATATTCATAGTACCACTGCCCTACTGGACTTCTGGCATAACAATTTTTGACTCGATTGGACCACTAGTTTCTAACATCCCAGAAAGAGCACACCAGAAAGAGCACACCAAAAAGATGCTGGCCAGTAGCAGCAGCACAGTGTCCCAATGCATAGGACAAATTAGAAAACAAGCAGCAGGGAGAAAAACTACAAGCAACCAAGCAAGTCTTCAAGGAAAAGACACACCACAAAAAGAAAATCACCTACCAGAATGCAACAACAGTGACTTCCCAATAGAGAATTTAAAATTGCCATGATTAAAAAAATGAAAGAAGTCGAATATGATATGGGAAAAATAATCAATGATCAGAAGAATGAAATTGACTCCCTAAAGAGGGAAGTGAAAGAAAGCAGGAGATCAAAGGATTACTGGAGGAACTAAAGAACTCTGGGAAAAGCAGTGAAAACAGAATAGATGGAATGGAAGAATGAATAAGCACTCTTGAAGACACAGAAATAAAAAGAGCCAAAACAGAAAAGGAAAGAGAAATGCGAAGGAAAAAAGAATGAAGAAAGACTTCAGGAACTATCTGACTCCATGAGGAAAGGAAATATAAGAGTTATAGGAATCCCTGAAGGAGAGCAGAGAGGCATAGGAACAGAGAAAATATTCAAGGAAATAATTGAAGAGAACTTCCCAAACATGAAGAAGGAGCTGAAAATAGACATACAAGAAGCAAGAAGAAAACCAAACTTCCATGATGAAAGGAAAAATATAGCAAGACACATAATAGTAAAGCTCCCAAGAATCCAAGACAAGGAAAAAATAATGAAGCTGACAAGAGGGAAGAAACAGGTAACATACAAAGGAAAACCAATCAGGCTGACATCAGACTTCTCCGAAGAAACACTAAGGGCAAGGAGAGAGTAGAGGGACATAGTCAACAGACTCCAAGACAATAAATGCCAACCAAGAATCCTCTATGCCACGAAGCTTTCCCTCCTCTATGGAGAAAGAATAAGGACCATCCCAGACAAACAGAAACTCCGGAATTTCATTATGACTAAACCCCCACTCCAAAAAAATACTATGAGTCCTAAAGCCAGAATCAACAGAGGGATGAGTAAGAACAAAACAAGACAAAATAATAATAATAATAATAATTAAATAAACAAATAAAACCAAAGAAAAGACAAATATAATGGCAAATACAAACACTAACATATCAATATTAACTCTAAATGTAAACAGACTAAACTCTTCAATAAAAAGGCACAGAGTTGCAGGCTGGATTAAGAAACAAAACCCAACCTTTTGCAGTCTCCAGGAAACATATTTAACTACAAAAGATAAAAATAGATGGAAAATAAAAGGATGGAAAACAATCCTACAAGCAAATGGACCAAAAAAGAAGGCAGGATCAGCTATACATATATCAGATAAAACAGATTTCCAACTCAAAAAAGTAAAAAGAGTACCAGACAGTCCCTACATCATGATCAAGGAGACAATACTTCAAGAAATAACACTCATTAACATATACTCACCAAATGAAGGAGCACCAAAATATATCAGCCAACTACTGTCATCTCTGAAAACAGACATCAGGGAAAACACATATGTAGTAGGAGACTTCAACACACCACTATCAAAAATAGATAGGTCAATGAGAGAAAAAATAAGTAAGGATCTAGAGCTCATGGACTTAACAGACATCTATAGAACACTAAACCCAAAAAAATATGAGTACACATTTTTCTCAAGCGCACACAGATCATTCTCCAGGATCGATCACATACTGGGACACAAGACAAACATCAACATATACACCAACATTGAAAAATCATACCACCCATCTTCTCTTACCATAATAGAAATAAACCATAAAAAGAAGGTAAGGAACCCTCCTGCCTCATGGAGATTGAAACCCACACTACTGGAAGACCACTGGACTAATGAGGAGATCAAAGAACAAATTAAAAAATACTTTGAGTTGAAAGACAAGGAGGACACCAATTTCCTAAATGTATGGGATGCAGCAAAAGCTGTAATAAGAGGAAAACAATTTGCAATACAGACTCACATCAACAAACAATAAAGAACTCAAAGAAACAACCCAATCACACATCTCAAAGAACTAGAAAAAGAACAACAAAAAAACCTCAAACCAGTAGAAGAAAGGAAATAATAAAAATCAAAACAGAAATAAATGAAATAGAAACTAAAAAAAAAATCAAAAAGATAAATGAATCCAAAAGTTGATTCTTTGAAAAAATAAATAAAATAGACAAACCCCTAGCCAGGCTCACAAAGGAAAAATGGGAGAAAAAGAACAAATAAATAGGATCACAAATGAAAATGGAGAAATCACAACAGACACAGCAGAAATCATGAATAATCAGAAACTACTATGAACAGTTATATGCAAACAAACTCGAACAATCTAGAAGAGATGGACAAATTCCTACAACTCTACAATCACCCAAAGCTAGATAAAGAAGAAATAGAACACCTAAACAAACCAATTACAAGCAGTGAAATTGAAATGGTAATTAAAACCCTTCCCAAAAACAAAAGCCCAGGACCAGATGGATTTACAAATGAATTCCACCAAACATCTAGAAATGAATTAGTGCCTATCCTTCATAAACTATTCTAAAAACTTGAGAAGGAAGGGATAATACCAAACACATTCTATGAAGCCAATATTACACTAATACGAAAACCAACAAGAACAACACAAAAAAAGAAAACTACAGGTCAATCTCTCTGATGAACACTGATGCAAAAATCCTCCGTAAAATCTTAACTATCAGAATCCAACAATGTATCCATAAGATAATTCACCACGACCAAGCCAGATTTATTCCGGGGACACAAGCATGGTTCAACATCCAAAAATCAATCAATGTAATCCAACACATCAACAAAAAGAAATATAAAAACCATATGATAATATCAATAGATGCTGAGAAAGCTTTCAATAAAGTACAACACCCATTTATAATAAAGGCCCTTGAAATTCTCGGGATACAAGGAACATACATCAACATCATAAAGGCCATATATGACAAGCCCATAGCCAATATTATTCTCAATGGTGAAAAGCTGAAAGCATTTCCATTAAAATCTGGAACAAGACAAGGATGTCCACTCTCACCACTGCTTTTCAATATAATACTGGAAGTCCTAGCCACAGCAATAAAACGACATAAAAATAGGAAAGAAAGAAGTCAAACTATCACTATTTGTAGATGATATAATAATATACATAGAGAATCCCAAAAACAGCACAGAAAAACTAATCAAACTAATCAATCAGTTTAGTAAAGTAGCAGGATACAAAATCAACACACAAAAATCAGTAGCCTTTCTATACATAAACAATAAATCTGAAGAAGAAGAAATCAAGAAAACCATCCCTTTTATTCTTGAAACAAAAAAAAATCAAATACCTGGGAATAAACCTAACAAAAGAGGTAAAGGACCTATACAAAGAAAAATATAAAACACTGTTTTTTTGTTTTGTTTTGTTTTTAAAGATTTGTTTATTTATTTATATAAGCACTGGGTACAGTCAGAAGTGCAGGAGGGTAAGAGAATTCACCAGAGCCAGAGCGGGGAACAGAACAGGCAGACTGATGAAATACACTGCTGAGGGGAGCAGTGGGAGTGGCAGGAGAGGTCTGCGTGCCATGTGGGACCCTCGCTGGCAGCTGGGGATTGAATCGGCACTGCAGAGGCTACGGGCAGCTTCGCAACCCAGTGCTCAACCACTGCGCCACCAGGGAGGCCCTTTAAAACACTGTTAAAAGAAATAGAAGAAGACACAAAGAAATGGAAAGACATCCCCTGCTCATGGATTGCAAGAGCTAACATTATCAAAATGGCCATCCTACCAAAAGCAATTTACAGATTCAATGCTGTTCCAATAAAAATTTCAATGACATTCTTCAAAGAAATACAACAAATATTGATGAAATTCATATGGAGCCACCAAAAACCCTGAATAGCCAAAACGCTCCTGAACAAAAAAAAAAAAAGAAGGAAATGGAGGCATCACATGCCCAGATTTCAAACTATACTACAAAGCCATAATCATCAAAACTGCATGGTATTGGAACAAGAACAGACACACAGACCAATGGAACCAAACAGAAAATCCAGAAATAAACCCACAGATTTACGGTCAACTAATCTCTGACAAAGGAGGAAAGAATATGCAATGGAGCAAAGAAAGTTTGTTCAATAAATGGTTCTGGGAAAACTGGGTTGCTACATGCAAAAGAATGAAGCTTGACTACTAACTCACACTGTGCACAAAAACCAACTCAAAATGGATTAAAGAACTAGACATAAGACCTGAAACCACAAAATATATAGAAGAAAATAATAGGCGAAACACTACATGATATACACCTCAGCAACATCTTTAAAGACTCATCACCCAAAGAAGTTATAGCAAAGGCAAAGATAAACAGTTGGGACTACATCAAATTAAAGAGCTTCTGTACAGCAAAAGAGACAGTAACCAAAACAGACACCCCACTGACCGGGAGAAAATTTTTTCACACAACACTAATGATAAAGGACTGATCACAAAAATCTACAAAGAGCTGAAGAGACTCAACATAAAGTAAATAATCCAGTCAAAAAATGGGCAGAAGAGCTAAAAAAGGAACTTCTTCAAAGAGGAAATGCAAATGGCCCAACAGGCACATGAAAAATTGTTCAGCATCACTTGTAATCAGGGAAATGTAAATCAAAACTACAATGAGATACCATCTTACACCAGTGAGAATGGCACATATTAGAAAAAGTAGCAACAACAAATGTTGGTGAGGATGTGGAGAAAAAAGAACTCTCCTGCACTGCTGCTGGGAGTGCAAACTGATCCAACCATGTATGGAAAGCTGTGTGGAGATTTCTCAACCTGCTAAAGATGGAGCTTCCATATGATCCAGCAGTTCCACTCCTAGGTATTTACCCAGAGGACACAGAATCACTAATTCAAAAGGGCACCTGCACCCCTATGTTTATAGCAGCAGTATTTACAATAGCTAAGCTATGGGAACAACCCAAATGCCCAAAAATAGATGACTTGATCTAGAAGATGTGGTACATATACACAATGGAATATTACTCAGCAATCAAAAAAGATAAACACATGCAATTTGCAGCAACATGGATGGAACTGGAAGGGATCATGCTCAGCGAAATAAGCCAGAAAGAAAAAGAAAAATACCGGATGGTGTCACTCATAGCAGGAATTTAGAAAACCCAAATAAGAGGCCAGGAAAAAAGAGTAATTATAATAAAGTAAAAATCAAAATCAACAAGCAACTATAAACCAGAAACACACCATGGGGAGGGGTAGGAGAGGAGGGATTAGGGTCAAAATAAGAGGAGTGGGAATTGTATGGGGAACATAACCAAGATGAAAATGCATACATTGTGCAAAAATGAAAAATCATGTAAAAAAATATATAAAATAAAAAATAATTTCTAAAAAAACAAAAATGTAAACAAAAATGGGCAGAAGCGCTAAATACACACTTACTCAAACAAGACATACAGATGGCCAATGTCTGTGTGAATATGAAAAAAAATTCTCATCATTACTTATCATCAGGGAAATGCTAATCAAAACCACAATGAGCTACCATCTCATACCTGAGAGAAAGACCCATAACAAAAAAGGCCAGAAACAGCAAGTGCTGGAGAAAAAAAGAACGGAACCCAGATACACTGTTGAAAGGAATGTAGAGTGATCCAACCACTATGGAAACAGCATGGAAATTTCTCAAAATATTAAAAATTGATCTGTTGTATCAATTCTACTTCTAGGTATTTACTTGAAGGATGTAAAACACTAATATGAAAGGAAATGTGCACTTCACTGTTCACTGCAGCACTATTTACAATAGATAAGCTATGGAAATAACTAAAGACTCCGAGGAAAGAGGAGGCGATTAGAAAGATGTAATATATATGCACAATGATATACTATTCAGTTATTAAAGGAAACAATAAGTTCTTGCTTTTGGGGACAACATGGATGAAACTTGAGTGGATTATGCAAAGTGAGAGAAGTCAGAAGGAGAAAGACAAATGCTGGATGGTATCACTTTTATGTGGAGAAACAATACAGAAAATTAAAAAGGGTCAAATAAAAACAAACCAATAACAAACTCTAGAAATTTGGCGGTAGGACTGAGGCTACCAGAAGAAGCAGAGTGGATAGAGAAAAGTGGAGAGGGGGCATAATGTAGAGAAGTTTCAGTGCTTTGGTGCAGGCTTGGTGTGGTGACATACATCTGAAGAAGTGTGATCCTATACCTTTAAATCATATACAACTTTATAAACCAATGTTATCCCAAGGGGAAAAAAAAGAAACAAAAGATAGGCAAATAATACAATATTTTCACAACTGTGTTCATCACATTCATTCAAATAATTTTATTTTTTGAATGAATGTGATGAACACAGTTGTGAAAAGTATTGTATTATTCAAATAATTTTAGTAAGTATTTGTTACAACACACCTGGTTGGTACATAGTGCTATGCTACGTATTGTGAGACATATGTATAAGAGAGAACTCTACATCTGCCTTTAGAAATTTATAATCTGCAAGAAGCAATCTATACTAAAAGAAAGACATACATCATTAGTAAAATATACTACTAGTAGAAGTAGCATAGCAGGAATAGGTAAATATTATGAACAAGGAACAGAAACAGCCCTCCAAGTCAGTTTTGCTCCCTAAGGCAACTGCGAAGGAGACCAACAATGCATGAATACCGCGTGAGACCAGCACGCAGAATACCGCGAGCTTACCAGGAAAGCAGGTGATAGTGGATTGGAGAGTGGAGTCTAGGGAAGCAGGGTCGGAGCTGTGGACTTAAGAGAACTGGTAGTCAATTAAAGATCTAACAGGTACCCACCTGAAAGACAGCATCTAATTCCCAGACAGAATGCCAGGATCCAGAATAATCCTGTGCAACTGGGACTTGAGAAAGGAAAACAATGGAGTGAGTATTCCAGCGTGGAAAGAAGGATGTTACAAGTTGAGGAACTATCAAGGACAAAATTCTATCAGAAGGAATTTTAAATTTTTGCTAATTTTCTGCCTCTTGGTCAAGACAATATAAGCAGAGATGGTCTAAAAAAGTAATCATTTCTATAAGATTACAAGTTCTGGCAGGTTAAACAAAATTGAGAAAAAATTGCCTTAATTTCCTTTAAGTTTCTGTTTACAATTTTCTATTCCCTAAAAGTCTGTTTATATAGCTGCTATATGCATATGCTATATGCAGCTATATAAGTGAGTTACATCCTTTCTAAATCATTCTATTTAAGTGTAAACTGTTTGAATCAGATATCACTGGTCTTCATTTTGTTTTGAAAGGGCAGTAAGAATAAATCTATAATCATACTAATGACAAGAATAGGAATTTAACATCTTCCTTTGAAAAAACAAATGTTTTAGCCAAGAACGTCAAAGTTTAATTTAAAATTCACAAAAATATACAAACATAAATTGTAGAGTGAAATTTCCCTTATTCTTACTTGAATATAACTGTCATCTTTTAAGTACCAGTTTTATCTAAATGAATAAGAGTGCAAGAGGGTTCAGAAACAGCTTATTTCTTGCCAAAATCCTAAGAATGCCAAATACCTTCCAAACAGATTGTTCCTCTTGCCTTCCATTTATTTATTTATTTTTTCTTGCCTTCCTTTTAAGCTAAAAAGGCATTTCTTCAGAGTGGGTACTTACTACTAAGTTACAGTCTCTCTGTTCACTGCTAATACTGAGTAAGCACAGCAGGAGCCCAGTGAACCTTTGGTAATGAAGATACTCTACAATGAAGCACATGGGCTGTGCTTTTTCAGAATCAAACTTCAATAGCAGAAAGAGAAAGCATGTTGTATTTTGTCTGTGAATCTTGGTTTATAGGATGGGGAAAAGAAGAATGGGAGAAAGGCAATATTCAATTACACCTAACTTTGGACTAGACTGAAATCCTAAGAATGACAAATATTTTACCATTTAATCTCATCACAATTGAATGAGGTATTAGAACCATATAATATAAGAAATAAGTGAGGCTCAAAAAGTTTAAGTTATGGGGCCTCCCCAGTGGCGCAGCGGTTGAGCGCTGGGTTGCGAAGCTGCCTGCAGCCTCTGCAGCGCCAGTTCGATCCCCAGCTGCTCCCCGGCCACTGGAGGAGGGTCCCGCATGGCGCGCAGACCTCTCCTGCCGCCCGCTGCTCCCCTCAGCAGTGTACTTCGGTCCTTCTGCCTGCTCTGCTCCCCGCTCTGGCTCTGGTGAATTCTCTCACCCTCCCGCGCTTCTGACTGTACCCAGTGCTAGTATAAATATATAAATAAATAAACAAAAAAAAAAAAAAAAAAAAAAACAAGAGTTCTCCTTTAAAAAAAAAAAAAGTTAAGTTATGTTTGCAACATTATGTGATTCCTAAATGGTGATACCATGATTTTATCCCAATCTGACTCTGAAGCTTCTGTTCCTTTCCATACATCTTATTTTATTCATATTTTAGTTTTAAAAATAGCCTATATCCTCAGGATTGCAGATCTGATAGCCAGGAGATTCTCCTGAAGATGTTTTTAGGCCATCTCACTTACCAGGAACTGTGCACTAATTATTTTAATGGCCATCATCTCTGCAGATCTAGAGTCATGAAGCAACAGAAACACAATCAGCTGAAGAAGTATTTGCCTAATGTACACTTAGAAAACTGACTGTAAAAGTGGTAAGCTTTAGTACAAAGGTGGTGGCAGCAATCTGTCCAGAGTTTTATAGATGAAATGTTTTTGCTGAACTGTTTTAAGCTGGTTGGAATCCTCAAAGGACACTCTGCCATTGCCACACCTATAACCATCAATCTTTCCTTGCAGGATTCTCTGTCAAATTTATCAAATCTATTTATTTGCTATCATAGATAGTGTGTATCCTTAGACCTCTAGAGTTTTCTTCTCTTTGAATTCCTATTATATTGTCTTTCTCATATAGCACAAATTTTATGACCTATCATTCTATTCCCTTGCTAATACTCAGTACTCTCAATTCACCTCCTGGTTGTATTCTGCCATATTTACCAAGTTCTGTTGAGATTATGAGAAAATTTTAATGCAAGTTAATTTATTTGGGAACCAACCACAGGAAATATTAGTAATGGAGAAAGGAAGTGAAGCAGAGAAGTAAGAGATAGTCTGCAAAGATAACCACCAACAGTTCCTCAGATCCCTTTTCTTATGTATTGCCACCCCATCAAGAGGCAGAGTTTGTTTCCTCCCATCCTGGATCTGGGCTGAACTTTTACCTTATTTTGATCAATATATTGCATCATAAGACACACTGCACCAGATCAGAGCCAAGGCTGGAAGAATCCTGAAAGCATCTGCTTTCCTGCAATGCAGACAGTATGTAAATGCATATTCACTAGGTTAATAAATAAAAAGAAACCAAGTGGACAGAAAGAGACACAGACAGGCCCCAGCTTTTCCATCCACTGCAGTGAGGTTGCAGACCTGCAAGTCAAGCCACTGTGGACATTTCTGAGTCAGACAGGCTCTCAGTAGAAAGGAGCTACATGAGTGAGCTCTGGAATCATTAGGCATAGCAGAAAAACTCCCAATCTAGGATAACCACCACAACAGAACTGTGAGAAATGAATCCTTGTTTTAAGCAACTAAATTTGGGGGCAGTTTGTTATATAGCCATAGATGAGACAAGTAGGAAGTCAATAAATGGTGTACTTACTAAGCAACTTATTGCCTATGATATGACAGAAGTGTGGGTTTGAGGATAACAAGTAATCACAACATTCTACAGGCTGAATCACCTCCTCCGTAAGAAAAAGCTAGTGATAATTAACTCTTTGCTGGCTTGGTTATGTCAAAGTTGACAAAACTGGAACTTAACCTTATTAGGCTATCAGGAAACAGTGTATTAAATACCTCAGAGTTATCCCAGGTGAAGCGGAAGGATGCTAGGATATTTATCTACTAACTTGACACCAGTTATTTGCTTAAAGCTTCTAGTGACATTAACTTTGGCATTTCAAGCTACCCAATTCTTGAGCCAAACCTGTTCAATGATATCAAGAATAAAAGTTCTCAGGCAGAGTCAGAAATAAGTGGTGGGGAGAAATAGGAAGAACATCAACATCATGAAAAACAATTCCTGGAGCAGCCCAGCTGTCTGATTTCTCTACTCCCAGATTTCAGAAGATAATGGTTTCACACACTCACAGATTATAACGACTACTCATCCACACTCTCTAAGCTTAGCTGGACCTAACTTGCTTAAACATCCTTCCAGTTTCCCTTATCAACTCTCTCTCTACTTCTATATTTGACACCTTTTTAAATCTTCCCTCTTTCCTGAAATATTTTTTTCCTACCTCTGCCCATTCAGTATCTGCGAAGAAATCTTCTATCTGTCCTATTGAGAAAATAAAGGCCATTAGATCAACTTTTTGGTACCTCACTTACAAATGGCTGCATTCGGGCTCATACATCCATCCTTCCCTACTAATACAACAGGACAAGATCAACCTAATCTAGCATTACTCCATCTACTGCCCACCATGAGAACCCCCTGCCCTAGGATTTTTGCACCTTTTATGTAATTGACCTGTCTCTCATAACACAGAAATCTAATTGAGTCACTTATCTGTTGAAATTCCACATACTTTTCTTCTAGCCTAAAATTTATCCTTTCCCCCCCTTACATCCTACTCCCAGATTTTCCCCTGACAAACTCCTCTTTATCCTTTAGGTTTAAATGTTTACTCCAGTCACAACAATTTGTTCTATACTGAAATTGCAGTTTCCCTTTCCTGGTACCCACTTCCTACCATACTCTACCATAGAATATACAGTTCTCTACATCAGGTATTTTTTTTTTTGTCTTATAAAATTGTAAACCATCGTCGGTATGCCTGGATCACAACTGTTGATTAATAATTATTTATTGAATAAATAAATGAATGGAAAAATTTTACTATCCTGTCCTCACCATTCCAAAGTAACTTCAGTGAAAAGTATTTCCATTCTCCTCATTTTAGCATTCTATAAAGTATACACCAAGTCCCTTTTCAATTTGCAAACATACAAGTAAAAATAATAAAATACACTCATTTGAAAAGCTCAGAAATCCATTTCTAACTTAGAGGTGTAGTATTGTTATAATACTATGTAGAAAGAGATTTCAACATTGATTTCTCAAATGGAATTCACATTTCCCATTACCCAAAATTCATAATTTCTTAAGTTTGAAAAGAATTTTCACAGAAAAAAAGAAGATGGCATGTTCACAGGGGTTTAAGAAAATTTTTCTGGAAATGAAAAATAACTTCTTTTTGTAGTAAGACTGATGGACTTATCAACATCAGTTTTTATAGTTATGATTTTTACTTTCATCAAAGAATGAGGAGTCAATTTTAAGAAAAATGAAAAAAAAATGGGGGTTACGGTCATTTCTGAGTCCTACTCCCTAAAACTAGAGTCTTTTCTTAAACCATAGGCCAGATTCACTGAGAAAGAATTTGGAAGAATATAATCTTTGCATATTCCCTAGGATAGTATCAGCAACTGAGAGATATGCAACATTTTCATTTCACTGCTTTAGAATGCCTAAAATCTGATTGTAATGATTCTCATCCTCTCCTTTCTGCACCATGCAACCTTTTAGAAGAAGTAAGGGAGTGGAGATGACTTTTAGAGGTTGGTCTTCAGGAAGATATTGGACATAGAAAATTCCTCTCCAATTATTTTTATTTCCTGCCACCTTGAATCCTGAATTATGAATTCTTTTCATACTTCACTAAAAACATCCTTCCAATTAATTTTTTTTAATTTAGATTAAAGGAAAAATGTGGAAAAGACAGTTGAGCTCAGATTAGCAAACCATCCAAAAAGCATTGTTTTTTACAAAATTTGGTAAAATGTAGAAAGGAGCATGCATCTCAGTCTGTTTTCTTGTTTTGTGGATACCTGAAACATAATTTGGTTTTCCAGCCCCTGTTCCCAGATCAGCTCACTCTTTGTTCTCAGTCTGTCATATAATTACTTCTTTAGCTCCTGTGCTATTTGGCTTTAAGCACCTCTTACCCCCAAGGCCTCATGGCTCTAAGGGCTTGTTGAATTTAAACAAGCACATTTCAATCTTTGTCTTTAAATGAGTAAAATAAAAGTCTTAACACCTAACACAGAGTACTCTTCTATCCATCTAAACTCTAAATGTGCATGTTATAATTGTCTACCAGATCATAATGAGTATCTATCCATCTCAAAATCAGAGAAAGGAGGATTCATTCTAGAGGTAAATTTACAATAAATGGATTTATTCTTGATTAGCTATGTGTGTTTGGGGACACAGAGATTGGCACGTGCATAATTTAACTACCTAATAAGTATCAGATGATCAGGGACACCTTGGAAATAAAAGTGGGAAAAAATAGAGGAAGAAAAAACAAAAGAAAAAGAAAGATTACTAACAGAAAAGTGATAAGCTGAGTGAAGACATTTGAAGCCTTATCTTTCACTCAACAAACTGTACTTACACACAACCCCATATGCATGTGTGTGTGCATACATACATATTTACATATTTTTATTACAGACAGATTAAAACTATATGCCTTTCCGAGCAGACATACAAGAGGCCTGGCTGGATTCTACTATTGCTGCTGTCTCAAATCATAAATAGTATCTGTGGTCTTAGTTTAGCCTTGAATAAATGAGTGATGATGATATTTGTTCTATAATCTTTATTTACTCTAAATACTTAAATACTGGTAAATGAGCATTGAATGAGACCCTCATTCAAATGCACTGTCAAAATGCCACAAAAAAAGAATTAGTATGATTATAACTATGAATTACAATGAAGAAAAGTTTCTTGGTAAAAAAAATGAATAAATTTTAATAGAAATAAAATTGAAAATAAGACACTCAATACTCATGGAGTAAATAAAAAAAATGGAATACCATTCTTTCACCTATTGAATCAATAAAAGTTAAAAAAAAAGAAAGATCCAGTGTAGAAAAGCTGCACTAAAATGGGGGTTCATATTGGCATAAAGTTTTTAGAAAGGAAATTGAGCACTATTATAACAAGAGCCTAAATAATGATTATATACTGTACTAGTTTGGGTCCACTTGTGCCAAGACCAATGGTATGTGATACATGTGTAGGGAGAATAACCTGTGAAAGATAAAGAGGGAGGGATTTAGGCAAGGAGAATGCTTAGATTTATGATGAAAGTCTAACACTTCTAAGAGGCGAAGGAGAAAGAATAGTTTCACATGCAGAACAGTTCTGAGAAAATCTCTGTCTGGTTGGTTGCGAATCTTTGAGTCAAAATTGCCCCTAAGAAGAATTTCACGTTGGGCAGTAATGTCTTAGTTCCTGTATTCCTTCCTTCCTCAGTTATTGACTGGAACAGTCCTGGAGAATCACTGTTTCAGTATAAACGCCTGCATGGCATGATGAATCCAAAGGTATGATGGCACCTGGAGTCTGCCACTCATTTGTGTTCCCCATTTCAGCATCATTTGAAAAGGGTTATACAAGGGTACCTCTATAACTACTACATATGGTTCAACTCCAAACTTAGAAATCTATCCCAAGGAAATAAACCAAATAATAGAAAAAAGGGCATATGTACAAAAGATGTCATCACAATCTTTACTTCTTAAATTACTGAGAGAAACAATTTAAATATCCAAGTGTGAGGACTGAATAAATAATTATGGCATATTTATTCAAGAGGCTATGCTATAGCTATTCAATGGAAAGGGTACTCGTTTATGTTTTAAGTAAAATGAAAAATACTAAGATGTCAGACAGCAAATCATTAGGATAGAAGCCTTTAAAAATATACATTCTTTTTGCTTATTTGTTTTTTAATATTTTTTGCATAGAAGAACTGGGGTACAGGCAGGGGGAGAGAGGATTCACGAGAGACAAGAGTGGGGAGCAGAACAGGTGGATTTACTGAAATACACTGCTAAGGGGAGCAGCAGGCAAAAGAGGAGAGGTCTGCTGCACCATATGTGGGTTAGCTCTGTAGCTAGGGACCAAACTCAGGCCATAGCAGTGATAGCACTGAGAATTAACCCCTCTGCCACCGGGGAGGCCCCAAAATATGCATTCTTAGGGCTGGAAAAAAATAAACCAATATGATAATAGGAATGTATTTATGAGCTTTTTAAAATTTTCCCAATTTTATTTAATAAAATATATGGCATTTATTTGGGGAAATAAACTATATTAAAAAATGAGGGCCTCCCCTGGTGGTGCAGCGGTTGAGCGCTGGGCTGCGAGGCTGCCCACAGCCTTTGCAGTGCCAGTTCATTCCCCAATGACAGCGAGGGTCCCACAAAAAAAAAGGAAAAAAAGAAAAGAAAGAAAAAGAGCATAATATTTAATCTGAGCTAGAATGAAAGTAAATAAAGAAAACATGATATGACAGAGCAAACAAAGAAGATAAAACCAGAAAAAAAAAAAGAATATCAATCATTATGTGTTTGGAGACTTGGCTTCAGTGGCAAGGGAAACAAAAGCAAGCAAATGGGATTCATTGAACTAAAAAACTTCTGCACAGTGAAAAGAAATTCTAGTGAAAGGAAAGGATTCACTGTTTATCACAGGATTATTTACAATAGCCAAAAGCTGGAAAAAACCTAAGCACCCATTGACAAATGACTGGATAAAGAAGGTATAGTATATGCATACAATGGAATACTATTCAGTTACAAGGAAAACAAAATTTTGCTGTTTTCAAGAACATGAATAAATCTAGAAGACAAAAATCATACAGTGTATGATTTCAGTGACATGAGTATATAGAGAAACCAAATAGATGAACTAAATAAAGCAAAAACAAACTTTTGGACTATATGAGTGGTCACCAGATTGGGAAAGGAAGAGTGGGTAGGTAAATTAGGTAAAAGGGATCAACTATATGGTGAAGGACAAACTTGGATTTTTGGTGATAAACATAAATATAGCATATACAAATGTTGATATTTTCATGATGAACATCTGAAACATATATTATAATGCAATTTTAATTTAATTTAATTAAGAAAAAAGAATGCTGGACATCCAATTTCAGTGGAGCCTCTTGACTTGTGAACACACTGATGTGCATAGATGAGGAAAACCCTGACTCTTGGGAAGAGGGCACTGAAGCTCTTATTCAGGACCCTTCCAGACCGACCTTGCTCTATGCTTATTCTTTATAATAAACTGTAATTGTAAGCATAAAAATAAAAAGTATTTTAAATATTTTTAAAAGGATCATCTTTAAGAATTCTAGAAATCAGTTTTCATGCTGATTTCATAGCATTCAAAACATGCTAAACAAGGCCAAAAAGGTAACTGACAAGTGAAGGATTTTATTTTATTAGATGGTATTGGATTTTTCAATGAAAACTGATGTCTCATATACTCTACCATATACTTTACTCATATACTCTATGCTTTACCATAAAAAGGGTCTTCTAAATATGGATGTGTGTGTATTCACTGAGGTATTTATTTTACAACAAACAAATTAACAATTTTTGAGAGTCACCATTTACTTGCACTTGTGCAAGTAAATCAAGGTCACAGTGTAATGTGATATAATGTATGTTTTAGCCCTGTATTCTGAAATTGTTTATAGAATATATAAATTTCAAGCACATATGTCCAAGTCCTAGGATAAACTGTCCATCAGAACATTTCACTGCTTTTCAAACTGTCTTAAATATGCTCATGAGTGAGAGTCTGATTAAATTTGATTAGTTCATGTAAATGAAGAAAGAAGACATTATCCATTCATTTCTGACTCTCTGGACTGTGGTAAATAGCCAATATCCTGCTATAATGTGCCAAACACTCTCAGGATAGAACTCTATTTACTTGCATGTACTGGTTTCATAGGCTATTTTCATGGCCCCTAATAAGACAAATGGGTTTTCCAGGTCTGTTTGAATGACAACTCTGATGTAATGCATACCTATCTTCTTTTTCAGCTTATGCAAATTGAAATCCATCAAATAATGTTCTGTGATCTTCAAGTAATTAATTTAGTGATCACATGAATTAAAAGTATGTACATCTCTTTGAAGGAATTAATATTTTCTATGTTTATGTTATAAAACTGGCCTTGGATGAATTATCATACAGTCTATGAATTCCATAATAGTTCAAGGATAAACTGTTTCTCTCCTTAGCAATTCAGTAAGTTTGTTCCAAAGGAGCCTATTGCTTCCTCACTTCACAATGAGTAAAATGCATTCAGAGACCTCAGGAAACCTATCCTTAATAAGACAGAATCCTGTCCCAGTTGCTATATTCACTTAATTGATAATTCATTGCTACTGGTGAAGGAATTAGTCCAAGGTTGTTAATAGATTGATCTCCTAAAATACACAGAACAAATTTGATTCCATTTTAAAAAACAAAATAACAGAAACAAAAGTACAAAGGATGCTACTAAGTTACAGATATGAAGGCATATTTCAATTTAGCAAAAAAACTAGAGAAAATCTGTATCAAAACTTTTATGTTTCTAGGTAATCTTAAAGTCACCCACTATCATGAGCACCAATAGTGATAATAAGGATAACACTAATAATCTCCTATATTTGCATAATATTTGTACTTTGGGAAAAGGCACGTACATCTTTTGATTTGGTGCTCATAATGACGCTGAAAAAGTAAGGTAAATGTTTTACAATGTTTCATTTTATGAAGGAGGAAATTAGAGCCCAAAGAAGATAAAAGACTTATCTGACAAGACATAAAACTGGAGCCGCGTTACTGGCAACTTGGTTCCCACTCCAGGTTTTTAAAACTACAAATCAAAGACTACATGATTTACAGTGTTCTTCTAAATTGTGTATAAACTCCTTAGAAGGATGCATTTCTATTAACCATAGTAGTTTAAGATATAGGTAATTGGGAAGTAGTTGTAAAGGAAAGATGTCTCCAATTGTCAGGAAAAGGAAAAAGTCAAAAGATATCTAAGGACTCTACATCCTCTGTAATCATTCATTGTTACATTTACTAATTTTTCAGTCTTCATTTCGAAAAGTATTTTTAGGGGTGAACTTAATATTGATTCTCAAACAAAGAACACCTGAAAACTTACATAACATTGCTTCAATTAAAAATAAGTATTTAAAGGGCCTCCCCAGAGGTGCAGCAGTTGAGCGCTGGGCTGCAAAGCTGCCCGCAGACTCTGCAGCGCCAGTTCAATCCCCAGCCACCGGCAAGGGTCCCACATGGTGCCAGACCTCTCCTGCCGCACCTGTTACTCCCCTCAGCAGTGTATTTCATCAGTCTGTCTGTTCTGCTCCCTGCTCTGGCTTTGGTGAATTCTCTCACCCTCCCGTGCTTCTAATTGTACCCAGTACTTGTATAAATAAATAAATAAATCTTTTGAAAAAAAAATAAGTATTTAACATTTAAGAATTCACTGCTATAAAATATAATGGATTGTTAGTAACTATGAATAAGTCTCTTGTTGCTTAAATACTGTTTAACTCTCGGGCCTCCCCGGTGGCGCAGCGGTTGAGCGCTGGGTTGCTAAGCTGCCCGCGGCCTCTGCGACGCAGGTTCGATCCCCGGCTGCTCCCCGGCCACCAGAGGAGGGTCCCACATGGTGCGCAGACCTCTCCTGCCGCCCGCTGCTCCCCTCAGCAGTGTACTTCGGTCCTTCTGCCTGCTCTGCTCCCCACTCTGCCTCTGGTGAATTCTCTCACCCTCCCGCGCTTCTGACTGTACCCAGTGCATGTATAAACAAACAAATAAATAAATAAAACATGCCTCTATTTAAAAAAAAAAATCTTTAAAAAAAAAAATACTGTTTAACTCTCATTATAACTGATTTTATCTGTTTTCAGTATTAGATCTCAAGGACAAATGCTGTTTTTTATCGGCTATTGGTGATTTTATTGATTGAATATTATAGTATACTTGGTTCATTAAATAATACAGGGAGTTAAGAAAATTTCAGGAAAAAAACAGAAAATCAGGGCTTCCCCGGTGGGCAGCGGTTGAGCGCTGGGTTACGAAGCTGCCCGCGGCCTCCACGGCGCCCGTTCGATCCCCGGCTGCTCCCCGGCCACCGGAGGAGGGTCCCACATGGCGCGCAGACCTCTCCTGCCGCCCGCTGTTCCCCTCAGCAGTGTACTTTGGTCCTTCTGCCTGCTTTGCTCCCCGCTCTGGCTCTGGTGAATTCTCTCACCCTCCCGCGCTTCTGACTGTACCCAGTGCATGTATAAACAAACAAACAAACAAACAAATAAATAAAAACATGCCTCTATAAAAAATTATTTAAAAAAAAATTTAAAAAATAGAAAATCAAAATAATTTTAAAAACTATTATTTATACCGCATTTATAAAACATAATCTACCTAGGTATTCATGACTATCACCGCAAAATACACATGGATCAGTTTTAAGTAACATTAATGCTCCTTCATAAACTCCTGTACCTACTGTTAATAAAACCTGACCAATTTATGACATAGGAAAGTATCAATCATATTTTAGAACACAAGGTAGAGAAAGATATTATAGTCTACTAAAACTATTATTTTTATTTGTATTCTTAAAATGTATGTGATTACTTAAATTAGAAGATTCTTTTTGCACTGGGGATAACCAACTTTCTTTTAGAAAATAAAAATGCTATTTTTGGTGATTTTTAAACTTCAGGAAGATATAGTTTTAAGTAGGAAGATTATTGTAACCATTTGAGTGGAGACTGATCCATTCCTACAAGTCAAATGCATGTTAGTAAGAAACTCTTTATGTACTTTTAAATACTGAAGAAATAATATTTAAATACAAATGTATATAAGGAATTCATATAAGTGGGGGTATAAAATACATTTGGAAGAAGCAGTATATGTTCATAAATTACCCACCTACCCCCAAATACTCTATCAATGAAATTGATATAAGACTTCTAGTTTTACCATGATAGAGTGGCTTGTGTAAAAATACTCCTACCTCTAAGAAAAACTATAGAATCTGAACAAAACAAAATAAATGTGAAAACTGGTTAAAGACACAAGGGACCATACAAAGTTTCCATTTAAAACTCAAACTCAAGAGACTGTAGAGAAGGGAGAAACACTGAAGTCTGTTCTATAATGTCTGCCCATTTCCATTCACCACATTTAGTGATCCTATGTGGGACAGAACTGAGACTGAGACTAAAGGTCTGGATCAGAGAATAAACTAATCTTGTGGAGAGGGGGAAAAAATAAAAAGCTGACACGACAGTCATGACATGAGAAGCCAGGATCCTAGACAGAAGGTAAATGCAATGAAGTGAAGTGTATATATATATATATATATATATATATATATATATATATGATTTATTTATTCATGCATACAAGAGCTGGGGTATAGGCCAGAGATGCGGGGGTTGAGAGAATCCATCAGAGACAGAGCTGGGAAAAGAAACAGGCAGACTGACTGAAACACACTGCTGAGGGGAGCAGCGGGAGAGACCGGAGAGGTCTGCCTCACCATGTGGGTTGCTCCCTGGCCACCCAGGGATCAAACTCGTGCTGCAGAGGCTGTGGATTGCTTCATAGTGTGGTGCTTAACCCCTTGCACTACCAGGGAGGCCCTGAAGTATATATATATATATATCTAAAAATGTCTTAAGAATATATATATATATATATTCTTAAGACATTTTTAGATTACTTCTCATGGGATAAAAAGGCAAAAAAAACAAATAGGCAGAATGCATCAATGTGGAATCTAGAAAATTAAACAATGCTTAGGGCCAAGGGTTGAAATATTTTGGTTTAGGGATCACTTGAAACATATTCCAGAATTTTATTTGACCATCTATATGGTTATTTATAAGAGGAAGGGCAAAACAGAAAAGAGAACTCAGGACAGAAACTCAACTTCAAATTATCTCAACTCCTATTATACCCAGGTAAATTGCCTTATTATAATTACCTGAAAGAAAATAATGATATCCTACTTGTGAAAATATAACTTCATAAATGCCTTCTCAATTTTTCATATGAGGAGGGATTAGACATGGAGGAGTTATGATCAAATAACCAAAACCAAGAGAAAAAAGAATATAATACAAAAACATAATAAAGAAGAGAATTATTAGGCACAGACATTTAAGCATTGTGATTAGTATGGTTTAAAACAGAGAAAAGATTGAGAATGATCAGAGAAGTGGGATCTATAAAAGTGAAATAAGTCTAGAATTAAAAATAAAATTAAGAACTGAAATTAAGAACTCAACAGATAAATTTAGTTGCAGATTAGACACAACAGAAGAGGGGATTCAGGAACATGAAAATACATCAATAGAAAATAGGCAGACTAAAATAAAGAAAAAATAAGATGGAAAACAAAACAAAAATCATATTTGGGACATGGTTAGAATATAAAAGTGTCTATCATATAAATAACTCTAATTCCAGAAGCAAATTGGCAGAAGCAATAGTGATCAAAAACTTTCCCAAATGGACAAAAGATATCAAGTCATAGATTGTAGAATGTTTAAGAACAAAGCAATATAAACACAAAGAAACTGACATTCAAGAACATGTTTTTTTTTAAATGACTACTTAAAATAAAAATAAACAGAGGATATCTCAAAAGAGCCAGAAGAATAAAAATTCCTTACTTCCTAAGGAATAATTAATCCTTTAGATCATTTCTGATGAAAAAGAGTGGGCATGTAAGGACAATAATATCTTTAAAGTATTTGTAAAAATTTACTACCAACCTAGAAATCTATTACCAATGAGCTGCACATACATAGATGTGCTTTCAACCAGCACACAAAACAAACTGAGAAACAAATGAAAAAATAGACCAGTGCCTAAGTCCAAGTTGATACACAGAGGAACTGATACACAGAGGAAAGATGTGAGAGTCACTGAAAACATAACTGGTACTGAATCCACAGAAGACAGTTTGCAAACGACAGTCTAAACCTAACAAGATCAATTGCTTGCTAGAGCAAAAATATCAACATTCTCCAAAGAGTTTAAATAAAATTCAAAATCTCATACGTAGTATTAAAAAGATCCAACTTATAACACAAAACTACTAGGCATATATCGAATGAGGAAAATCTCAATTCACATGAAAAAACTTACTCATGAGAAAATAATCACAAACATTAAAACAAGACAGATGTTGAAATTGTCTGATAAATATTTTAAGGTGGCTACTATTATATTGCCCCCACAGGATCAATCTCAAAACCAAAAATTTAAATAAAAAACGAAATCACTAAATGCTTTCATTAAGAAATTGAAAATGACAGAGAGGAGTCACCTATCCTTAATGGAGAAATTACCCAATATAAGCCATAAAGAGGAAAAAAAACTTAAAAGAGGTTCAAGGACCTGTGAGATAATAACAACAACAAAAAAAATCTAGCATTCATATCATTGAAGTATTTGAAAAAAAGGAAAAAGTACACTGTATTGAAAAAAATTGAAGAAATAATGACTGGAAACTTGCTTATTTTTGTGAAATACATAAACCTACAGATCTGCTATGTATAGCACATTCCTAACAGGATCAAAACAAAAACAATTTATATCAAGATACATAAAAAATAAACTATGGAAACTGAAGATAAGGAAAAGTATCTTAAAAGTATTCAGCAGAAATCACATATACTGATACAAAAGCAGTAATTCAGACAACTATGGCTACCTCACCAGACATCATAGAAGGCAAAAGGAAAAGACACATCTTTGAAGTGCTGAAATAAAAGAACTACCAACATAGAAATCTATAATCAGTAAAAATATCTTCAGAGAATGAAGTGAGATAAAGAATATTGTCAGATGAAAAAGAACTAAGAAAAATTGTTGCTAGGAGATATGCTCTAAAATAATTGTGAGAGGAAGTTCCACAGACAGACAGAGGAAAATGATACCAGAAGGAAACTTTACACAGCAAGAATAAAGAGAAAACAAAAATGAGTAACATATGAATAAACATAATAAACTGTCTTTTCCCCTTGAGTATTCTAAAATGTTTGGGAGTTGAAAGTAAAAATTGTAACACTAGATGATGAGGTTTTCAATTTTATTGTATATAGATATAATACATGACAACAGTAATATACAAATGAAAGATGAAAAGAATTTACATTGTGGCAAAAGTTCACATTCTACATGAGGTACTAAAATATTGGTTCTAAGAAGATTATAAAAATTAAAGTAAGTCTATTGTAAACCTTAGAAGAACCCCTAAAAAACTATATGAAGATATATAGTGAAAAACATAATAGAGAAATTAAAACAGAATACTAAAACATGTTCAAATAGACCAAAAGAAGGCAGGAAATGGGAAAATAGAGGAATGGAAAACAGGTAACAATACAAAATGGTAGATATAAATCCAAACATATCAAGAATTACTCTATAAGAGGTATAAACAAACCAATTAAAGACACAAATTATCAGAATGGTTATAAAAAATAATGACCCAACAATATGGTGTGTATAAGAAACTTACATCAAATACAATAGAGGCAGGGCCTCCCTGGTGGTGCAAGGGGTTAAGCACCATACTATGAAGCTATCCACAGCCACTGCAGCACAAGTTCCATCCCCAACCAGGGAGCTACCCACATGGCGCAGCAGACCTGTCCTGACTCACCTGCTGCTCCCCTCAGCAGTGTACTTTGGTCAATCTGCCTGTTCTGTTCCCCACTGTCTCTGGTGAATACTCTCACCTCCCCTGCTTTTCTGGCCTGTACCCAGCTCTTATATGCACAAATAAATAAATCTTTAGAAAAAAATACAATAAGGCAGTTTCAAATACAATAAGAAAAGATGGGAAAAGATATACCATAAAAACTCCGATCATAATAAAGCTGGAGTATCTACCTTAATATCAAAGTAGGTGTGAAAGCAAAGAAAATAACTAGGGATAAAAAAAGAAATCATATAAAGCAGATTAATTTACAAAGAAGACATAAAAATTCTAAAAGCTTATGTTCATAGGAACAAAGCTTCAAAATACATCAAATAAAACTGAGAGAAATAAAAAAAGGAGAAATAGAAAAATCCATAATTATAATTCGAGGTATCAACAGTAATATTGTAGATATCTCAGTAACAGAACTAGTAGACAGAAGATCAGTAAAAACAACTGAAAAATTACTTAAAAAAAGCACATAATTTAAAAAGACAATAGAGTTTATTAACAGATCATGCTCATTACAAAAATTTTAGAACTCTCTCTTCTCTGTCTCTGTCTCTCTCTCTATATATATATATACACACACACACATATACCGTTTTATATATAAGATATATATATATGCAGTTAATAGTTGTTTAATGCAGGCAACTACAGTTTCGGTTAATAAAGGTTAATTGCTTAGAAATAAGAGCTTCAATAGCAGTGGCAGAAAACTGAGGAGAGAAGGTGGTCACACATTTTAAAGAAATTAATTGAAAATGAAGCTTTGCAGAAATGCAGTTCTACTGAAAATGCAAATAGTTTACCATTCTTTTAGGAAACAGATTTGATATTTTGTTTAAACATTTTTATAACACAAGTAGGGTTTTAACTGCAATGAAGCTAAATATTTGTTTTAAATATGCATCTTATCAATACCTCAGAATCCTATATTTAAGAAGTACATAATTTTTGCTTAATAAAAAAATCAGAAAGTGGGCATTTCAAATAATGTGAAAAGATTTAATAAGCAGGAGAAGGTCAATATATTTATTGCAATATGGTAGGTAGGTAGTTACAAAAAATATTAAAGTACTCATCCTTTTAAAAATATCAGGGATTGAGTCTGAAGTAAATGCAACGTTTTCTTCTTTTCTATTGTAATTACACACACTCATCACTCATTTCCTAGAGACACATGCTAAGAAGAAAGTAAATACAATACCGTGGTATGGATTAACAAGAGAGTCCTACCTTAGATAAGATGATCTCAGAAAAGTGCTTTATTATCATTTAAGCAGATACTACAGAGTCAAGAAGAACACAACCAAGCAAAGAGTGAGTTTAAGAAGTGCTAGTTTCTGCATGCTTAAATGAGAACATTAAGAGAAAGTGAAAGTTGAATAGTCACCGATCTTTTGAGATTAAGAGATTTGCAACACCTCAAGTGCACTCAACTGCATGTACTTCTATAAGCCAATTACTCCTTAAGAAAAATACTCAAGGAACAGCAAAACTTCTAGAGTCTTGGCTAGAACAACATCTGTGAAGCTAGATAGATCCCACACTGGTCTGGTTCATTATAGGCAATACATTTGCCTTCACCTGCTTCACATGCTGTCATAAAATTCCTCTCCTATGGATGGGCTACTTGTCAGACATATCTCCACGTACCACGTGCTTCAGGATCAACATAAACAAGATATAATATCCCAAATTCTGCTCATAGAGATGACCCAGAAACTCCTTTCTTTTTCTCTATCCATTGCTTTGCTTCACTTCTAACCAACCCTTGGAGTGAATTCACTTGTTAGCTGTGTGGTTGTTCTTGGGGTTTTTCTTCTGAACTGCCTTTACTGAATTACTGACAACCACTCTCTTTGATAAAACAATGACAAGAGTACTTTGCTTCTTTTCACCAGACCCAACTCAATTGGGAGAAGTCTTCATGATCTTAGTTCTTATATTCCACACTGAAATCATTCATACAAATGTCTCCCAGGTAAAGCTTTTTCTCACTGTAGGAAAGGTTAGGGCACTGGGAAATCACCCTCTTCGAGTAAGAAATAATGACTGCAAAAGAGGAAAGGGAAAGACAATTGTTACCCCATTACTACATCTCTAACTTTATCTTTCTAAAACGTCTGACTTTCTGAGTAGCATTGGATGAAAATCTGGAGAGGGGGGATGCATTTTTGGGAATGCATCCCAAAATGTAAGGAATGGGTCTTACATTTGGTTGGGAAATAACTGGGATAGGATACTAGTGAAAGCAGAACAAGAAAGAACAAATTTATAATATAGTGAGACTAAATACTTAAATCCATTTTTTTTAAAGATTTATTTATTTATTTGTTTATTTATTTCAGAAGCATGGAAGGGTGAGAGAATTTACCAGAGCCAGCGCAGGGAGCAGAACAGGCGGAAGGACCGAGGCACACTGCTGAGGGGAGCAGCGGGCGGCAGGAGAGGTCTGCGCGCCATGTGGGACCCTCCTCTGCTGGCGGGGGAGCAGCCGGGGATTGAACCGGCGCCTCAGAGGCTGTGGGCAGCTTCGCAACCCAGCGCTCAGCCGCTGCGCCACCGGGGAGGCCCTTAAATCCATTTTTAAATTTAGTATCTAATAGTGTTGATCTTACTTTGTAGGTGAATCTGAAATACAAAATGCTAAATGTTTAATACTAAATATATTGTACTATTCAGAATAAGATCAAATCTGTGAACAAACAGCCATAATAGCAAAGTTGTGCATAAAAGCTAATTAAACTCAGCTCATAGGAAGAGGAAGATGATTGTAATCTCTCATATCCCAATTTCTAAGTGAATCTCCCATTCATTATACAATGTTCTGAAATTATCACTGGGCCAGCATAACAAGCAAGGGGCAAAGATAAATCCTGGCCTCTTCAAATAGGTGGACAATACCCATGGGATTAGCGCATGACTATAGATATGATAGCAAAAACTGCCCATGCTCAGCGTCAGTCTGTGGCTTAAACTCTGTTCTGCGTGTTTTCTGATAACTTCAAGGGTTAAGGATAGCCCAAAATGGGCCTTCACTGAGAAATAGCCAAATCGATCCTTCACCAGAAAAACATACCGAAATCACTAGGCAATCTTTTTTTTAACCTTGCACCCTCAGGTGAGAACAATGGCCTAAATTTAATTGGTAAATTACTTCCAGTAAAGGGCATGATGGTAGGTCATGCCATAAGCAATCAATAATTCCCCTTAAAGGTACTCTGAAAGTCAATATTCTAACAATATTCTAGAAGCCAAGAATTTTAGTTAACTTTAATCAAATATGCTTGATTGAACACTACTTCAAAACAAGCAGGCTACTTGATGCCACATTTGCCTCAATCAACAACATGCAAGAGAGCTGCCTACCCAACATGCCAAGCCACCATCCAACAGTGTAGGGATGACTCATTTTGGCAAGAAGAGCAGAGTGCTTAACCCTATTTCACTGAACCATATTCATATTACTATCCCACACATGGTTCCTAATATTCGTCACAGAGGCAACTTTGAGTCTTTGGATCCAAATGCTGTGAGAGGAGTTCAAGCAGTGTTCTCCACTCTCTTCCCTCCTTGTCATGGTATAGAAGGCAAAGGAGGCAATCTCACTGATATCCTGAGAAGCCAGGAGAGAGTGTTGAGAGTTTGGTAATCCCCAACTCTAGACAAACTCCCTATACATTGAGGCCTTGTCCCCTTTCCTCAACATCCAGCATTCTCTGAGACCCAGAGGGTGGGTCAGGTGAATGGCGAATGGCACACCCACCAAAAATACCCCTGGCTCTCTTCCCACCATTCCCACTATATATATATATATATATATATATATATATATATATATATATATACACACACACACACACACACATATACACTTGAATCAACTCTTTAATTATTTTGTCTTTCATGCTAGTCTTATCAGGAACTTCAAAGATCTCTAAAATATTTTTCAAACTTCAGGCTAAACAATTAGTGGTCTTGAAAAAAAGATAGTGGGCTTTAAGCTTTAAAAGCAAAAGAAAGGAATGAATAGGATAGAATGGGCTAGGATTGGTTAAGATGAGATGGGGGCCTCCCTGGTGGTGCAGGCGGTTGAGCGCAGCACTGTGAAGCTGTCTGCAGCCTCTGCAGTGCCGGTTCAATCCCCGCCAGCCACAGAGATACCCACATGGCAGGGCAGACCTCTCCTGTCTCGCCCGCTGCTCCCCTCAGCAGTGTATTTCAGCCCTTCTGTCTGTACTGTTTCCCACTCTGTCTCGAGTGAATCCTCTCACCCTCCCACACATCTGGCCTGTACCCTGGTTCTTGAATAAAAATAAAAATAAATCCTAAAAAAAAAAAGATGAGATGGGATGGGAAGGGTTGTGAAGGGAGGGGATGTGATAGAACAAGAGAAAACAGAACGGAAAATATTTGCAGGCATCACACATAGGAAAGGTAAATACAGATAAACAATTTTTTTACTATGTATGTTTGGATCTGTGTATTAAATCATAATTTAAATGCATTTCTGTGGTTATTGTGAAAGTATTTGAGAATTACCACCACCAAAGATACTTATTGAATTGTCCGAACACTTCTCTACAGGAATGCTTTTGACTTTGGACACGTGCCCTTTCTGAGTAATCAGCACACATTTTATAATCTCTCCCCTAGCTACTAAATTCCAACACTGCTTACTGGTCATTGTAACAACACATTTCCAAATGCTGCTGAGAAGTGATACCACCCTTTATAAAGAAAATTAATCCACAGACAAAAGGTCACTAGCTCATTCATACCTGATGAGAAGCAAGTATTTCCAAGTATCCTTGCGTATCTAGAGCTTGACCTCTCCTGAAGACTGCTTTGTAGGCTCTTATGTCTGGGATATATACACTGCTCTATGTATTCTGCAAATTAAGTCTTCTGTTCCAAGCACCCATCAATCTAATACTAAATTCATTAGCAAAAAGAAAAGAAAAGAACACAACATACATTGCTATTAATGGAGCTGCATGCATGTCACTCCCCACACAATGTACTAAAAATGGACTCATCTCTATTTGAGCATCTCTACACAAATATCTGTGCTTTTCAATACAAAGCATTTCAGGAGTGAATTTTACTTAAAGCTGCAAAGATACTTTATAAAACTCCCCTTTAAAGGCTAAGCATTAAAAATGTTCACCATCAATTTATGTTGGTTATTACTCTTTGGTGTAGTCCTTAATTCTACAGACAAGACCCTAAAAAGAGAAACAATGGTTTCTTCTCTAAAGAATTTGTATAATAATGATTTTTAGAGTCTAGATTTTTTTATTTCTTATGACTTTGTGTGACAGTGATAAACAGCTCATAATGTTTTATCTGCCATCCTAGTCCACAGAATATAGAAACAATATGTAACATTTAAAAATGAAGATAAATTGATAGCTACTTAATGGAGCACAATACTTGTATTTGCTCTTCAGTGAAGAATTTTTTTCTTATTTAGTGCAGAATACAACCTTTATTCTCTAGATTTGTAAAAAACGTGTTTTCCCAAGTTTGAAATAACAATTTGAAGATATCAAGAAGTAGTTTGAATTTATAAATTATTAAGAAATGCTAACATTACAGGAATTTTTCAAACTCTCCCATTTCTGGCTAGCTTGGGACCAAATTATGTTAATCAGGATTGAAGAACACCAAAAACTAAAACTCACAAGTATTCTGAATTAAACAGCTATTTCCCTTTCAGACCTTTAAGAGGAATTGAACTGAGCTCTCATTCCTGCTAATGAACAGCAAGGTCAATTACTTAGAGATGGACAAGAAAACTTTAAGGGTTGTTTTAAAATAGAAAATCATATGGGTTGCTCGAGGCTTACCTTGAGTAGCATTTTATTAGGTAAAATGTCAAGTAACAAAAAAAGCACAAAGGAAAGGCAAAAATGGAGACTATCATACTGTATGTTTAAACTATAAAGTCAACAAATAAATATGAGATAAAAGACTATTTTAAGGGAAAGATTGCTCAAATAAATAAAAACACATAGTAAGGGATCTGGAGAAAATATTTAAGTAGGTTATATATTGCAAATGTTCAGTAAAAATCATCTAAAAGAAGTAAGAAAATACATTAGGTATTAGGTGAGAAAAATTAAAGAAGAAAAATGAGGTACCAATAACATGTGGGGTTATAAAAAAGGGTACCAATAACATGTGGGTCTTATTTTATTGTTGTTGGATATTACTGGATCTTGTCTGTAGAATAAGGGCTCCACCAAATAGTCAGTGAACGTAAACTGAAGATGAAAATTCCTACTTTATTTTTTTGTGTGTTTTTTGTATGCCAAGGGAATAAATCAATGAGAAATAAGTAGAAAAAAAATCAAAGATTAAATAAGAGGTTGTATAGAGGGACTTTCGGAAGACTTACGTCAGAGAAAACACCATCAGTTTGGAGTAAGCAAAGAAAGATAGTAAAAATAAAAATTTGCCTGTAGTACATCAATTTTCTGAGCACAGAAAGCAAAAATCCACTATTCAGTTACAAATACAGATGTTTGTTTATAAAAAGGAAATATGTCACAGGTAGCATTGCTGAGAGTCCTGAGGGCAAAGCCAGAAGAATTGAAAATAGATTAGGAAACCACCAACAACTTAAGTTAGTTGGTTGCAGGAAATAAAACCAACAAACAAAAATCAATAGTGTTTCTATATACAAGAAATAAAAATTGAAAAATGAAATTTTAAAATGCCATTTTATAATTTCCAAGTACATAAAATATTTAAGGATAATTTTATAAAAATATTAGCCAAAACTGTACACAAAAAACAATAAAATTTGCTGACAGAAATGAATGAATCCCCAAGTAAATGGATAGATATACCATGTTCATAGATTGGTAGAAAGCAATACTATTAATACGTCAGTTCTCAAAAAATTGTGAGTTTTCTTTTATTGTTTGTTTTGTATGAATGTGTATGTATACCAAAGCAATATATTAGCTGGTAAGAAGCAGGGGCATTCAAAGATAGACTTACTAATTTAATTAGTAAAAATATGTGCACACAGAGACACATATTAACTTTAGGAGATTCTCATGCTGCAAATATTTTTGAAGCACATAAATTAGAAGATTAGTGACTAACCATAATGATAAATACAAATTTAAGTCATATTAAAACTAGTTAATAAGGGGCCTCCCGTGGCGGCGCAATGGTTGACCACTGGGCTGCAAAGCTGCCCGCAGCCTCTGCAGCACCAGTTCAATCCCTGGCCACTGGCGAGGGTCCCACATGGCGTGCAGACCTCTTCTGCCGCGCCCGCTGCTCCCCTCAGCAGTGTATTTCATCAGTCTGCCTGTTCTGTTCCCCCTATGGCTCTGGTGAATTCTTTCACCGTCCCGCGCTTCTGGCTGAACCTAGTGCTTGTATAAATTAATAAAAATAAATCTAAAAACAAAAACAAAAACAAAACAAAACAAAAACTAGTTAATAAGGTAGATGTAGACGATCACTAGCATCAAATTAATACTGATCAAGGATTAAACTGTGTTCCAAATATCTGACTAACCTGTCTTTAAAGTAGCCACGTGTACATTGGCAATGGACCCAATGACAGAACTATTTTAGAAGCAGACTTTATAACCAAAGACAGACAACAGGAATATTTACAAAAGAGTACTGGGTTCCTCCTCAACATCTGAGTTTCTTTTGTTAAATAAGCAGCTTTAAGTGGCAGTAAATACAGTACACAATCCATTCAGATTTTCAAAAACCTTTTGATAAAATTTCATGGCAAAACTGTGCAAAATTTTTTTCAGTAAACATAGAATTAGGAATATGTATTTCCCACAAGTATGTTGTTATCTTAGATATAGAAAGCAAAGTTTAGTTATGAAAAAGACAAGTAATTATTTTTATAAATGTTTATTGTGCAATTAAAAGTGTTATCTGCACATCCTTTAGATTTCAATACCCTTTTAGGAAAAGTAAAATATCAAGCCAAGGATGACAGAATGCTAGAGATCTGGTATGACTTCCCACAGACTATTAATTTAAAATTGGAGATTCAAGGAGGAGTATTAATTACCCAAGCTTAAAACATAAACATCAAGAAGATTTTATAAGATGTATAAATTAGAACAAAAGTTATTGCATGAGTTGCCCTTTGGACATGTTATTGAGAATTACATATCACTAGTAATAAAGAATACATGACAATGAACTTAAATATAACCTTTGAAACATGATCCCCCAAAAAGGACCTTAAAGAATTATAACACATCCCCGAAGACATCTCAATGTGTTGTGGTTATAAAGCTGTCTAAAGATATTGATCCTGGGCCTCCCTGGTGGAGCAGGTGGTTGAGCACTGCGCTGTGAAGCTGTTCCCAGCCTCTGCAGCATGGGTTCGATCCCGGCCAGCTGGCAAAAATCCCACATGGCATGGCAGACCTCTCCTGTCTCACCCACTGCTCCCCTCAGCAGTGTGTTTCGTCAGCCTGCCTGTTCTGTTCCCGGCTCTGTGACTGGTGAATCCTCTCACCCTCCCGCCCATGTGGCCTGTACCCCAGCACTCATATAAATAAAAAAAATAAATAAATAATCTAAAAAAAACAAACAAGAAATTGATCCTGAACATCAATAGAAGGCTGTGGATCCAGTCTTAAGGATTTCCAACATTTAATAACTATACGGGAGAATATGCCTGCAAGAAAGATATTAAGAGAATGATGATAATAGACATAGGAAGAAAATCAAAACATGATGCCATAGAAAATAAGAGTAAAAAGCATTTTTAAAAAGTTGGAAGTAAAAAGCAAACGTTTCACGAGATCTCAATAACATAAGGTTGGTGAAGTGATAGAGGTTTCAGGGCAGACAGGTAAATTGATGAATAAATTGGTGAGGAAATTAGAAACAGAGTTTAAATATTGACTTTGAGTACAGAGTAAACAGAGAGGATGATATCTAGTAGAATTTTCTATCTCTAAATGACATTCAATCTTACCAAAACCTGGAAGCCAAGTCATTCATAACTCTCCACCATCCTCCACACCTATTTGATCCTTATATGGCACAGATTTAACCTCTGAACTATACCATCTTACATTCATCCTCCAATCCTATAATGACGCCATGACAGGTTAAAATCTGATACTTTAGCACTTATAGCCTTTTAAAATTCTGACTAATATCACCCATCTAGTTTCACCTTCATACTTCCACCTAAGATGCAGCCATGCTGAACAACTAGTCGTTTCTGAATGATCCAGGATTCTCATACTTCTTAGTCTACATGTAAACTGTTACTATTTCCTGAAACGTTCTTCCCTAATACAACTTCCTCAAACTTTTTAGCTATCAAAGTCCTATTCACCCTTCAAATTTCCATTACTATCATCTTTTCTGAATCCTCCCTTGATCTAAATAAATTTCATTTTCCCATATTAAGTTTGCTAGACCTCTTTTTAAAAGCTATTAATACTTATAGAATTCTATTGTATTTGGGACCCCAGCAGCCTATACGTGTCTTGAAAGCAAATACACTGTATTTTCATTTCTATGGCTCTATATTTCACACATATAATCAATGTTTTTTTTAAATGAATGAAAGGATGGTTTTGTTAAGAAAGGCAAGGTATAAACTCAAAGTATAACTAACTTTAGATTAGGTCATAGGTTACATCATCAGCTAGTAAGAGAAACTCATGTTTTGTGAGTCATAGAGGTAAACTTATTTCCTTGAAAATTTTATGTATTTGAAAATTAAAATGAATCACATTCTGATGTAAAGAAAGTTCACTGAATTTGGTACCTCTCCTCACTGACCTCAGTTTGTCCATATTTAAAGCAAAAATCACATTAAAAACATGTACCACAGAACTGTAATATTCAAAACTCTAAAAGGGATATAGAGTAATAAATGATATATTCCTTGCTCCCACAGTCCATAATCTGTTGGAGGACTTAAGGCATGTATATATAGACTGCTCTGAATTATCCTCAAAAGCTATTTGGGCAATAAGTGCCTTATAAGTAGTGGGGGGTGGGGGGGAAAGCTATATAGAATTCTCTATGTTTCAATTCAAGTCCTTAAACATGAAGACATTTTATCCTAGAATTCATTGCCAAGGACTCCCTGATCTCCAGAAAAAGATGATCTCTTAATTTAAATAAGTATTAAGTGTCCCCCTACTTAAGAGACAGTAGAATTGTAACCGCTAAAATTACTTATCTTTCCAAGATTCAATTGAAAATTATAATAGAAAATATTAGAAATTTAAAAAAAAAGGAAGGTAAATAATTTTTTAAAGGGTTCAGTTTAAGTATTTCAAAATAACAAAACAGCTTTCTTCTTTCCTATTGCTATGCAGGATAGATGAATGGCTAAGAATTTAATAATCTTTCAAAGTACATTAAGAAATCTTGGCTTGCTTTTTTATGTGTCTTAAACCCAAACTTGGCAGTCTACTTTTCTTCCTGAGAGCTTATATGTTATTTGGAAGTTTTGTTTGTGTTTTTACTGGATCCCCAAACTCAGTGCTAACACAAAGCAGGAAGATGATTGGGGACACAGGAAATGCCTGCCATTAAAAAATCTTTATTTTCTACATTTAAACTTTAAAAGATTAGAAGCCAAACTATCAACTTATAAAATAATTTTCTAGTATCTCTGGCTCTAAGACAAGCATCTATACAAATAATTGTTAACTTGTGGGGAGGTTAATTTGAAAAGATCAGGTGGTAATTTTGATCTCACTTCCTTTACTTTGAGAATCACTGTTATTCTCAAGCAGGTCGCTGATCTGATAGAGAACAGCAGTAGTGACTCACCTATTCTGTTTTCAACAGTATTATTTTTATTCTTTGAACTTAAATTTTTAACCAAAGCTTCAAACAAGTACATGAAAATTAGTCTCTGAAAATACGGGCCAACTTACTTTCAGAGGAGATTCCATGGTACCCCAAATCATGCTGTTCCCACCATAATTTCCAGACAGACCTATGATAAGCTGGATAAGAAAACTTCAAAATTACTTAGATAAAAGGCACTTGATTTGCAATAAGGCATACAGACCTTGCAAGATTTCTGAATTTTAGCTTAATCTGATTTTCCAGAAGAATAGAGATGATTGTTCACTTACAAAACAAAAACAAAACAAAACACATTGGAACCACACATCTATGTATCTCTGTAAACCAACAGAAAAATAATGACCTTAAGAGATGTCTCAGGAGGTTACTCTTTCACAGGATAAAATGACGACATTAGGGGGACAAGTCTCAGAAGTCTTGGATCATTCTAATTGTTTTTAACTGATGAACCTTCTTCAAGGAAAAAAGTGGGCTCCATTTCTGTTTCTAAAAATCCAGAGTGTCTGTAATAGTGCAACTAATGACAACCTTCCCGTTATTCTCACTTAAGAGGAAACCCTATAATAAGAGCTTCCCAAAATGTCAAATAATACTTGTCTCATAACAGGGCTTCTTTTGTTCATTCACCATGTCTCTTTTGATAAGCACAGATAATAAAAGTTCATGTAAAACTAAAGGTAATATAGAGCAGAAGCCAACACTAATTCTGTATAAATATGTCTGATTAATAAGAGTGCCATTGTTATGGTTATTTCGTAATGTCACGATTATTACAAGAACAGAGGATAGAAGTACTCTTACTCTCACTGTTTTTGTTCATCCTCTGTCATCCAACCAGTTTGTGAATTTTTGTTCAATGGGGGAAATGAAGGATAGATTTTTGTCCATTAATTATTTCTATTTCACTAGTTCATCTCATGAGCTGTGAAACTAGCTTTAAATTCGGGGGGAAAAATTAGGGGTTTTATTCTAAAATTAAACTTCACATCTACTAAAAAAATGAATACATGCTCAAGGCTTCATTTCTAGCTCCTTTTTCCACATGCACAACTATTATATTACTCTGTTATCTATAAACACCTGAAAGAGAAAATTTAGCATGATAACAATGAGGCCTGGTTAGGAGGCTGGGTAATACTACAACCATATGCAAGACTGTATGTGCGTTAATGTCCAAAAATGAGGGCCTCGCCCTGATGAAATAATAAGAAAGTGCAGAAATGAGTTTATGGTTCCTTATTAGAAAGAAAACAGAAAAGAAGTAATAGATAACAACATCCATTAACCACAAACAAACAAGCTGGTAGATTTTGAAGACATTTCTAAGGCTGGCAGATAAGTCTGGATTATCATTACTTTGCTTTTCTCTTTAAATTCTTATCGCTCAGATCCTTGCTTCCCTGTTGGAACAGCAGTATAGTATAAAAACTTAACAGTTGATCTTAAATTTAGTTGACATTTTTATATCCTTCACAACATACTCCTTAGATTGCACCCAAGAAGGAGATTATTAAATAGTAGCAGGAAACCAGTTACCAGATCATTGTGACTGAACCAAAAACAGCACTATGCCTTCTTGCTGACAAATCAAATAGCATTTATATAATCATTATAATCAATTTCATAAATAAAGGGCTATTAAACAATGGGGGAAAAAAAGAAATTTCTCCAGTCCCTTCATCCTCTCCTCAAAACCCATGTTAGTTTCAAGAGTGTCAAAGCTCTGCATAAAAAAGGTGGACTCTAATCTAGAATCTCCCGTGTAGCAGGTTCTGTCAGTTATAAAACAAGACACATTTCTGTGATTATTACAGTTTATTTTTTGTTACAATTAGCCAGAGTTCCATTTTTCTGGGGCTGGCATCCCTCACAGCTCACTTATTTTTTTTTTCAATTTACACTTTTCTTTCCTTTTTATAAATTAAATTTACATATTTGCAGTCTTTCAATCCTTCCTATGTTTTATTTATGAATATAGACTTTCCTGATGATAACTTTAATTTGAAAGAGGTAGTAATTAATGTCCCGATCTGCTGGGTTAATCCCTTCCCACACTCTCTACAGAGAAGTTTAAGGTAAGTAACAGTTATAGTCAATATTAGGTTTAATTATGCTTAATGAGAGTTAGTGTCTCTGTTTACTAACTGCATTTAGGTGTGTGGATCCTAGATGAGTTTTCCCTTGGCCTCATTCTGATTTCCTAATAGTGCCACTGTGTACTGTATACTCAGTGCTTAAATCTATAAAGCTGCTCCTGGAGAACAAAGCAAGTAAGGCACCTGTTTCAGTTGAGACACCATTAAATGAGTACCGCCTTAACACAACTGCATTTTTCTTTGGGAAGGGAGCTATTATTTTATAATGATTTCCAAATAGATCCATTTGAGAGGCTTATTATTGCCTAAATTTCAGATCCTGGGGTATGTCTATATATATAAAAAGCTGTTTCAAACTAAGTACAACATGACAGTGGTTGGTGTAAAATCAGTACTGAACACTCTTAAGACTTTCTGTATGCATCCTTCAATGTTATCATCTTCACTATTAAGATTTAAAAGTAATTTGACAAGGCACTGGTTTCATCCTTTATGTTGCCCACTGAATATCTTCTGTCTTAAAGTTACATTTAACTTTACCAGCATATAGGCCAAAACTTTCATCCCCTGAACTAGAAGTATAACCACAAAAACACATCAGATCTAGAGAAAACTATGTAGTGATACAAAGGATATTTAGATAGGATCTTTTTTGTTTCCTAGTTAGAATCTTTTTTCTTTTTACTTTTTTTTTTTTTTTACTGGATGCTATGGATAAATTCTAAGTAGAATTGATGATTTAGTTTATCTAAGTCTATTGATAGGCTAATCAATTCAATAAACATTTATTGAGTTCCTGATCTGAGTTAGGCACAAAAAATGAAGACTTATTCCCTTCCCTCAAGAAGCTTACCGATTATGAAAGGAGACAGGCATAAGTAAAAACTGACTAGGCCACAATGTGATAGGCTCCTATGAGTGAAAGTGAAGGAAATACACACAAAAAAGATGTGCTGATTCTGTATTCGAAGGTAAATAGGAACTCTGCCAGTAACATAACATGAAGTCATAATAAATTGCATGAACAAGAAGAGTAAAAGCACAAAGGAGGGCAGCCATAGTATATTTAGAAGATAGCAATAGTGCAGTATGAGCAGTAAGAACTGAGAACTATGCACTTAGCAGAGGAGATGAAGCAGAAGGGGAAGGGTGGGAGAGAAGTTTGGAAGTTAGGAACTCACTCAAAAAATTGATTGGGACCAAATTAAGAAGAATTTTCAATGTCATTCTGTATTAGATTCTAAGAATTATGAGAATTGGAGAAAGTGAAGAGATAGCTTTACCAAATAAGGATGAGGTTATATAAGTCATGTATATTAAACTGAATTTTCCTAAACCTATTTGACCTGAAATATTTCAAATTTTCTAGATTACTATAATGCATTTACAAATACTTTATATTTATTTCAAATGATTAAAGGGTTCTGTTTGTTTGCTTAATTTGCTAATAAAACCCAAAATGTATCTAAATGATTGAATGATTGGCACCTAGTGGGGAGAGAAGTTGGGTAATTCATATTGTAGGGCATTCTGGGAAATTTGTAAATAATTAACTATACTGGAGAAATTAAAGTTTTTTACACTAAATTTCAAAGTTACTGTGCTTTGAAAAATCTACTAGCCAAAACCACTTGACTAGTTTATCCTGAATTTACTTATGTTTTTAGAAAAATGAGGCAAAATTTCCTTAAAAAACTACAAACTAATGGCTTTAAAATGAATATGATACAATCCAAACTACATAATCAGAAAAAAAACTTTCTACTGCTTGGATACTTTTTCAATGATATGTCATAAATAGTTAAATATTTGCCTCTGTTTGGAACACCAATTTTCCCTTCAGAACATACTGATTTATTTTGGGAAATCATTTCTTTCTCTTACAGTATAGTTGTGGTGAGATGGTAACTTCAGGTGCATAGGTAAGCATGGGAAAATTAGGTACATAAAAATAACAGAGGGAAAAAGAAATATACATGGTAAAGTGAGGAAATGTTTTGAGAAGTGAAGATTCCGCCAAATTAAATAGTTATCAGTTATTGAACATTTTTCTATGTGCCAGGCAATAAACTCAATAATTTATATAGTTTCTCCAATCCATAGCAATGACCCCAAAATGTGTTATTTTTTCCCTTTTATTTTTTTACTGGCAAGTAGACTGAGAGTCATTCATATGAGACTTATTCAGAGTAGTAGTTTCTTGAACCAACTCACAGTATGTAGTTAAGAGTGAAACACAATTTGCAATAGCCAAACTATGGAAGGACAGGTAAGTAAAATAAGATATATGATAAACTGGTCATACACAATATAAAACTACTCTATTATAAAGAAAAATGAACTCCAGACATATGTAACACATTAAGGGAACTGCATGGGGATTATGCTAAGTGAAATAAGCCAGAAAGAAAAAGACAAAATGGTTTAATTCTTACAGAATATAAAAAAACAAAACCAAACAAAAAACAAACCTTAGAAATTTGACTGTAAAACTGAGGCTACCAGTGTGTGTTGGGGCGGGGGGAGATGGAGAGGAAAGTGGGAAGGAACTAATGGATTATGGGACTATGGTGGACTACTCTGGGTGCCTTGGTGTAATGTGGTAGCTGAAGAGGTGGGGATCCTACATTTCTGAATCATACACAGCATCGTCAAACAATGTTACTTTAATTTAAAAAGATATTTTAAAAATAACTAAATAAATAAACAAAACTTTTCCAAGCATCTGAGCTCTGGGAGAAATTCATTAAAGTTAATATAGGAAAACAAAACACAAAAAACAACACTGGACCACACATCTAACTCCAAATGTAATTTTATTTCCAGTAGAGGAAGTTTTTAAACTTCTATAGTTTTTTCTCTACAGAAACTGTTATGCCACCTGAAATTGTAGAGTTAACCAAAGTTATATCATAATACTGAAAGTGAAATGAAGCTATTTCTATTAAAATTAAATGTTTAAAAGAATCTTACAGTGGCACACTCAAAGTAGGGGAATATATTTTGTAGGGAAAAATTTGGGGAGCAATACTATATGAGAAGACTCATTTCCCTTAAAAGTCCTTTATTTTCAATACTATTACCTAAATTATTAACTTTTTGCTATGCAACACATCATGCTAACTTTAGCACAGAAATAAATTTGAACAAAACCAAATAAACCATTTCTGAAATACTTGCAATACAGGGCCTCCCCTGCTGGCGCAGCGGTTGAGCGCTGGGCTGGGAAGCTGCCCGCAGCCTCTGCAGCGCCTGTTCGATCCCTGGCTGCCAGCGAGGGTCCCACATGGCACATGGCGCGCAGACCTCTCCCGGCCCGCCTGCTGCTCCCCTCAGCAGTGTTTAGTCAGTCTGCCTGTTCTGTTCGCCGCTCTGGCTCTGGTAAATTCTCTCACCCTCCCACACTTCTGACTGTAGCCAGTGCTTTGTATAAATAAATCAATAATTTTTTTTAAAGATTTATTGATTGATTGATTGACTTATACAAGCACTGGGTACAGTCAGAAGCATGGGAGGGTGAGAGAATTCACCAGAGCCAGAGCGGGGAGCAGAACAGGCAGAAGGACGGAAGTACACTGCTGAAGGCAGCAGCGGGCAGCAGGAGGGGTCTGCGCGCCATGCGGGACCCGCCTCTGGTGGCCAGGGAGCAGCCGGGGATCGAACCAGCGCTGCAGAGGCTGCGGGCAGCTTCGCAACCCAGCACTGAACCGCTGCGCCACAATGGGAGGCCCTAAATCAATAAATCTTTAAAAAAAAAAAAAAAGAAAATAATTGGAATACAAAGGGATGTTTATATGCCATTAAGAAACTTATTCACACGTTTTTAAGTATTCATATCTCCATAATATTTTAAAAGATTTATTTTATTTATTTATGCATATAAGAGCTGGGGTGTAGGCGAGAGGTGCGGGGAGAGAGGTGAGAGGATTCACCAGAGACAGAGCAGGGAGCAGAATAGATGGACTGACTGAAATAAATTGAAATACAGCTGGCGAGTCAGGAGAGGTCTGCTGCGCCATGTAGGTGAGCTCTCTGGCCAGGGATTGAACTTGTGCTGCACTGGCTGCCGATAGCTTCATAGTGCTGAGACTTAACACCCTGCGCCACCAGGGAGCTCACTCCACAATGCTTTAAATTTAGTTTTATGAATTTAGCAACAAAGAACATGGATTACTACAAATGAGGAAAAATATAACAAAATAATCTAAATATTATTAGGTTTTTATCAAATAGCAACAGAAAACTATATACTCTGAAATATATATACACTTTGAATTATATATCTTCATTAAATTCTTTCATTTTAAATACTGAGGCTATGTCAGCAGTGTTCACACATTTGGATGTCTTTCGCACTTAACCAAACTGACCTTTCTGATATGTACTTTCCATCTTAGTACCCTGAACAACACACATTTGCAAAAACCATTTGGCCAGTTTATATTCTCACCTTCCATGCTGCTTCAAAGCATCTTGAGAATTTTGAAATAACTGTCACATATTGGGCATTTATGGGTACCTACTTACGTATACATGCTCAAGGGAAAGAAAAGGGAAGAAGCACAGATTCAAACAGCAATAAAGAATCTCATACCAGTAAACAAATTTAAAAAGTCGGTCTTATCCTAATGCCAGAACTACGTAAAATAAGTACGATGTTAGTGTTAACTCACAGGTTATTATATAAAACTCTCTATAGGTATATATAAGACCTAATGTGTTTATATAAATATGCATAAATACATCTGATATTGCACATACAAGGAAGGTAGCTATTTACTATATCTGACTGCACATATATTTACGCACATTTAAATGTCGGCTTTTATTTCTGAAAGTTAAAGGGAAAATATTTAAACTGTTTTCATAACACAAATTCTAACTGAAATAAAGTGTCCTTTAAAAACTGTAATTAATGGCTGCTGTGTCAAACTGTGAACCATAGGGTCAAACCTTATAATTCATAGTTTGAAAGGTCATAGCTCAAATTATAACTTGAAAAAAATGATTATCTATGAGTAATTTGACAAATCCATCTAATATACTCTGAATGCATATAAAATCTTTCTGAGAGAAAAAAGAATGTATGTCCAAGTGGACAGCTGATGGAGGAAATGGCCTTTACACTGATCAGGTTGAAGTCCAGCATAATGACTTGGAATGCCTTTGAATGTGCATGCAAGGCAGGAAGGCCAAACACTACACAAATCCAAAGGGAGCATAATGAGGAATCTGACTGGAAGACAAAAATTCTTCACACATATGTCCAAAAAGAAGAAGGAAAATTGTTTCCATCACACGATTTTTCATAAGTACTACTATAACTCAAATTCACAAACTCAAACTCTGTCCTATCAATAAACAATCTTTAAAAGAAACAATTTTTTAATTTAAAAAATCTCAGAGATTCCCATGACTTTTTAATCTAAGATTTGAAAATACGTATGGAGATCACCTGTGTCATATATAGTTAAGTTTTCTGTTTTCTTTATTACCCCTTTCTAAGGCAAATATTGCTTCACCTGCCTTCATTCCAAGGCCTCTTGACCCTTAAAACATAATTGGCAATAATGGCCTGCTTACATTTTGTTAAATCTCAAGGAAATTTACTATTAGAAGAAGGTAGGTCCCTGAAGATAATTCCTTCACTCTGGACTAAATCTCAAGCCCATGCTAGAATTGATCAGTCCAGCAAAGTAAGTCACAAATTATATTACTATGTTTGTGATATTTGTTTAGTATATCTTGCAGCTTTTGCAGCTCCGTAAGGGTAAGAACTATTTTGCTCATCAGTTATATGTAACATGTAGAAATTTCTCACACAGAGCAGACAGTCAATAAATATTTGCTGGAGGCTAGAAAGAAGGGATAAAGACAAGAAAGGCAGGAGGATTGTGGCTGGCCAGTGTTCTCTAGTACCTCAACTAAAAACTTTTAAAACTAGGTTGCAAGGTAGTTATTAGTATTTCCTTAACCAATGTTGCATCAACTGGGAAAAAGTTAATGATACTTATGTGGAAGTAAACTGATGGAATATTGAGGAATAGCATAAACAAAGGAGAAAAAAAAACACAATTTTAATAGGTAATTTAAGAACTGTCAAAGTAGTGCACCATGTCTTATTTATTGCTATAACAAGAAAAAAGAATGGCTGCTTCATATTCAAATAAATGCAGGTATAGAAACATAATAGAAGCTTTGTGTTGCAAGGGAATTTAAACTCCTCTGGGCAGTGATCAGCTAAGAGGGAACAGAGACAGTTAAATGCAATGATTAACTCGCTGACAGATCTATTATTCATGGCAGGTATATAAGAAATCAGGGCAGCAATGTTGGTGGCCTCTCCTCATCAAGAAGCTTTGCCGGTACAGACAGGATGCCTGGAACCAGGCAAGACACAAAGACAATAAAACCTAGAGTCAGCTAAAGAGAAGATTTAACACAATCCACCTACAATTTTAAAAAGTACTAGAAAGCTCCATTGAAGAATATTTTCCCTTTAGATGGACATAAATTATATTTACAGATATTGACCACAAATTGCCTCTATTTGTCACACTATACATAGCAAAATGTCTGATGAAATATATACCTGGAAACTACTAATATGGTACAGAAAATAAAAGGAATTTTAACATTATTTGGCAAAAATTTCTATTGATAGGTATGGCCATCATGATGTTACATGAACAGATGGTCAAAGTGAGTATATCTCACTGCCAGTGTGTTATGTGGCTCTTCTGATTGCTGAATAACCAAACCAAACAAAAGCATAACACAGAAGAGGTCATTGTGCATTACCCCATTTGGCTGGCAGCTTTGTCTGTGAAATGTGGGAGGAAAAAACAACAACAAACCACCACAATCCTGCACAGTAACACTTCTGCATAACATTTCATTGAATATTTAAGTATTTATATTCAAAAAAATCACTCTGAGATTTGTGTGGATCGAAATACATGAATTTTTTTTTATCTTTCAACTCTAATATCTTCAGTAGTAAAGGGAGAAAAATAAAAGCTATATTTCTTATTATTTAGTTTTTTTTATGTAATCACTTATTTTCAGGAGGAAATGCAAGTTACAACACTTTATTGGTATTCAGGTCTTTTAATGTAACTTCAGAAAAAAATATATTGAAAAAAGCAAATCCCATGTTAAAATCTATTTCTCTTTGAAAGGCTATGTTCTCTCTTTGCATATATTATTTTTACTGAATACTTTTTAAACATAACAGCTGAAATGTTCATTACCAAATGAATTAACAGCCCAGCAGATATCCAATCACCAATTACTACTACATTTTCCACCATGAGATTTCTTGCAACACACAATGCCCCCCTCAGCCCCCTACACACACCCACAAACACAGTTGCTATCTGAATTCTTAGCATGTAGGTAGCTTCATGTGTATAACCAAACACAAATATAGTTTACCTTGATTTTGTGAATATTAAGGGACAAATAATTATTAAAACTATATTTCTAACAGCTAGTAGTAAAACCAACAGTTGAAAATTATACTGCTAAAATGCATCTACATATGTGGCTCTGAAAACTTCGGCACAAGGAGAATTCTAGTTACCTACCTTCAAAAAGAGCTGATGAAGTATGAGATTAAAAGGTATGTATCTAGTACTTCTGTACCTTAAAAATATTGCCGAGTATTAATTTTTCATCAAGTTGTCATTTTCTCTGACATTTGGTTTTATTAATCAAGGCATTTATCATTAATTTGTAGAAAATATTGTAATTAAGCCAAATAAAATAAAATCCTTAAAAGGTTAAAATTAGAAAGCAGGTGAATTAGAACTTTGACATTACCCTGTTGACATACAGGAGCTGTTTGAAAGTACAGGAATCAAGTTTTTGCAGTGATGGTGCCTCAATCTTGGTGCTGGCTTTTTTTTAAATGTTATAAAGATTTGATTTAAAGCTCTCTGACAGTTTTGACATTCAGGTGAAAGTACTGCTGCTGCATTTGGAACAATTTGCATATCCCACTGCTAAACGGAATGTTTGAGGTGTGCACTGGTGTAAAGAAATTAAAAACAAGCTATCACACATGCTTAAGTGTATGTATTCACAAAACTGATGGTTAGATCACACTACCCATCCCCCTCCAGTGTAATCTGTGATTTACTCTTCTATAATAAATTACCCTACCATGTTATTCTCCTGGAAGATCTAACCATGCATGTAAGAAGCAAAGTAATTACAGCCCCCTCTTGTCTAAGAAACTGTCTTCAATCCCTATGAGCTCTTTATACACAATGCAGCCACACAGGTCTATTGTAAACTTCTTGCCTGAAATTCTGGACTATTGACAATGAGAAGCCACTAAATCTCATCCTCAACAAATGTATTTTTATTTCTTACAGTTAGTTGCACAGCTCTACCTGAGGAGGGTTAGGTACTGACTTTTTGGTTATGAACTAAAATAACTATTTAAGAAAAGGGCAAGATATAAAATAAGATTTCAAACTGATTAAAATAAAAAAGGGAAAGGCTACAATATATTCCCATAGAGAAAACCAAAGGGTATAGCAATATCCAGTTAGGTTGAAATATTCTGAGATGACAGGTTTCTTTTCTTTTTGATTTGTTATTTTAGATTATTTATTAGGTGGACAAAGAAAATATATTTAATGTGCTGAAAAGCAGTAACTGAATGATCTGATATCATAGCCAAATCCTTAAGTATTATAAAACTTTTCAAGAAGATAAACTCAGTTCAAGTAAGTATGATTGGATATTACCTTCAGTCTTCAGAGTCTCACAGGACAATTCTTATTATCACTTCTTTTTATATGACTGTAAAAAAAATACTCAAAATTAGAAATCTGCCAAGGAAAAATCTGCATTTTCATAATATATTTATGACTAACCATGAGAAATAGGTAGCTGAATTTGTATATGTCAACAAACATTTATTGTGTTGAAAAGAAAAACAAAACCCAACAGGTTCATTTTTGTATGTGCCATACAATTACTCAGTAAAATGTGACATAAATATACAGTCTAAACCACTGTGTGTATGGGGTTTAGATGGAGAACAAGGTATTTATTATATTGTTATTAGAAGCAATATTAACATAAACAAAAGTTTTTACATGTATATATAAAAAAACTAATCCCAATTCATCTCATTGATTTGTTTGCTCTTAATTTTCAGAGATTTTGTAAACTCTCTACCTATGTATTATAGACTGGAAAACACTGGTGAGTTAGGAAGTATACAAAGATAAGACACAGGTCCTACCCTCAATATAGCTAGGCAAATTACATAAAAAAGAATAATCCAAACGGAATAGAGAGTAAATGTGTAGGAAGAAAAAGGGAGCAGAGTATAACATGTTCAATATAGTTTGATCTACAGTACCTAATGCACTGGCACTAGATCGTGGCTTCATTTTGCCTGTTTGAGCAAGCAACACTAATAGTAGGATCTTACTCAGATTTGCAAGCAGGGATGGCAAGGAAAGGACTGAGTTATTTTTAAAATTCCTTTCCATCCAAGTGCTCTTGATAGTATAGAATCAAAGCTAGGAATGTGAGTGGTAAAATAAGCAGGATGCTGAGTTGCCTTAAAGTAATTTTGGTGAGTATGACTATAAAAATATTAAGTATTAACAACTCTCCTGTTAAAAATTAAGTTTGATATCCTATGTCCTCAGTAATTGATCTAAGTTTGTGATAAAATCTCACTGATGATCCTGATGTCACATTTACTAACAATCTCCAGAAAGTTTCAGTCATTCAAAGTCTCAAAGCAGTTTTACTAGTAGAGATACAAACATAAACATAAGCAGATACTATAAACCAATATATCTAGAGTCAAAGACTCATTAAAATGAAAAAGATCTAGTCATCTATTTTTGGGCATTTGGGTTTTTTCAGGTTTTACCTATTGTAAACAGTGCTGCAACAAACATAGGGGTACAGGTTTCTTTTGAATCAATGTTTTTGTGGACTTTGGGTAGATCCCTAGGAGTGGAATTGCCGGGTCATATCATAGCTCCATTTTTAGTAGACTGAGGAACCTCCAGACAGCTTTCCATAGTGGTTGGACCAGTCTGCACTCGCACTAGCAATGTAGGAGAGTTCCTTTTCACCACACCCTCACCAACATTTGTTGTTGCTAGTTTTTTTGATATGTGCCATTCTTACTGGTGTAAGATGGTATCTCAATGTGGTTCTGATTTGCATTTCATGATTATAAGGGATGTTGCACATTTTTTCATATGCATGTTGACCATTTGCATTTCCAGAAGTGGTATATATACACAATGGAATATTATTCAGCAATCAAAAAAGATAAACTCATGCCATTCCCAGCAACATGGGTGGAGCTAGAAGGAAATATGCTCAGTGAAATAGCCAGAAGGAAAAAGAAAAATATTGGATGGTTTCACTTATAGCAGGAATATAGGGGAACCCAATAAGACATCAGTGTAAAAAAAATAATAACAGTATGAAGCACAACAAAGTGAAAACAGACAATTATAAATCAGAGACATGCTGCTGAGGAGGAGGAGCAAGAGGAGCACAGGGGACTGAGGTGATGGTGCACGGGTGCATTGGTGAAGGAAACTCTATGGGGACTACACCTGTGGGAGTCGGGGAAGCAATTATTGTTTAAAAATGAACAATGATGTAAAAAATAAAAAAAAATTAATTAAAAAATAAACAATTTCCACCAATTAAAAATGAAAAAGATCTAGAGATATTAATTTACTTTAACTGGTTTTTAATATGCATATAGGCAGGCATTTTGTCTTTTCAATGTCTCAATGACCATTTTCATGAATATTCTGTCTGCCACATACTGGCATGTTTATTAAGTGAAAAAATGAACAGCCTGACCAACCTGCAAAACAGGCACTAAGTTTACATCTGTTTAAAGATAAAGAAATTTTGGCTTAAAGAAGCAAAATTTAGTTTTCCATTCAATGTTCATTCTAGCAGGAGAAACAAACAAATGCATTGTTAGACTTACAATGTCAGTTAATAAAATACTATGAGGATAAAGAAAAGAAGGTAGTCACATTGAGAGTTAGAGGACTGATATTTTAGAAGATTTGGACTAGAACGCTTCTCAGAGGAGGTTAACAATAAGAAAAAACTTGAGTGAAGCAAGAGAATCAAAAGATACCTAGAGACAATATGGGCTCTTATAAGGAAAAAATGAGATAGGAAATATTACCTTGCATAGAACAATGGCTAGCACACAGCAAAAAGTATGTATTCTCAATAACCAATATTTTGTTATATTGTATTATTTTTATAAATAGTGAATTTCCCCACTGATGATAAACTGTTAAATTTTGATTTCCCTTCAACTCCTTAAATAGTGACTAGCAAGAATTCAATAAACATTTACAGAACTTAAAATAGGAGGACATAATTATCAGTTCATTAATTAGAAAAAGTGAATAGACTACATAAATATGAAAAAGTCACCATATTTCATATGCCTGAATCAATCTAACTGTTAAGTCAATGTCACTTAATAAGTAATCTTTTCTAAATTAAAAAGAAATAAAAAAGGGGGAGGGCCTCCCAGGTGGTGCAGCAGGTTGAGCGTCAGGCTGTGAAACTGTCCACGGCCTCTACAGTGCAGGTTCGATTTGTCCAGCCAGGGAGAAACCCACATGGCGCGGCAGACCTCTCCTGCCTCACCTGCTGCTCCCCACAGCAGTGTCTTTGGTCTGTCTGCCTGTTCTACTCCCCACTTTGTCTCTGGTGAATTCTTTCACCCTCTGGTGCCTCTGACTTGTACCCCAGTTCTTGTATAAATAAATAAAATCTTTAAAAAAAATTAAAAAGGGGAAATAAATAAAATAGCTGAGCCAAAAAGGCATAGATTAAATAAAATCATAAAAAAATGACCTTATTAATCTTAGGCCACTATCTTGACCATGTACATGCTTTCTCTGCCTTCAACAAAATATATTTTTCTAGCACAAGGACTTTACTACCAGATTTATTTATATGTTCTTCATATAAGCACAGGGTCCGGTATACAGCAAACACTCAAAAAATTTTTGTTGAACTAAACAGAACTAAAATTATTTTTAGGAGTTCTCATGCTGTAAAGTTATATAATTATTTTTATAATTAAAAAAATAAGTGATTGCAACAGAAAAAAATGTCAACTGTTAGGTTTTAGTCCCACAGTAAATGAGTAGCAGCAGGTTACATTTTACCAAAGACTGAACTATAAGTGACAGTCTAATGTGGACAATGAAAATCAGAACAGATTATGGGGACTTCAGTATGAGGTAAATATTACAGAGAGCTTTGCCACAGTGTTGAGATAACTGGCTAAGAACATGAGAAAATACATTTTCTTTCCCACCTCTTAGCAGATATCAAAATATAAATAATATCGATATACATGGAATGTAGAAAACAAGATATTTCGGGTCCTGGTTATATAATAATCATACTATTTTAAAAGAAAACAGATAAAACATCAATTTTAGTAACAGGACTGGTACAGGAAGACAATGTATGCCAAGAGAGCAGATGCAGCTGCACCAAATCAATTTTGGAAGTAGGAGAAATATTACTGCAAATATGTAAAAATCAAAATGAAGCAAATGACATCTTAGGACAAAATGAGTAGCAACTGCTAAAAGCTATTCTCTATCAATAATTACAGAAAACAAGTCTTCATTAAATACACATTTAAATATGAAGTTTGGATCTATTTCATCAAAAATGGCAAGAGTAAACCAGTTTATAATATTTAAAGAACATCAGAAAGAAGGGATACAGACATGGTCCAAAGAGTAAGATGTGTTCCCTCTAAGACTGAATAGGTTCTAGTTTATCCATAATGGTGCTTCTTAAGGTGGGGATGCTCTGGGTACTTTCAGAATTTTTTAAATACCCAAGAAATCTGATTAAGTTCTATAGTAGATTTCTCCAAGGGTCCATAAAAGTGAACTGGTTACCATACTGAAGTAATTTAAAACCAAACAGGGCAACAACAAATTGCCCATGCACCTGACTCAATTATACTTGCTGTTAGACACTTCAGCTTCCATTCCAAACAAAAAGGAAAGTTAAGAAAGATTATGTACTATATATTGCTTTTAACCCTAAAATCCAATCAATTTATTTTTTCTCACTTGTATTTTTAAAGGTAAACCAAGCCCTTTCCTTTTTTGTATGCAACTTTACTATGTTTATTTTTATTTCCCAATAGCAGAATGCCTCAAATAAATTCTTAAAAACCAACATACCAACAAATAAATAAATTAAAACTCGATGACTATAAAAAGTACACAGTCTAACCTGCTTAATTATTAACAGGTAAACAGAACACATTTCTGAATTATTTACTTAATCTCCCTCAACTAAAAAAAAACCATAAAATTTTTGAGCTTGTACTGTGTACTTTTTTTATGGCTTCACAAAATGATTATTTTAAAATATTCCATTAAAAGTAATTAAAAACACCCAAATAAATGTGAATTTATAAGTCCATAAGAAATACAACACATTTTTAAGATTTAGAGATCAGTAAATTTCCTTCTTTCCAATTTTCCCTTATCCTTGGTCAGATACTTTATTTCACCATATTTTGGGACAGGACAAATAGAACTAGTCCCTACTAAATTAATATAAATGATCTATTGATTGACTGATGATGTGATTGATATGATGAAAAAGTAAATATTATCTTAGAGGAGGGATCTTAATCTTTTAGGGAATCATAAGACCCTCTGAAAAGGTGATTTAAAAAATAAGAAATTCTAGTAAAACATACCTCTTCAAAAAATTTGTATAATATGTCCAGAAGGCCAGGAACCCAACTAAAAGCTGCTTGTCCCCTAATTGTCCAGGATTCTAAATACTTAAAGGAAATTACACTGAATATACAATGACTCAGGTAAATAATGATACTCAATGTAGGTTTTGGAAGATATTATTACTAATAAATTATTTACCTGTGATTTGTTTCCCTTTTTCTAAAAGGGGAGGTATAAAAATAATTCTGCTTAATTTAGTCTTGGTTAAAGGCTAATTATATCTCCTTTTATGATAATTATACTACCAGTGCTTTGAGCTTTAAAACAAAATAGCATAGTTTTCCAATCATTCCGGATTTTAGAAGCAACAAAAATTTTCCTATAATTTTGTAATTCTAGAGGAGGAAGAGCCAGAAAGAAATTTCACATTACTTCGAAAGATTTACAGAGAATAGCAAACACATAAAAGTTTCCTGCATTCATGTTTCATTCTAAGTGATTTATGTGTATTTACTTATTGAGCCTTCACAAAAACTCTAGGAGGTAGGTAGCTAGATGTCAGATATCATTGCCCCCATTTTATTGATGATTACTACTGAAGCACAGAGGGATTAAGTGATTAGCAAAGGATTACCCTTCTACTGCATGGCAGAACCAAGATTCACATCCAATTTGACTGCAGACACCGCAATTATACATACCACAATACATTTTCAGCATCAGTCCTTCATAAAATGATGGGTTTTCTTGTGACATGTTATATTTAATACAAGCCCACTTTGTGTCAAAGAGGAGAAGAAAGGAAAGAGCAATAATTTCATCTTTAGAGTTTGTGTAGAAATTTTCAGTTCTATATTTTTTCCATAAATATTTATTGACTTAATCTCTCTCTATAAATGCAATCAGGCAGGTACCAGTAAGATACAGATATAGGCAAAACATAACAAAATGTTCAGAATCCTGAATAAAATAGTTAAAGAACAGATACATAGGAAAGAATGTAGAGTGCACAGCAAACAGGCAGCAGTGAATCATTTGTTCTAGGTTCTTGAAGTCCTCCATAATCTGGTTCTATTTTTATGTCCTTACTTCCGAATAATGCAAAAATTGTTGCCTTTCAATAGATTAAGATATGATTTTTATGGCCATCCTACCAAAAGCAATATACAGATTCAATGCTATTCCAATAAAAATTTCAATGTCATTCTTCAAAGAAATAGAACAATTATTGATGAAATTCATATGGAATCACCAAAAACCCCAAATAGCCAAAGCTCTCCTGAAAAAAAAAAAAAAAAAAAGGGAATGGAGGAATGGAGGCATCACACTCCCAGACTTCAAACTATACTACAAAGCCATAATCATCAAAACTGCATAGTATTGGAACAAGAACAGACACACAGACCAATGGAATTGAATAGAAAATCCAGAAATAAACACACAGATTTATGGTCAACTAATCTTTGACAAAGGAGCAAAGAATATGCATTGGAGCAAAGAAAGTTTGTTCAATAAATGGTGCTGGGAAAACTGGGTTGCTACATGCAAAAGAATGAAGCTTGAGTACTACCTCACACCATACACAAAAACCAACTCAAAATGGATTAAAGAACTAGACATAAGACCTGAAACCATAAAATACATAGAAGGAAATATAGGCGAAACACTATGTGATATGCACATCAAAGACATCTTTACAGACATGTCACCCAAAGCAGTGATAGTGAAGGCAAAGATAAACAGATGGGACTACATCAAATTAAAGAGCTTCTGCACAGCAAAAGAGACAATAACCAAAACAAAGAGAAGCCCCACCGACTGGGAGAACATTTTTGCAACCAACACTAATGATAAAGGACTGATCACAAAAATCTGCAAAGAGCTGATGAGACTCAACAACAACAAAGAAAATAATCCTGTCAAAAAATGGGCAGAAGAGCTAAAAACAAACTTCTCTGAAGAGGGAATGCAAATGGCCAACAGGCATATGAAAAAATGTTCAACATCACTTGTAATCAGGGAAATGCAAATCAAAACTACCGTGAGATACCATCTTGCACCAGTGAAAATGGCACATATTAAAAAAACTAGCAACAACAAATGTTGGCGAGGGTGTGGAGAAAAAGGAACTCTCCTGCACTGTGGGTGGGAGTGCAAACTGGTCCAACCACTATGGAGAGCTGTGTGGAGATTTCTGGACCTACTAAACATAGAGCTTCCATATGATCCAGCAATTCCACTCCTAGGTATTTACCCAAAGGACACAGAAACATCAATTCCAAAGAGCACCTGCACCCCTATGTTTATAGCAGCACTGTTTACAATAGCTAAGCTTTGGAACAACCCAAATGCCCAAAAATAGATGACTGGATCAAGAAGATGTGGTACATATACACCATGGAATATTACTCAGCATTCAAAAAAGATAAATACATGCAATTTGCAGCAATATGGATGGAGCTGGAAGGGATCATGCTCAGCGAAATAAGCCAGAAAGAAAAAGAAAAATACTGGATGGTCACACTCATAGCAGGAATATAGAAAACTTAAATAAGGGACCAGGAAAATGAATAACTATAAGAAAGTGAAAATCAAAATCAACAAACAACTATGAACCAGAGACACTCTATGGGGGGTGAGGGCGGGGAGGGGAGGGATTGGGGTCAAAATAAGGGTGTTGCAATTGTATGGGGAATATAAAAATAAAATTTATAAAAAAAGATGATTTTTAAACTAATGTATATTGATTCAACAAATATTTGTTGGGGCTGCGTTGTTCATTGTTCATGTGAACCTGAAATCTCCATGGTCTTAAAGTCAAAGAGATAAATGCTAACCTCCAATTTCTCCAAAAGTCTCACTGTATCAATACTTTTCCCATTCTTGACACTTCTTTTATTTCTAACCAGACACCAATGCATGACCTTTTCTTTAATTCAACAAATGCTGATAAGATGCAATCAATTCAATCACTCTTATTTTATTTCAAATAGCTATATTTCTATTTAGAAATTATTGATCATTTAGATGCCTAATAAAACATACAGGATGTTAACCTTATGCCCTATTCACACTAACTTTCACACAAGCACAAATACAAGGTGGACAATAAATTACCACAACACACACAGATACAGAAACACACACACACTTTTACTAAAATGCAGGCACATGGGTTTTCTTTCTACTACTTTATAAGGCCAACTGGTTTTAGGCTTTTGAACTGGTTCTTCTAAAGGCTCTTCTCCCAGATCTCTTTCATGGTGACTTAACCTGTTCATCATTCAAGCATCAAATGACACATCATCATTCTTTATACCCATCCCTACCCTTTCTGATGTAAATGACTCTTCATTTAACTATCCAATTTAACTTTATTCATGGATTATCACTCTGCATCCATTTTACTTATTTATAAACTCACTGTCTATCTCCAAATATTAGGAACTCTATCAGTTTAGCTACAAGTGACTCACTACCAAATCACTTTCTTGCAGGCATTATGTAAACGTTCAAATATATTTAGTATAAAAAATGAATACAGGAAAAAAATGTTTATATAAAGTCATAAATATAAAACAAACACCTACAATACATAGGTACTATATTTTTAACTTGAATCCCAGACTGAAGTATATTCTGATCCTAACATAAGAACATTTGAGAGAAAAGCTGAAGATAGATTTGATGACATTTATTTTGAAAGAGTTTCTAGACAAAATATAGTGCCACAGAAATGATCATTGTAGCATTATTGACAATAACCAGGATATGGACTGCAACCTAAATGTCCATGAAGGATGAATGGATAAAGAAAATGTGGTATAGGTACAATGGAATATCATTTAGCCATAAAAAGGAAGGAACTTGTGCTATTTGCATATCATAACTGGATATTAAGCTAAGTAAAATAAATCAGACAGAAAATGATAATTACCTTATTGATGCACATATATATAATGGGATCGTGTGGACTCTTAAACAAAAGAATTCATAAATGCAGATAACAAATTGGTGGTTGGTTTCCAGAGGTGGAGATGAGGGATGGGGCTGGGGCAGAAGTGGAAAATTATGTGAAGGTGGCCAAAATTTACAAATTTCCAGTTATAAAAAAAGTCATTCCTTGGGATAAGGACTCATAGTAAATGCAGCCTTTGTATAATATGCATGCTACTTTCTACAAGAATTGTATGAATATATGGAGGGATGATGGAGATTAAAGGGGGACCCAACCCTGTCATGTCACCTTTGTTACTGCAACCTAGTACCATAAGCAATTTGGGAATATTCTTCACATTACATTTTGGCCTTTGCAGATTTATCATATTTCCATAAATATTCAATCTATCAGATTATTTGTGTCTTAATTTTAACATTATTTTTGAAAAGTGACAACAAATCCTTGGTTTAAGTTCAAAAAATGCATTCCCTTTATCCATGTTAATTCTGCATTTCTATTTTAAACAACGATTAATTTTGCCAGACATGATTTGTTTGTAATAAACTCATCTTGTTCATTGCTCATGATTCTTTTGTCTTCAAGATGTTTACAGATTTCTCTCACAGTGTTTTATTGAAAATGTTGTCAGGCCATTTCAAGTTACATTTGCATTACATCTCTTATAAAAATTTTTCTTCCTCAAAATCTTTTCCTCTAAATTTCCAATTAGATTAAACCTTCATACATCCAAAGTACCAAAAATTCCCTTGCCTGATACTGGTTGATAACTACTACTGTTGATAGTATTTTAAACTAATTTAATATGTATCAAAATTATATGCCAACACCAAAATAACTACATAATTAACTAAAACTTCATTGCCTTGGATTCTAAACAACAGTATATTAATCTATATTGTCATGAGATATATTATTTAATTAGTAATTTTATCATTTTCTCTTCTCCATTATAGTTGCTATGATAGCGTCTTCCAATTGGCTTTCATTAATTTATCAGTCCCTCTATTTGTGAAAACCAGTAAGTTGTACTCTATTTTTTCTGACATCCAATTCTGCTTATCTGTTCTGGCTACATAAATCTCCAAAGTCTATGGTGTCAAAATATTTTTTAGCTTCAACGAGGCTTTTTCAAAAAATGTGAAAGCTATAACATCTAAATGTAAAGTTTACCGTTACATTACAACAGCTTGTCATACTACCATAAATTTTAAATAAAATGAGAAAATATGATTTTAGATATTATAAAAGCTGCTTCAGCTGGATTCAGAATTCAATAAATGAAAACACTTGAGAATCCTAGTAAAAGTAAACCTTGAGATGGTTGAAATATCCATTCTAAATAATGGGAACATTTAGGTAATTGTCTGTATAAAAGAAAGATCAGGCTTTTTGAGGTCATAAAATGCTTGACCTTCCCAGGTAAGATGAATGAGGAAAGCTTACCACTAAATTACACAATAGGGGTAAGATTGTTGAATCTATCTGAAAAATAACATTTTCAAAAGCTCCATAAAGTAACTGATTCATTAAAGAAATAACTGGAAAGATTCTTTTTCTTCCTGATATGAAGGAGAATCACAAAACATTACAGTATTTGTAAAAGAGGATGAAGAATTCATATCTCACCTGTGAGGCTTGAATAGTTTTATTTTCCTATGCTCGTGCTATGTATTGAGCATGCTGAAGAAAAGCAGTTCCAAAAAAACACAAGTTTGCTGATTCTGGGTTCCTGTTAATATCACATGATAGAATAGGAGCTTTCACACACAATCAAATTGACAGTCACTTACTCTGTACTTAGAGAGACCAATTTTTCCCTGTAGACATGAGTATAGCACAAATCATAAAGTGCCCAAAAATGAATTTAAGTGCAAACCTCTCAACTTTACTCAGGTATTCGTATAAAGCACCAGTTTAGGTCCATATATGAAAACAAGTCAAGTCCAAAGGGTTAAAGGGGAGAGCAGTTTAGAATCAGAATAATGTAACCACCTCTGCTACAGTTTTTCTGCTTTACTGAAAAGAATTAAGCTTGTCTTGTTTAGGTACAAAGCTGTTTTATCAATGCAATCTCACCTACTCCCTATCTGCTCCTTATCTCCCCTTGTCTCCTGAACTATCTTTTTTTTTCTTCATTAATTCTCTCTACTAAATGCTTTAAACCTCTCTCTCCCCCTTTCTCTCCCTTTAACCATACATACTTATATGTACACACTGTACAATGTTAACTATTTACTTAAATGATATAATTTTTTTAAATCATGTAAGATTATTTATATGACAGAACAGAAATATGTCAACCACAGAAGAATTAGTACAACATGATCCAAATCAAGTACTAGACACATTAATATAATTACAGTGCATCTTTCATTAGGGGATTACCATGCTATAAATAACCTTAACAAAGGTTAACATACAGATCCTAGTGGACTTATTAGAAATAAAGACAGGCTACTGTGAAATGTTAATAAATGCAGAAAATATGGGAGATTCCACTAATGTGATTGTATTTCCTATTTGCTTCAAATAAACAAATATAGTTTCATTTTGATTAATAAAAACTGAACCAAGTTAGACAGAAAGGGAAATATCTGTCAGAAAAAAAGCTAGAGTCAAAGGTGGACTGAAGTCTTGCTGGGGCCTTGGGCATTATGTTCACACATACTAAGATATTTGGGACAATATATGGAGCATTAACACAATGTGAGGACAATTAATAAGGATTATAGTCAATGAAAGTGGTAAAACAGACTTTCTTAAAGAATATCTCACCTCTATGACTAGGAGGAAAAAAACTACAGAATATCATAAAGAAGCAGGAAGAAAACCTGCAATCACTATAGGCATTAAATGGAAAAAAAAGTCATATGAAATAAGTATGAAACCCAGATATGTACCATGGTGCCTGGGGAAATAGCATTAACATTTTCATTGTATTTATATTCTTAAACCCCTTGTTTAAAAATGAACACAAAAACAATCAGAATTTCCTTAGACTCTATGGGCACATATCTTGATTCATAAGATAGAAGGGAATGCTAAATCACTTTGGAAGGACCCAAAGAACTCACAGAAAGCAACCTCCTTCAACTGAAAATGAGCCCACCATAATATCAGAAAATGATCCTCCCTCCTTCCTTCCTTCCTTCCTCCCTCCTTTCCTCCCTCCCTCCTTTCCTCCCTCCTTTATTCCCTCCATCTATCCCTCCTCCTTTCTATCTTTCAACAAACTATATATTAAGTGCATGTTTGAGGCAGATATTTTATTTTTTAATATTAAATTATTTTTGCTGCTGTAACTTTGATTTACAAAACTATATATGATTTTAGGGAATAGGTTTACACATATAGACATGTTACCACATGTTACCACACCATGCTAATCACCAAAACAATAATAATCTTCCACCATAGTACATTAGGATCCCTTTCCTCTTTGCTCTCAAACCCCAAGGGAGGGAAGAGCACAAGTGCTCTTGATGATGGTGCACAAGTGAATTGGTGGTGGGAATTATACCGGGGGGGCTGAGGGGACTACAGTTGACAGGAGAAAGCAAATACTGTACAAAAATGAACAATGATGTAAAATATATATATATATATATATATATAAATTTAAAAGATTGAAAAAAAGCTTTTAGAAGGACACATACAAATTCCCTTTGACAGGTCCTTTAAAAAAATTCAACAATTATTGATCCATAAAAAAATCAATACCGGGGGCCTCCCCAGTGGGGCAGCGGTTGAGCACTGGGCTGCGAAGCTGCCCGCAGCCTCTGCAGCGCCAGTTCGATCCTCAGCCACCAGTGAGGATCCCATATGGCACAACAGACCTCTCCTACCAGCCGCTGCTTCCCTCAGCAGTGTACTTCGTCATTCTGCCTGTTCTGCACCCCTCTCTGGATCTGGTGAATTCTCTCATTCTCCCGTGCTTCTGACTGTACCCAGTGCTTATATAAAAACAAATAAATCTTAAAAAAAAAAAAATCAATACCGGGCTTCCCTAGTGGAGGAGAGGTTGAAGTGTCAGCTCTATCAAGCTATCTTCAGCCACTGCAGCACTAGTTTGATCCCCTGCAGGGAGCTAACCTACATGGGGTGGCAGACCTCTCCTGTTGTCCCCCACCCCCGTGCTGTTCCCCTCAGCAGTGTATTTCAGTGGAGCTGCCTGTTCTGTTCCCCACACTGTCTCTGGTGAATCCTCTCAACCTCCCACACCTTTGGCCTGTACCCCAGCTATTGTATAAATAAAAAATAAATCTTTGTGGAAAAAAAACACATGCAAAAATTCTAGCTAAAATAAGAGCAAACCAAATAAAGTAGCATATGTGCACATGTGTACATATACACATTAGTAAACAATAATTAGAAAGAATTTATCTCAGTAATGTAAGAATGGCTCAACATGATAAAATACTTTAAGTAATACACATCAAACAGAGATAAAATTATAAGAACTATCTTTTTTTTCCCAATATAAACAAAACAAAGACAAACTCTGTGAGCATGGATAAAAGACAAGCAATAGGCTAAGAGAAGATATTTGAAACATGTAAAACTGATAAAGGACTGTATTCAGAATCTGAAACAGTTTACAACAAACCAATAAGAAAGACATGAGCATTAAATTTTTTAAACTGCTGAGAGATTACAAAGAGAAGTTTAAGATTATTTACAGAAAATTCAAGCAGCAAATAGATATACTTTTACTATCTTTTTACCACAAATTTAAAATCTATCTAGGGCCTCCTTGGTGGTGCAGGGGTTAGAGACAATGCAATCAAGCTATTGCAGCTTCTGCAGCACAAGTTCATTCCCAGCCAGCCAGGAGGAACCCACATGGGCAGCAGACCTCTCCTGTCTTGCCCACTGCTCTCCTCAACAGTGTATTTCAGTAGATCCACCTGTTCTGCTCTCTACTTCACCTGGTGAGTCCTCTCATCCCCCGGATCATCTGGTCTACACCCCAGTTCTTGTATGCATAAATAAATAAATCTTTAAAAAAAAAATCTGTATTAAGAGTTTGAGAAGGTAGGGAGAAAGGAAAACTGAAATATTTTAAGAGCAATTTTTCATTACCTTGTGAAGTCATAAATGTATATTCACTAGACTAGCAATTCAAATACAGATACTTTCTTTTTTTTTTTTTAAAGATTTTATTTATTTATTTATACAAGCACTGTGTACAGTCAGAAGTGCGGCAGGGTGAGAGACTTCACCAGAGCCAGAACAGGGAACAGAACAGGCAGAGCGACGAAATAAACTGCTGAGGTGAGCAGCAGGCACAGCAGGAGAGGTCTGTCGCACCATGTGGGACCCTCTCCGGTGGTTGATCAAACTGGCTCTGCAGAGGCTGCGGGCAGCTTCTCAGCCCAGCGCTCAACCACTGCACCACCAGGGGAGGCCCACATACTCTCAAATGAACTCAAGGTGTATTGAAAAAGATGCTTAGTAGGGAGGGAACAAAGGAAGGAAGGAAATTTCGTGGAAGGAAAGGAGGATATGTACAAACCAAATGCACATGTGTGATATTTAAAATTTTCTTTTTTTTAATTTAAATTTTATTTTTTATATTCCCCATACAGTTACAACCCCCTTATTTTGACCCCAAGCCCTCCTTTCCCCGCCCCCCATCCCCTATAGAGTGTCTCTGGTTCATAGTTGTTTGTTGATTTTGATATTTTCTTTCTTATAGTTATTCTTTTTCCTGGTTCCTTATTTAAATTTTCTAGATTCCTGCTATGAGTGAGACCATCCGGTATTTTGCTTTTTCTTTCTATTTCTATTTCTTTCTTTTTCTTTTTATTTCGCTGAACATGATCCCTTCCAGCTCCATCCATGTTGCTGTAAATTGCATGTGTTTATCTTTTTTGAATGCTGAGTAATATTCCATGGTATATATGTACCACATCTTCTTGATCCAGTCATCTATTTTGGGGCATTTGGGTTGTTTCCAAAGCTTAGCTATTGTAAATAGTGCTGCTATAAACATAGGGGTGCAGGTGCTCTTTGGAATTGATGTTTCTGTGTCCGTTGGGTAAATACCTAGGAGTGGAATTGCAGGATCATATGGAAGCTCTATATTTAAAATGTTCTTTATTAAACATTATTAGCAGTTTAGAAATCTGAATTATAAACTTATCATCTCTTCCTTCTTTAAATCTACAGACTATATAACGTTTTTAAATCTAGACTATATATTGTCTTTATTATATGTCCTTATTTACAGACTATATAATGCTCTCAAAAAGAAAATCTATATTCTCAGAAATGAATTTCCTTGAATACATATATTTTCCCCAGTTAAAACACTCTTATTTACTTTCTTAGTTCAAGAACTATGGTACTTATTGCTGATAGTTTGAGAGCAGTGCTATTTCTTTATTAGATCAGTTTAGATAGAGTTGATGAAGTGTTTTCCTTCTTATGGAGAAAAGAAGGTGCTTTCCAAGAAAGAAGTTATCTTTTTTCTACTGCCTGTCTGCTATTGTTTCTTAACTATCTCTATAAAATACAATGCATAATCAAACATTTGGAGATATTTTGGTCAAAGGATACATTACAAAAGAAGGAAAACTGAACAACAATTGAAGTAGTTGCATAATTAAAATAGAATTGAAAAAGTCAGTTCAACCTTGACTTCTCTGGTCTTTGTTAATTTATGTTGCAAACATATTTATTTAAGACATAACCTTGAGTTCATTTAGTGACCTAGACCATTTTGTTCTGGACTTTTAGTTTTTAAAAAGACAGCAACTAAAATGACATTTCATAGAGCACTACTAACCATATAAGCTCCATCCATTAATACCATCTATCATTTAACCTGGATATAGAGTTACTGAAAATTGTTGTCTGGATATAGAGTTACTGAATGTTACTGAATACTCTATAACCTGGATATAGAGTTACTAAAAATTTAGTATCTTATGAACCAGGGGGAATTTAAAAAAATAACTATTTTGGGTCCTCCCCGGTGGTGCAGCAGTTGAACTCCGGGCTGCAAGCCTCAGCGAGGGTCCCACATGGCGTGCAGACCTCTCCTGCCATGGCCGCTGCTCCCCCCAGCAGTGCGTTTCATCAGTCTGCCTGTTCTGCTCCCCGCTCTGGCTCTGGTGAATTCTCTCACCCTCCCACGCTTCTGACTGTACCTGGTGTTTGTATAAAATAAATAAATATTTAAAAAAAAAAAACAAAACTATTTTGTACATCCACTCCAAAGCCATTACTGCAAATTTTAAGTGAAGATTAAAAGTAAAATTTTATTTAGTCTTATGATTTTTCTTTTTCAGTATTCTTTTGCATCTAGCTTAAACAAAATTCAAGTTTCACAAGTCCTGAGAAAACCTCCACAGATTTTCTCTCCTCAGATTCAAAGGAAACACTGTTCCATTGACACCTCTCATTATTGGAGCTGCAGAGAATGCAAAGAGAAGACAACACTTTGCAGATAGCTACTTACTTCCTGTGTAAAATCACCTCTCATTCGCATCCATCTACATGCCATTTAGGATCATGATGTCCAAAGGAATTTACCAGATTCCTAATGCTGTATCCATGAATGATGTTATCAATGTAGAGTTACATACTTGTAGAGAAAAATACCACCCCTACTACTAGATTTGTAGAGAATTTAGGTACTGATTTCAGTCTCAAACTTTGGCACAGGAAAAGACTATCAACTTCTTAAGGGAACAGAGTTCGTCTATCAATACTACCAGTGACATATGATATATACATTCAACTGAACTAGCATGATCTTTCATCTTATATGTACTCAATCCTTGGTTATTTTTTATTTATTTATTTTTTGTGTGGGACCCTTGCCGTCAGCCAGGGAACGAACCGGCACTGCAGAGGCTGCAGGCAGCCTCGCAGCCCAGCGCTCAACTGCTTCACCACCAGGGGTGGCCCAATCCTTGGTTATTAATAGTAAGAAATTATATCTAAATTTTCTCCTCCAATCCTGATGTCATTTCCCACAAATCAAAAACCACAGAAGTCTAAGTTCCAAAATATTACCAGTGTTACAGATAATACTGAAAAAAAGTTTTATATTCTTCAGTGTTCCCAGGTTAGTTAAAATGTGCACTTAAATTCCAGCCGTCTATTCTTTTCCAAAAATCAAAACTTCCCCAGTATGTCCAATGGAATAAAGAATGAGACAATGTGGTTGAAAACAGCATACATACTTGACAAATATTCCAGAATAAAGTTCAAATCTGATAATAAAGTATGAACTTGTGACCAACAGCAGTAGTATTCATTTATTATGGGAAGTTGTATCCTAATCATGTATTTTATTTTATTTAATTTTTTTTAAAGGGGCATGTATTTATTTATTTATTTGTTTGTTTGTTTATACAAGCACTGGGTACAGTCAGAAGCGCGGGAGGGTGAGAGAATTCACCAGAGCCAGAGCAGGGAGCAGAGCAGGCAGAAGGACCAAAGTGCACTGCTGAGGGGAGCGGGCGGCAGGGGGGGTCTGCGCGCCATGTGGGACCCTCCTCCGGTGGGCGGGGAGCAGCCGGGGATAGAACCTGCGCTGCAGAGGCCGCGAGCAGCTTCGCAACCCAGCGCTCAACCGCTGTGCCACAGGGGAGGCCCCCCAATAATTCTTTTAAAATACATGATTAGCGGCCTCCCCGGTGGCTCAGCGGTTGAGCGCTGGGTTGCTAAGCTGCCCGCGGCCTCTGAGGCATCGGTTCGATCCCCGGGTGCTCCCCGCCCACCAGAGGAGGGTCCCACATGGCGCGCAGACCTCTCCTGCCGCCCGCTGCTCCCCTCAGCAGTGTACTTCGGTCCTTCTGCCTGCTCTGCTCCCCGCTCTGGCTCTGGTGAATTCTCTCACCTTCCCCGCATTTCTGACTGTACCCAGTGCTTGTATAAATAAATAAAAATAATAAATCTTTAAATAAATAAATCTTTAAATAAATAAATAAATAAATAAATAAATAAATAAATAAATAAATAAATAAATAAATAAAAGAACTATTGGGAACCATATGGAAGTAAAGAGCAAATTAATGTATTTACAGAACTCTAGATTTTTTTTAAGTGAGCCAAATTCAGGTATTAAAAGTATACAAAGTGCAATTGTTTTCCTATATACCACCAATTAACCATTTATATTTGAAATTATACGTACACCACCACTTACATTAGTACCAAAATATCAAATAAATTCTTAGATATAAATCTAATAAAATATGTATAAGATCCATATGAGGAAAATTCAAAACTCTGGTGAAAGAAATATGGAGAGAAACTACATTTTCATGTCAAGAATGGAAACGGATCAGAGGGAGGGTGAGAGGAGAACAGGGCATACTGAGGTGGCAGTGCACTGGTGCATTGGGGAAGGAAATTCTATGGGAACTACATCTGAGGGGGTGGGGGAAAGCAAATATTGTTTAAAAATGAACAGTGATGTAAAACTTTTTTAAATTTTTAAAAAATAAATAAAATAATATACAAATGGTAAAACTGATGTCATTTATTTTTAATTTGATCTAAATTCAATACAATCCCAATTAAATCCCAGCAAGTTATTGTATCAACAAACCAACCCTAAAAGTTACATGAAGAGGCAAATGACCCAGAACAGCGAATTTAATATTGCAGAAGATCAAAGTCAGAATATTAGTACTACTTTTAATGTAATGCTACTTTCAAGACTTATGTAAAATAACATAATCAAGTGTAGATATAAAAACAGATTAATGAAACAACTAAAATACACATACATAGACTTTAAATACATATATTCAAAAAGAACATTTTTACTGTGAAAGCTGTGATTAGGAAGTAAAATGTTCAATTTTTAAAGACAAGAATGAGGTTGTACAATTGAACAAGGCCAATTCTTCCTAGAATACCCTTTTATTCATACCTACCTGTCAAGGCTCTATCTATATCTTTTTAGGTTCAAGTTAACGCCCCAGTTAAAATGTATCCATCACTCTCCTCTATTTAGGTAGTGCTTTGTAATGCCAAGAGAACACTTGTATCTGTCTTGCAATAGAGCCATTGAAGGATATTCCCCTCTGTCACAATTTGTCCATGAGTCAGGGCTCTCGACTCATTATTTGTTCATCTTCTCATTTTAACTCAGCACCTACTACAGTGTTTTACATAACGTATGTGTTCAATAAACATTACTGCACTGAATTGAAGATACAGGTCAGATATTCAAAAGTTAAAGATCTTTGTCACAGTGGGGCTAATATCTTTATTCCAATGATTGTACTATTCTCAAAATACTATAAGTTACATCTCTTGTGAAACTACCCATAGAGACTGCACAAAGTCACACAACATTAATGACTTTATTATTTCCATAATGTTAAAAGAAAATGTTCTTCTTGGGGACCCAAGACTTATATAAAGTAACACAATCAAGTATGGATAAAAATACAGGCAGATGAATGCAACAATTAGAACACATAAAAATAGGCCTTAAATAAATACAGTTAATTGACAATTTTATAAAGGAGCAAACACAATAAAAAGGAGCAAAGACTGTCTTTTCAACACTGGTGCTATAACAACTGGACATTCACATGCAAGAAATAATAAATCTAGACACTGTCATATCTTTCACAAATATTAATTCAAAATGAATCATTTTGTAGAAGATAACAGGAGAAAAGCTAGGTGAGGAACATTTTATTCCTGACCACCCAAAACATGTAAGTCATAGTCTTAGAAAGAGTAGTTGAAATGTAGTGGACAGGGCAAAGGATGCCAGACTGGAGTAGGTTGTAGAGATGAAAAGGAGGAAATAAAGATAAAGGATGTTGAGTGCTGTACCAATCAGAATAGGCAAGGTTTTGCTATGGTGATAAACTTGGATCTTCTTAGTGAACACGGCTCTAAATTACTCATGACTTTTTTAAAAATCAAATCAAATCAAAGAGTAGCTACCAGTGAAAATATTCAGCAGCTCTGACTATGAAGGCACTCCAACAGAGTACAATGTTTAAAGCAATGGCCATACAATTTAAATGAAGAATGACTTTGCAAATAATAATACTCATGTTGATATATACAAGTTCTGTTACATAATAGAAAGTTACATCTGTTTTAAAAAATAGGAATTTTACAATACACATTTTATTCTTTTTGTATGTTAAAAAAGCACAAATGACATTTTATATCTTTATTATAAAGAAATTATAAAGAAACAGTACTTCTAAAATAATTTGCAAACCATTAATTCCTCCATATAGCATATCAGCATTCTTTAGTTGATTTCTTTTTGCAAATCCTAACTTCATAAATTAGAGATCACCTTAATTATTTCATGGACAGATGCTAATCTGCTTCTAAGCTAAATATCTCAACTTTCATTCAAAATATTTTGAGTAATATTTCTTAAAGGCTAAAATACTGCTATTCAGAAAAAAGTTTCAAAATTCATGGATTCTTTAATCCTTTTATGAGTGTTTAAATTGTGTATTTATTTTGATCTATTGTAAAAGGCCAGTCAACTTCAAAATGCCTCTACTCAGTTTTTTTATTAAGAACAGCATCCTCTGTGGAAATGTGTAAAATATTTCAGTATAATATTTAGTTTGATAACAATACAAATAGTTCTATTTATAGAATACACTGGTTTTAAGTAATGGTGACTTTTTGGAGTATGGGAAAAAGTAAATTGAATTGTAAAAGTATAACTTCTTAATGACAGAACAAGATAATAGATAGCATTGTGTTTTTTCAGGTCTTCTCAGTTTGTAAACCAGACCACATGCAAATATCTTTATTTTAAAGAAATTCATGTTTAGACAGTGACTCAAGGTTGCATTTACTATACAAAAATTTTTAAACAAATTTTCATAATATAGGACATCAAAAAAGTCTATTACACAAAAGCTTTAGTAATTTTTTAATGTTGCAAAAGTATGTATTTTTTACAAACTATGTTTGTACATGTGTGCATATACATGTATATGGTATAAACATGTATGGAAAATATACGGTCCTCATCTTTATGGTAAATTTATTAGAAAATGAAGTACCTTTTCAGTAAGATGACTTTCATCTTAGTTACTAAACTTCATTGAGTTAGGCCTGATTTCAGTGAAAAATCAGAATGATTATATCTAAAATTCAAACACCAAGTTTCTTGTATTCATGCAACCTATTATCCAGGAAAATAACAGTGAAAGACTTCCCTTAAACAATATTCCAAATTGAAAATGGTATTTCAAAAATTTAAGGGAAGACTCAAGTAAATTTAACTGTTGTTAAAAGACAAAAATTGTCCATTAATGTAACATAAAAATTACAGAAAAAACTAAGGGATGAAAAATCTGTAGCTTTTCATCCATGACAACATACTACCCTCTACTCTCTCTAACAGCTTGGAAAAATTTAAATTAAGTAAGAGTTCTACAATCAATAGGACATCCAATCATACAAAGTTATATTGTTGTAATAATGTTCTGTCTTCCTCTAGAATTAAAAGAGGATTCCATTTAACAGAAGGAATGTCTTTCATTTGTAATAAAACCGTATGATATAAAATCAGCCCACCCAAAACAAATATTTCAATAAATGTTTTAAAGACTTACTGTATGAGATTAATAGAAGGGAGTTATATGTGTGTGTGTGTGCGTTCACATATTCATTGAGTGCATAACTATATATATATATATATATCACTACATATATATTTACTTAAAGAAAAATAAACAAGAAACAGAATAAGTTCATGTATAAAGTAAAAAAACGTAAGTATTGTTCAGTGGAATCCCTATATTTCATCTTTTCTTTATCATCCTCAAAATACACAAATATTTTAAAAAGAAAAGGGAAAAAAAATTCTTGCTGAACTGCTTTTATGATTTCTTTATTGAAGTTAAAGACTGTGGCTGTTATCAACTAGTTGGGCCATTAATTTATCTAAATCTGTCTAGACCTGATCACAGTGTTTCTCATTATATGTCTCCAATTCATTATCATTTGCAAAGATCTAAAAACTTTGTCAGCCTACTTTCATAGGCTTTAACACAACATTTTGAAAGGTTTTTAAAATACTGAGGATAAGTTGACTGTATTGATTGACTGTTACTGATATTATTTTTGGTAACCCATAGATAGAGCAGAGTCATGCTCATAACATATCAATTTTAAAATATATTTTGTCTTTATTATGTAAGCCCTAAATTACAAGAGACCCTGTGTAGTTCAGGTGGCTTTAGACACCTAGCTTTCAGCATTTTATTTAAAGATACATTTGAAAAGTGCAACTAATCCCAGTGTAGTGTTGTGTTGCCGAGAAATGTCTTGCTGTACAGCTCTTACAGTTAAAGAGCAAATATTTCACTTCCAATCATGTTGTCTATTTCTTGAACACACAATTTTTAAACCCTTTTCTGTCAGTGGGGCTGCTCTGCATTGACATTTTCTGCATGTTACCTGTTCCTATTTCTTTTTTTTTTTTTTGAGGCATTTTAAATATTTTCTATTTCAGCTCCTTGCATTTTTGTATTTACTGTTTTTCCTTTTACTGTTTCAGTGTCACCTCTCCATAGCTCTCTGTTCAACCAGAATTTTCTTTACAGTTTTATATAGCCACGATGACTCTTCCTATCGCTTTTAGATGCCCAGATCAGTAGGAAGCAAGTGTAATTTGCTCTATAAATGTTCCTCAGACGTCTTCCACCATTCAGACTTTATTTCACATTCCTCCATATTCCCTTTCCACCCTCAATCCATTAACTTTATTACACAAACTTTATTTAAAACAAAAGTTTCTAGGCATACTAAAGACTAAAAATATCAATAGGGTACTCAGATATGCTCTAGTTTTCCATGGGTCAACTGTTAACATTAAGAATTAACATTCAATTTTTATTAAGTATGTGACTTGTTATTGTGTTTGCAGCATGAATATTAACTATTTGAAAAACTTAAAAAGCAGGTAGGGCATACACTAAATGCCTTAGAGCACCCCATATTAGACAATATAGTTCATGAAATTTCAAGCAATTCAAAGCCTTCATTTTGTCAAAATATACAGCAGTTTTATTGGTGTACCCTAATTCTCCTTTCATTTTAAATATAACTCCTGAATATGAACATTAATAATTCATCAACAAACTATTTAGGTTCAAAATTAATCCATCTCAAATAGTTATCTCTGTCAAAAAGGGCAGAGTTATAAACCATTACCTGGTAGATAAAGGTAACAAAATCATGGGAAAAGACTTAGATTTTTTCTTTCTTGTGGCAGTACTACAAAATATTTAGTCAGAGCAGATAAAATGTAAGTGATTATACTTCTCAAGTCCAGATTTACAACAATTTGACTTCAGTTCAAAGGACAAAAATAACACATTATTGGGGGTGGGGAGTAAAAAAAGTTAACACTACACTAAAATTGTCAAGTAACTTCTAAATGAAATCAATTGCCTTCATATTATTCCCTGAACAAAATGTTCTCTAAAAGCAGATCTGATACGAAGAGCCAAAAAATGGAAAACATTCACTACCAATTTACTGCAGTCACCCATAAACTATTACAAGAACATTATGTAACGGGGTTCAAGTCAGCAAGCTATTAAAGTAGACTGCCTTGGTATCCTTTCATTTTACTTTAATGCTATCAAAGCATTAATAAGTCCTAAGGGGAATTGTAGGTATGTTAAAACAGTCTTATCATGTAATCAATTTTTCAAATATTCCAAGTCTTTTCAGATGAATTCTGTTTCTTGTTGGTTAATGTCATTCTACCTTGACAAATACCATCATTTTTTTTGTTTCTCTGGTCCAAGGCATACTTTCATCTTGGAAATATATCAATCTAAATGGTGCTAATTGCCACAGTTAATGAGTGCCAAGACATCTATCACCCTTGGCCCCACTGCCACTTTATGTGCTCCCCCTCATGTAGAGATCAAAGAACAAAGGATAGAAAGAATCATTTTCAAAATTAAATGCCATATATACACCTTTATTGATCTGTTTGTTTTAAACTTTGATTGAGGGCATAAATAATCCTGCTGAAATTACTTTCTTTTATAGTTACTGGTTAATTTCAACTTGTCAAAAATTTTTCCTCTTAAAGTATTTTTTTCTTACTTAAAGAATAATAATGATTCCCTAGCAGAATATGATTAAGACAATGATGTAATACTTTTAACTCACTAATCACTGTTTTATTCGTTAGCACAAATTCCAGGCAACTGAGGCATCTTTCAATCTATTGTACTAACGGAAAATACTAGTATATTTACACTAAATCTCAGTAACATTCACAGATGCAAATCAGCAATGATTCGATTTGTAAATCAAACCGTAAGAGGAGGGAAAAAACACCTTAGGCATAGATAGGTTTAAAATTGGGAAGTCACTGGGAAAAAAGTCAACCAAAATTTCATTAAATGGAATATTTCTTGACAGCATAAAACTAACCATAATTTAGTGCAGCATTACCTTAGAGTAAATACTCATGTATTTGTCTGATCATTTACTATGTATATGAATGTATGTGTACATATCTACCTCAATTAGACCGTAAGATACATGAATCATGCTTCATTTCATCATCACTGTATCTCAAAATTTCAACACAATATCAGAACACAGCATTTACCCAACATAAATTTGTTGAGTAATTCTAAGTAGGTGATGATACAAATACTATGGCATGCAATTAAAAATTTTAAATCCTTAATATAAAAGATATCCTGGGAAAGCATTAGTAATAACACACCTCCTCAATAGGTCATTCCATTTAAATCTCTCCATAACAGTGTACTATGTCTTTTTCTGCGCTTAATGCAATGAAGATTGCCGTCTTAAATTATCAATTTATGCCATAAATATTTTCTTGAAAAAAGTGACCACTCGATCTAATTTTACCAACCTTAACCTAACATACAGTCATGAGGCATATAGTATGTTTTTTTTATTTGTGCATAAACCATACCTTATTTTTACCTCATACTGCTTACCTTAATTAGCAGATCTAGAATATCCCTGTTTTATGTTTCTTGTATAACTCTCTTATGTAATTAGTCACATTCCAATCAAACTTACATTAAAATAATAAGCAATGATTTCTACCTGCAATCGTCTATAGGGCATCTGAGACCCATCACACAGCAGGTAAACAAACATAGCTCTAGCTAAACATGTCCCCACTCCCTCCACATTATGTTCCTCATAAAATAATTACAAGATGTGATGTCATTAAAACAGCCAATAGATTTTCATTGAAATTATTTTCTCAGACTCTTATAGAGTGACAGCAATTTTATAACTTTATAAGTAAAACCATCCAATAAAGGATTGGTTTGTTATGTCTTTGTTTTTGTTTCTGTTTTTCCACCTAATTCCATGACGAGATGCTTAAGCCAATGTTTTTAATGAGAAATTTTTTAGTCCTAAAATGAAAATTAAACAAAAAGACAAAAACTAAAAGAGACATTGAGAAACATACTTCCATAAACAGACACTTTAAACTTAAGTCACCTTTCAAAGTTCAACATTGGATTATAAACTCCTTGAAAGGACTTTCTTTTTGTTCACTGCTTTATCTTCAGTACCTGGGAAACTGATTCACAATAAAATCTCTACAAATATTTAATGAATTGAGTACTTGGTATGTATACTTTAATGCAAAAATGCAGTAGAGTCTGAATGAGATAAGCACTAACACTATAAATGTTCTATTCCTTTTTATTTCTTAGATATATTCATAAAATAGGGCACAGATGAATAAGAGACTACTCTAATTTAAAGAAAGTCAACAAAGGGAATGTTTTTTATAAATATTTTCTTGGGGACTAAAAAAGAACTTTTAAAAAATATCTGAAATGCTGACATTTTTCTGAATGAAACAATATTAATATTATAAGTAATAATATCATTACATCATAATATTACTATGACATTGATTTTTTTTTTTAAATAATTTAGGGTGGGTGTGGTTTACTGGTCCTTTATTGATCATTTTTGAAGGTATATTTCATAGATATTTTAGAAAAATAATCTCACAAACTAACTAACACTGGATAATACTAAAAGAGTAAAGCATGTATACCACATTTCACTTGCATTTCAATAAGGCACTCAATCTGAAAATAACTGATTACCAATCGTGGGAATTTCAAGAAGTACAGTGAGCTTCCAAGAAAATGCTTTCAGGAAACTTCTGCATACAATTCAGTCACAATAGCAAGGAGTTAACTATTTCATATAAAACTTCCCTTTATATGCCTTCACACTATTATTTTTAAAACAACACAATATGCTATATATTCGTTCACTGAGGAAATATAATCAAACTTAATTAGTACTACTTATGGTAGTAAATGATATTAACTACTATTACTAAAATAGGGATGTTGACTCTTGAACAACATGGATCTGAACTGTATGAGTACATCTGCACTTAAATGTTTTTTCAGTGAATATATTTGGCTCTCCATATTTGCAGATTCCAAATTCACAGATTCAACCAATCTCAGGCCTTGGTTAGTTGACTCCACAGATGGTAAATCTAGAGGCTCTGAGAGACTTTCGTATCTGTAGTTTGAGATCAGCAGGAGTCTTAAAATCAATCTTCAATGAGTACCAAGGATTGACTGTAATAGAGATTTGGGGGGGTTATGAAAAATTATATGCTGATTGTACTGCGGGCTTGGTGCCTCTAAGTCCCATATTTTCCAAAGGTTAAACATACTGTATACTAATTTAAATTATAAAAATTTGCTTTTTTTGACAATATTATTGAGATTTACCTCAGGTTCATAAAATAGCATAGGATTGATTTCTAACAATCTAATAATTAGTTTCTAACAAACTAATAATATATGATTTCACCAATCATTGGAGAAAACTTAAATTAAAAATTTTACATGCATCAAGAAATGATCCATGGGTGCAGCAGACCTCTCCTGTCTTGCCCACTGCTCCCCTCAGCAATGTATTTCAGTCAATCCACCTGTTCTGTTCCCCACTCTGCGTCTGGTGAATCTTCTCACCCTGCCACACACCTCTTGCCGTACCCCAGTTCTTGTATGCATAAATTAATAAATCTTTAAAAAAAAGGATTCACGGAAAACATAAAAAATTATATCTTCTGGAAAAAAGCAGAATATTTAATATAATGTCTTTAGAGAAAAATCAATTTCCTGTCTATGGACCTGGGTTTCCTCCTCTGTAAAATGCAGGGTTTAATCAGAAGATAATTTCTGATTGCTTCCAAGTACTTACAAGAGTAGCTTTGGTAGAAATTTCCAATTCTCTTATATCGTGAATTTTTATAGATTCTACAGGGTAAACCAAATATTGGACAAATAGAACAAACACACAGAAATGAATATGAATATATAAAATATCTGGCAACACTTAATAAGAAACAACCTAGGAGTGAGTACTTTTACACATTTTAAGAGTAGGTGATGCGTTCAGTAAATAATTAATGTTAGGTTTGGGGGTCAAGGCAAGAAAGTTAAAGATGGAGAAAGCTAAAGTAAATTAAGGTCCACTTTTTTTTTTAAATAATAAATTTTATTTTTATATTCCCCATACAATTGCAACCCCCCCATTCTGACCCCAATCCCTCCCCTCCCGCCCCTCACCCCCCAAAAAGTGTCTCTGGTTCATAGTTTTTTGTTGATTTTGATTTTCGCTTTCTTATAGTTATTCATTTTTCTGGTCCCAAATTAAGGTCCACTTTGACTAGCATTATTTATGGTGATTTTTACTTACCTACTTTCTGTACATTCATGCGTGTTCATTGTACAGTTTTTGCTAACAATCAATCACAAATTATTCCTGGCAGTTTGAAACCATTTCATGTATAATATAAAATGCCTCACTTATATCAATTCTGCAAATCCCAGATTTTTTTTCAACAGTTTTAGAAATTAATTGTTCCTCCCCTAACACCTTTAAAGCTCAATTTCTTCATCAGTAGAACATAATATCTGTATTACAGAGGTACTGTAATCAGCAGAGGGATTCAACACATGCCACAATAAAAAAAAATAGAAAGGTAACAGTAATAATGAAAAATATTAAAATACATAGGACTTTTATATACAAATACATAGTAATAAAATTGAAAATCTCAGTAAAAGCCATACATTCTGAGAAAATAGAAATTTTCAAAATTGACTACCTATATAGAATATTTTAATAGACTAGTAACTACACTATTAATTACAAAAAAAGTTTTAGTAGCAGATAGTTTTATGAGTTAATTTCAAAAATTTTCAATGATCGAAATAAACCGATGCTATAAGAATGATTTCTTGTAACTGTTACTTATAGCATATTTTTTTTAAAAATCCCAATTTCAAATTCTGAGGCTCCCATAATCTTACTAACATGAATTCACATAATAGTACATGTGACTGTTGAGTACTGTAGTAAGTTTCCTTTGAGTTGAGGTGGGACAAAAGTGTAAAACATACACCAAAATTTGAAAACTTGTTATGAGAAAAATATCTAAAATATTCATTATATATATTTTAATTGACTACATACTAATACAATATTTGCACTATATCAAGTTAAAGAAATTATATTATTAAATAAATTTTACCTTTTATTCTTTTTTTGAAATGTAGGTACAAGAAAATTTTAAATTACAAATGTGACTCACATTATATTTCTATTGGAAAAATATTGTTATAGACTCTCTAACTTAATATGTGCACAAAACTCTTAAATAGAATTTTAGTATACTAAATAAAACACTATATTAAAAATAATTCGGAATGAGAAAATTTCAAATGATTTGCCATTTGGATATCTAATTTATCACATGATTATGATAGAGAAAAATAATTTTGATATGTTCTGAAAATACATCTGCTCAAAATCAAACACTACCCTTGATTAAAAAATAAAAACTCTTAATAAGTTATGACTAGAATAAACCCTTTTTACATGATGAAGAATATGCACCTAAAAATAGTTATCATTGCACTTAATGGAGAAAACTAGAGGTTATTATTTGAAATAATTTGGAAACTCTAGTTATATCACTGAATGAAAAACAGAAAATATAAAATATAGGAGAAGAATACAGAGAATTACTATTGAAGAAAATACAATTTACATGAAAAATCCAAGACAGTAAAAAACAACTAGCTAATAAGAGAAGTTAGTTGCTTATATATTACACACACACACACACACACACACAAATAAGCAAGTCAATAGTCCTTCAGTATACCAAGGACAGTCAGTAAAAAATCTAACGGAAAAGCACAGGTTATTACTACCAATGATAATAAATCAAAAAACATATAGAGATGAATACTACAAGAAATGTGTAGGCCATATATGGGGAAAAAATCATTATTTTACTAAGGAATGTTACAACTATCTTGAAATAATCAATATAATTCTGATATGGGAAACCTATAATGTTGCCCCAAACAATTCATAAGTTAATGAAACCCTTAAAATAAGCCCAGTGAAACTGAAGTCTGGGTTGGCGTATGGTCTTGATTAAATTATTCTAAGATTCTTATAAAAGATTAACTAGATAAAAGAAGATAATAATTTTTAAATGAAAAAAATAAAAGTAACATGTCATTAACAGGTTTACACTGTATTGTAAAAGCCACAATAATTAAAATAGCATAGTCCAAGCAATGAATACAGAAATGATAGAACTAAAAAGAAAAAAAAAAATAGAATGGCTGGAAATCAAATACAAAGACATGAAACAAACCCATTTGTAAATTAAGTATTTAGCATATGATAAATAATGCATTTCAAATCAACGGGGAAAACATAGATTTTTCAATTGATGGTGCTGGGACAACTGGTTAAATATTTAGAACAGAGTAAATTTAGAGCCTATCTCACACTGTATATCAAAATAAAATTCCAGATGGTTTAAAGAGTTATATGTAAACAATGAAATCATAAAAGAACTAGAAGCAAATAGAGGAGAATTTTTAATCTGAGTTGGAGAAGGTCTTTCTAATCATAAAAGAAAGGTAGAAGCCTTTGTAATAGATTTTTTTTAAAAAATAGATTTGAACACCAAAAATGAAAAGTTCTTTTTAACAAAACAAACAAAATTAAAGGGCACGCAATAAATTCAGTAAAAACTATCTGAAACATGAACAAATGTCATATAGAAATTTTTTAACGTTCTATGATAAATAATTGAGAAAATGATCCTCAAATAATGTTAAAAGAAGAATGCCTTACAAACAATATATGTATTATGATGCCAACTTTGTAAAATCTATGTTGCTTAATTATAATGACTTCCTACACATGTGGTGGTTATAATTTTTATGCTTTTACTCATGCAGTTCCCTCTCCCCTCTCTCATTCTCTGGTCATTCCTACTTATTTTTCAAGAATAATTCAAATATCAAGAACTTCTGTCTAGAGTGTGTACAGAAAAAGGAACTCTCATACCCTGTTGGTGGGAATGTAATTTGGTAAGCCGCAATGAAAAATGATATGGAGGATCCTCAAAAAAAGTAAAATAGAAATACCATATGATTCAGCAATTCTACTCTTGTAGAATTTATTTGAAGAATATGAAAGCACTAATTTGAAAATATGTAAGCTCCCCTATGTTTATAGCTGTATTATCCTTAATAGCCTAGACATGGAAACAACATAAATGCCCACCATGGGACGACTGGGAAAAAATGTGGTGACATATATATTCAATTAAATACTATTCAGTTATTTCAAAAGATGAAATCTTGCCTTTTATGACAGCATGGATGGAACTTGAGTTGATTATGCTAAGCAAAATAAGTCAGGGAGTGAAAGACAAATATCAGATGGCTTCACGCATATGTGGAATATAAGTAAACAAAGCAAACAAACAAAACACAACAAAAACAACTCTTAGACTCTGAGAAAATATGATGGTTACCAAACTGGGTAGGGGTAAGATGGGCTGAGTGGAATGTGTACTGGGGTCAATTTGATAATAGTAACTGGAGTAGAACTATGGGTATGATGCATACACATTTAGAGGTGGAAGCTATGCTCCTAAAACTTACATAGTATTGTAAACCAACAGTAAATCAATAAAACATTTAAGAAAAAAACCTTTTGCCTGAATTACCAGGCTTGGAATAGATGGCCTTCTTGTTTGCCCCTAGTACACTGTTAATCATATCAAATTAGTATTATATAATATTGATAATTATATATATTTCTATCTCCTTCCATTCCTGTGATTAAAGTTTTCAAAATAAAGGACTATATTTTGCTCTTCTGTACATTCCAAGTGCCTAGATTACATCTACATCTACATCTACACATATACACTAATATATATGTGTGTGTATGTGTATATATATACACATAGATATACATATATATATACACATACATATATATATATACATACACACATACACATATATATTAGTGTGGACTATTGCTGAAATCTCCTTCAATCAACATTATTCCAAAATGGAAAAAATGTTAATTGAAAGCCAAACAGCAAAAGAGGGCAAAAAAAGTCATAGCTACTTGAGAATTCATTCTGCTCTTCTTTGTAGGATAAGCCAGAAGCTTTCTTCAGAGTATAATAGCTCAATGATTCACCCTAGTGTATCTTACGTATACATATTTCTCTTCTAAAAAATCTAAAGACATACCACTTCTTACTATGCCTCACAATTTATCACTTAATGTTTTATTATTAAAGTACATCTCATTTGTGACTATTTCTCTCTCATCATATTGTGCGTTCAATAATGCAAAGAGACCCTGCCTTCGTCTAGATAAGTATCCCACGATGTGTCTGACTAAAGCTTAGTACTTCAACAAACATTTGACATACTTATTTATAAGGTTGAACAATTTCCTATGTTTTTAGACACATGGCTTCTCTTCATAATGCTCTAGGACAGGGAGGGTCAACTCCTGTTTTCGCTGTTCCACATCACCATCCAAAATGGTGGCTATATATGGAGTATAACAGCGATACTTACACTTGCTGAGCAAATCTGATATTATCTAATCAAAGAACAGCTTCAGCTGTGCTGCTCCTAACTTGCCAGACCACAAAGCTTTACTAATTTTCATGAATTAGTGAAGGGTATGTAGCCACTCTTCTAATAAGAGTATTTGAGTATATTTAAATAAGCTCATCTCTCTACAATAAAAAGAATAATTTTCATTAATAAATATTCAATGGCAGGTTTCTTTGAGCTAAATCATGGGAGGAGGTACTAGTAAAAACACACAACCTTATTTACCGCTAATGTCAATTTACTATCACATTGCTTGACATATGCCAAAGTTTTCTGATAACTATTTGAGCTCCTATGGACTGAAAAAAAAATCATTAGATTTGAATTATTTACTAGCAAGAAAGAAATTCATCTTTTTCTCCTTCTTATGTCTTTGTTTCACAAAACTATTATCAGCCGGGCCATGCAAACAACTAAAAACAAAAAATTATATGGTGTAGTTAATTGAAAAAATGCTTTTGCTGCACACAGAAATTGACACTAAGTGCTGTATTAGCAGGAAATCAGTGATTTTCAATTGACATTGCACAGGAAATCGTTTAGTGTCAATTGATATTAAATGGGCAAAATTGTACTGAATTAGTACAAAATGATTTGGTGGGAAGAAATGTGCTTCCATTAGGTGACTTGATATTAAGTGAGCTCAAATGTAATAAGTTTTAGAGGTCACTAGTCAACAAAAATTAGGGCATGCTACCCAACCCTGAGTACATCAGATGGGCTGCTTTTAACATCCTTATAAAAAGATAAGTTAGTGTCATATTATCAAGAGAAATTTGTCTCCCAATGAGCATTGAAAGAAAGTGGGGAAAATCAAATTGGTTAAATGAGCTAAATTAACCAGTGGTAATCATGACTTTTTGAGTCTATTTGGTGGCCCTGATCCTTTTAAAATGTATTTTTTATAGAATTTTGGCATGCAATATAAAGCAAAATTAATAGAATGCTTTACGTAATATTATCCAGATTGAGTTCTCTCCATAAAAAAGCCTTGTCAGTAAGCAAACAATAAATTATTGGTAGAATGCACAGTATCATTGGATATTATGAAAGTCTTTATATGAAAGACTTTTATAGGTCTTTAAAGGAATCTGTGATCTTAAACATAAGTAATAGATAAAGGAAAGTGCATAGCTGCAGACAGTATGGGGAAAGCGAAGAAATAGAAGGAGATAAAGTTATATACTCATTATGAAGAGAAAAAAATTTAAGATAATTCCGGGAGGAGGGCTAGAATGAGGATGTTTGAGGTATTGCAAGATATAAAAATGATTTGTTTTTATTAGTAATACACAAAAAAATTATGGATTAACAGACATATAAAACATTCTACTCAAACACAGTGGAATACACATTCTCCTCAAGTACATATGGGATATTTTCCAAGCTAGTCCATATGTTAGGTAAAAAATTAAGTCTCAGTAGGTTTAAAAAAATATCACACAAGGTATTTTCTATCACCATATCAGGATTAAATTGGAAATCAATAACAAACTGTGAAATTCACAAATTTGTGAAAATTAAACAATACATTCTTAAACAACCAACAATCAGAGAAGTCACAGTGAAATTAAACAACTCATAAAACAAGAAAGATATCAAATTAACAGTCTAATTTTACAATGTATGGAACTATAAAAAGAACAATCTAAGCCTAAAGTTCGCAGAGTAAATGAAATAATAAAGATTAGATTCAAGATAAAGAAAATAGAAAATTCATAGAGAAAAATCAACAAAACCAAATCTTTAGAAAGATGTACTAAGGAAAAAAACTCAAATTACTAAAATCATACAGAAAGTGGGAACAATACAAGTAAGCAAAAATAAAAAGGATTATAACACAGTGTTAATGATCAATTATACAGCAATGAATTGGATAAGTATGTGAAATAGGTAATTTTCTAGAAACACAAAATCTATGAAAACTAAATCATGAAGAAATAGAAAATATAAATAGACCTAAAACTAGTAAGGAGATTGACTCAGTACTCAAAAATATTCCATAAATAAAAGGTGTGGGTCTGATGGCTTTACTGTTGAATTCCAACAAACTTTTAAAGAACACCACATTAAATGCAAATGGATCAAAGTCTTTAATCAAGGAACTAAAGTTGGAAGAATGGATATAAAATCATGTTTTAACTACCTGCTATCTACAATAGATACCATTATTCAAATAACAAAATATACCCAAAAAAAAGAGCCAAATTTCTATCAACTGATAGCTGCATAAATAAAATGTGACATATCCATATGATGGAATATTGTTCAGCCTAAAATGTAATGAAGCACGGGCACATGCTACAACAAGGATGAACCTTGAAAACATTATGCCAATTGAAAGAAACCAGACACACATTATATGATTGCATTATATGAAATATCTAGAATAAGCAAAACCATAGTCAGAAAATGTAAATTAGGGTTGGCAGGAAGTGAATGAAAGAGTATTGGGGAGGGTCTGCTTTTTTTTCAAATATCAACTTTTCAGTAAAGTCTTCCCTAGCCACCCTGTTAAAAAGTTAGGCATTTCCAATAGATACTTCCTAACTCCATTTCCTACTTGATGTTTTCTTTTCAGGATTTACCACTAACATACTATAAATTAATTTTATTCATTTTGCTTAAAGCAGATATTGCATTGTATAAAAACAAATTTAGCTCATTTTTTTTCTTAATTTTCTTTTTCTTTTTTTTTTTAAAGATTTATTTTATTTATTTATACAAGCACTAGGTACAGTCAGAAGCGCGGGAGGTTGAGAGAATTCACCAGAGCCAGAGCGGGGAACTGAACAGGCAGACTGACGAAATATACTGCTGAGGGGAGCAGCGGGCGGCAGGAGAGGTCTGTCACGCCATGTGGGACTCTCGCCGGCAGCCAGGGATCGAACCTGCGCTGCAGAGGCTGCTGGCAGTTTCGCAGCCCAGCGCTCAACCACTGCGCCACCAGGGGAGGCCCACAAATTTAGCTCATTAAAACCTAAGCTCTATGAGTTTAAGATTTCCTTTCTCTCTCTTTTTTTTCCCCTAACTTCTGTATCTCCACGAACTAAGTAACAGTCCTGCCCAGAATAGATGCCTAATAAGTATTTTGGTGAATGGTTAAAAAAAGAAGAAGAAAGAACTAACACCAACCCTTCTCATTCTCTTCCAAAAAGATTAAAGAAGAAAGACTCCCTAACTCATTCTATGAGGCCAGAATTATTGACAGTAATGAAACTAGTCAAAGATAGTCAATGAAACTACAAAAAAAACCACCAAAAAAAACAACAAACAAATGAGAGACCAACCTCTCTCAGGAAGATTGATCAAAAATCTTCAAAAAAATATTAACAATTTAAACTCAGTGGAATAATTATGACTGTGTTTAACAAATGGAATGGATGAATGGTTCACATATTAAAAAAATCAATCCATATAATACGCCACATAAACAGAATAAAGGGGGGAAACGCCACATGATCATGTCAGGTGCTACAGAAGAAAAAAAATATTAAAATTCAATCCTATGTCATAATTTTAAAAAACTCAATAAACTAGAAGAAGAATCACCTAAAGATAATAAAATGTGACAATACGTGAATAATTCACAGTGAATGTCATACCCAATAGTGAAAGATTGGAAGTTTTTTCTTTAAGATGAGGAAAGATGGTTATTTTCACCACTTCTATTCACCATAAAAATGGAAATACTAGCCAGTGCAATTAAGCAGTCAAAATAAATAAAAGACATTCAACTTTGAAAAAGAAAGATTATTCCTGTTCTCCAATAACATAATTACATACATAAAAAAATCCCAAATATCCCACAAAGTTTTGTTAGAACTAATAAATGAACTTTAGCAAAGCAACAAACTATCAAGTCAACATGCAAAAACTAATTGCATTTATATATAATATATACATTATATATTATATATATTATATATTACATATATTTGTTTTATATATATATAACAAAAGAACAGTCTGAAAAGGAAATTAAGAAAAAATTTCATCTATGATAATATCAAGTGATTAAAATATATAGGAATTGACTTAACCAGAGTTTTAAAGACTTGTACAATAAAAACTATAAAGCTTTTAGAAAAAAGGGCCTCCCTGGTGGCACAAGGGGTTAAGTCTTATCGCTATGAAGCCATAGGCAGCCACTGCAGCACAAGTTCGCAACCTGTCCAGGGAGTAACCCACATGGTGCAGCAAACCTCTCCTGTCTCACCCACTGCAGTGTATTTCAGTCAATCAGCCTGTTCTGCTCCCCACTCTGTCTCTGGTCAATCCTCTCATCCCCCCCACACCTCTGGCCTACACTCCAGCTCTTGTATGCATAAATAAATCTTTTTTAAAAAGCTTTTAGAAATTATAAAAGATATAAATGGAAAGAATTTCATGTTCATGGATTGTAAACCTAGTATTAAGATGTTACTACTCCTAAAGTGATCTATATATTACTGAATGACCTTAGAAGAGCAGGTATTCTCTTATGATATACTTATGAACATGATAAACACAGTTATTCAATTCATGGAGTGAGAAAAGAAGTCTTTGTATATTAAGAAAAAAAATGGATAGAAACAGTACCCAGAAGCATGCAATAAAACTGTTCCTTCCCACACCATTCATTTTCTTTTTATTGATTTATTTGATTAAATTTTTGGACAGTATTTCTTCCCTTAGGTGTGGTCACCATAGTTCTCCCACCACCAAAGTATCCATAACCCATCACCATATTCCCTTGTACTCTCCCCTTCACCTGTTTCCAGCATAATCTGTTCCCCCCACCCCCTTTTCCCCATGGGTGCCTCAAAGCTATGGTCAGCTTTCAAGGTTTGTATTTGACACTTTTTACGCTTTTTATATATTCCACATATATGTGAAAATGATGATTATTGGAAAAGACAGTCTTCAATAATGTGCTAGGAAAACTAAATATCCATACACAAAAGAATAAAATTATACAAAAATTACCCTAAATGAATCCATCCTAAATCCAAAACCTAAAAACTGTAAGAAGGGAACATAGGATAAATACTTCATGACTTTAGTTTTTGCAATGATTTCTTAGATATGACACTAAAGGTATAGGCAACAAAGGAAAATATATACAAACAGGATTTCATGAATTATTTTTAAGTTGTGCATCAAGAGACACTATAAACTAAGTAAAAAAGAAAACCAGAAAATGGGAGAAAATATTTGCAAGTCATATATCTGATAACAAATTACTATATAGAATATATAGAGAACATCTAAAACTCAACAACAAAAAAAAGCAACCTGATTCAAAAGTGGGCAAAGAATATGAATAGGTATCTCGCAAAAGATGATATACAAATGGCGAATAAATGCATGAAGAGTATCTCAATACTAATTGTTAGGAAATTACCAACTGAAGTTACAATAAGAACCACATCACCTTCATGAGGACATCTACTATCAAATTATCAGAAAACAACACAATTCATCAAAGATATAGAGAATTAGAGCCCTCGTATACTATTTGTGGAAATATAAAATATTATAGTCACTGTGGAAAACAGTATGGCAATTCTTCACAAATTTTAAAACTATAATTACCATATTTTCCAATATTTCTCTTCTTGATATATGGTAAGAAGAATTGATAGTCAGGTCTCTAAGAGATATTCATACACCCATGCTGACAGCATTAGTCACAATTACTAAAACACAGAAGAAACCAAGTATCCATGGATAAATGTATTAACAATATGTCCTATATAAACACAATGCAATAGTATTAAGCCTTAAAAAGGAAGGAAATTCTCACATATATTCCACATGGATGAAATGAGGACACTATGCTAAGTGAAATAAGCCAATTATAAAAATAAAAATATTGTGTGATGCCACATACATAAGGTACTTAAGAGTAGTCAGAACAATAAAGACAGCAAGTAGACTGGTAGTTACAAAAGGCTGGTAGGAATAAACATTGACTCCAGAAATAGTCACAACTTTCTTTTTTTAATTTAGTCAAGGGAACAAAAACAAAGCAATGAGAAAAACTCTAAACCCTCAGAGAAGTTACCATGAATGCACAAAAATTAAAACTATGAAATTCTCTAGAATTAGAATGAAATGATCCAAAATAAGACTCAGCTTTATTCCCGAAGGAAAATTTACAAAGAAATTAGAGCAATCAGAGCAATCTTTAAGGGACAGGGGAGTTAAGATTCAAATGGATGATACAGAGAAATTTAAGTGGATAATAAAATATAGTTACAATAGTTACTATTTATTGAGATTTTACTAATAACAAGCACAATGTTTAGCATTCTTCATAAAACATCAGTTTTTTTCCTGTTATTTTAGAAACAAAGATAGTGAAATGAAAAAACTGACCAGAGTCACAAATATTAGGTTGTTTTTAAACCCACATTTATCTGAATTCATAGTCAAAAATTTAAACTGCTGATAGGTAAACAGGAGCTTCAAAACCGAGCATTAGGGCCTCTGTGGTGGCACAAGGGGTTAAGACGCAACCTATGAAGCTATCCCCAACCACTGCAGCACAATATAACCGCACAATATAATCCCTCCCAGCCAGGGAGCTACCCACATGGCACAGCAGACCTCTCCTGACTCACCCGCTGCTCCCTTCAGCAGTGTATTTCAGTCAGTCTGCCTGTTCTGTTCCCCACTCTGTCTCTGGTGAATCTTCTCACTCCCCACATCTCTGGCCTGCACCCCAGCTCTTGTATGCATAAATAAATAAATCTTTAAAAAAAATCTTAGATTGAGTATTATTTTTTAAATAAATATATCTACTAGAACACATGCATTCTTTGTTGTTTTAATACAAATAATTCCATTTTAATTTTTAAACAGCACAAATGAGTTGAAAATCACGATTAAATAATTCAGTTATCCTAACTATAGAAAACTAGTTATATTAAACAAAGAAGTGTTATACAGGTGCCTCTACCACCTACATAGTCACATATTACCAAGTTACATTAAAATATATAAAAAGAAATAAGCAATTTTTCAGGGTTAAATGTAGTTTCAAGCCTACTCATGATGATAAATGTTACAGTTTCAAAGACATACTAGGACAATTTACCTTATCTTTAAGGTGGTTTAGCCAGTACATACTAATTCAAAATACATTTGTTGAGAGCAAGGCAAGTATTATCACCCTGGATTTTGAAGGAACTCATAAACTCAGTTAATGATCTTCAAAAACATCAAAAACAGAGCATGTTCCTTGTGTACTCAACAATATAAAACACTATAAGAGCAAATACAACACAAGATGAAAACTGACTCAGTTATATGAATTGTACAATCTAAATAGAAAGTAAAAAAAAATCACAAATAAATAGATAAAAACAAAACCAGTAACATCAGAAAATAATTTTCATATACTTATTCAGCAAATTACTAACTATTCAAGAATGTAAAGAAATTATAGTAACATATATTACATGTTGAATGGACTAGATTCATCCCAGTGAAGTTTTCTTAATATATTTTTGCTATATAATTATAACTGATTTTTATTTCAACTTTTTATTATAGTTAGAGGTATAACTTCTTGAAACAAGTTTATTTCCAACATTATAGATATCACAAATATCAAAAAAACAGATGTTTTCTGATAAACTATTAATATTGTATTATAATAAAAATATGCTAAAAATATTAAGGCTAAATTATATTGTATTTCTCAAAGCCATAACACAACCAGCATTTCCTTAACACATCTGCACTATGAAATTGGAAAACTATAAAGATGTTGAATTTTAATAAATTTTTCAACAGATTTTAGCCTTTATAGTATGTTTATATTTGATTTGTATAATTTTTCACCCTGCTGTTTAACTTTTTTCTTCATTTTTTTTGTATTCTCCAACATTACTGAAGATTACTGGTATCATCATAAGATAGTATCTTAGTGACCTGTTACTGTATCCTTGGATAGGAAGAGATGGCATCTCCAACAAGGTCAATATGAGTCAACCACATGATACAGGCATTTAAAAATAAGATTAAATCTTAAACTGTGCTAACAGAATAACAGTATCTAGTATGAGGGAGATAACAGTCCAACTCTCATCAGCTATGGTCAGATGACATGATCAATATTGTGATACAGAATGACCCAGAAATACTGCAATATTCTAAGAAAGGGGATAAGAATGAGTGTAAGACTAAAATCATAACAAACAAGAAATGGTTGAAAGAATCTAAGCTAGTATATGTTACTACATATGGGGTTGGGGTGATAATTTGAGTAGGAAAAAGCTGCAAGTTTTTGAAAACTTCTTATTAGTTCCTGCATTGTCTCAGGAATATAGTTATAAGAATGGGTTGAGAATACTAGGTATAAATTTCTACTCAAATAAATAAATTCTGTTAAAATCAGAATTATTATCAAATTTTTTAATTGTTCTTTTTCCCAATTTAACAATCAGTTTTTGTGATGGTCATTGCTTCTCAAAGTTGGCTTTGTTTTGTTTCCTTTTAGTGATACGGCCTGACAAAGTCTAAATGACTCACTGACTGAATTATTTATTCATTGAAGAAATGCTTATTCATAGTCTAATATATATCAAAGACTGCAAGGTGGCAGACAAAAGGAGAGGACAAGACAGTGCTTCTGGGCCTTCCTGGTGGAGCGGGAGTTAAAGTCTCACCATTATCAAGCTATCACCAGCCACTGCAGCATGAGTTCAATCCCCTAAGCCACGTGGTGCAACAGACCTCTCCTGTCTCACCAGCTGCAGCCCTCAGCAGTGTATTTCAGTGTATCTGCCTATTCTGGTTCCCACTCTGAATCCTCTCACCCCCCCACGCACACACCTCTGGCCTATACCCAACTTATTGTATGCATAAATAAATAAATAAAAACAAATATTTAAGGAAAAAAACAGGGTTTCTGCTTATAATCTGTTGGGGTGAGTGGGAACACACTGAAATAGTCTTTAACTTTCTTCCCAGGAGAATCAGGGAAAAATTCACAGAGGAGGTAATATTTGAGTTAGATATTAAAAGACTTAGTATTTCACTAGATGGTATGGAAAGAGAATGGTATTTTTAGGCGGAGGAAGCATCAGGCATTCTGAGGCATGAAAATAAGTGGTGTGTTTAGATGAAATGGCAAAAATTTTGGTAGCATGGAATGTAAGAGATAGAAGCAGGAGAGGATGAAAATAAAGTTAATTAAGTATTTTGTGGTGAAATACCTAGATCTTGGTTTACCTTGAGTACAGAAAGATGTTTCCAAGTGGAAGGGTGACATGATCAGATTTGCATCTTAGAAAATTCATGAAAATAAATGTGAGAAATTCATTTTTTCAAATATTAGTTTTTGTTTTATGATATGAAGAAATAAAAATCCTCATACACTGTTGTTGAGAATGTAGACTGTTGCAGACTATATGAAAAATAGAACATTCTTCAAAATATTAAAAATAGGTACCCAGCAATTCCACACTTAGCTATCTACCTAAGTATCTACAAAATCACTTATTTAAAGGTATATATGCACTCCTTTGTTCAATGGAGCACTGTTTACAATAATCGAGTTACGATGGAAACAACCTAAATGCCCATTAACAGACCAGTGGATTAAGAAGATGAGATATAGTTACACAATGGAATACTACCCAGCTATAAAAAAAAGATGAACTCTTGCCATTCAAAAATATGTATGGAACTGAAGATTATGATAAGTAAGTCAGAAGGAGAAAGACAACGACAGGATGACTACTTTCATTAGTGAGATGTAGAGAGAAAAAGGAACCGACAAAACTAAACCCAAACACACGCTAGAAATGTATCTGTTGTGAGGCTGCTAGGGGGGAGGGTAGTATAGGGGGTGGGAACAAAAAGGGGAGGATCCAATTACCTAGGGTAAAGGAGTTGGTGGGGGGTGGTGTGGTAACAAACACATGAGAATGTGTGAACCAATTCCCCTAAATCATATATCATGTCGTAAACCAATGTTACCTCAATAAAGGAAAAATACTTACCTTACAGTGAAAGTAATAATAAAAAAACACCCAAATCTTGGATTTGGGCGATAAACGGTTTTTCTTTTCTCATAGTTAAAATCTAGTAGTGAGAAGTAACTTTTTTTTTCCTATAAATTTGACAAATAATCATAAAATCTAGACCAGGAAGCTACATCTTTTCCATACTTTATCATCCAATTCAATGTTTACAATAAAGGAGGAAAAAAGTAAAACATTATACAAAGAAGTATGGAGACTAATCTTTGTTCATAAATGTTGTCATTGAAAGTTAAATTCAGGGGCCTCCCTGGTGGTGCAGCGGTTGAGCGCTGGGTTGCAAAGCTGCCCACAGCCTCTGCAGCGCTGGTTCGATCCCCGGCCACCAGTGAGGGTCCCACATGGCGGGCAGACCTCTCCTGCCGCCCACTACTCCCCTCAGCAGTGTACCCTGTCAGTCTGCCTGTTGTGCTCTCCGCCCTGGCTCTGGTGAATTCTCTCACCCTCCTGCGCTTTTGACTGTACCACAGCACTTGTATAAATAAATAAATAAATCTTTTTTTTTTTTTAAAGAGAGTTAAATTCAACATTTTGATATTAACACAAAGGGAGAAAATAAGTGAAAATTAATGTCTATCTCTAAAATTAATTTCTAGCTCTAAAATCCCATTTTTTCCAAGACTTTCACTGCATATTTCCAGAAATGTACATCCCTTGCCCTGCCTTATCCTGAAAAATATTATTGTTTCTGCCCATAATGTCACAATTTGGCAGTGTTTCAAATCTTGATTTATAAATTCTCTATGACATCAAAATGAATCAGTACATCTCATATGTGGTATTTGAAAACAACTAATTTAGTCCTGGAAATATAGTCTCTGAAAGGGTTTATAACTTCCTTAAGTGAATGATAAAAGGTGTTTGGAACCAGAAAAGAAAAGGTCATCAACTACATAGTAGTAGTTTTGAATATAAAGTTTTACTTCATATTTTGTCTTTTTATTACTACTCCACTATTTATATTAATACTATCTTGAATTTGTAAGCCCTTATTTTCAGGATTTATTCTCCAAGAGGTTTCAAAACATGTAAGACTAAATAAATATTGTTTTATTCTGCCAGCCGGCCCAAGTCCACCTTCTTTTATTCCCTTCCCTAGTGAAAAAAAAAAAAATGTGTAATCCATAAAACGGGTTCTGATTTATATACTGGCAAATTTTTTCTTTATTTCTAGCTGACACAAATACTTTTCTCCATTTTTGTACTTAAACTAAAGCCTCATGTGGTTCAGTTGCATTAACTAATTAATGTGAAAGACAAAATAAATGAGTCATATACAGTATTGTAAACCAATACTGTATCCAAAAAAAGACACATAACCCAAATGATGTTGGTTTGTGTGCTTAATAAATATTCATCAAAATTTTTCAAAAACTGAATTGCCTTTTATCTATATTAGGAATTTATAGAATCACTTTCAAACATTTTTAAAAAATACCAAAGCCCCACCCTACACTAATTAGGTCACAATTGTCAGTGTCAAGTTGAAAGCATACCTGGTGGGATAGCACTTTTTTAAAGACAATTTAGCAGAGAACACAGAATACATGCTGGTTTTAAATTAGAGGCATCTCCATTCCCTCATCTCTAAAATGGGCATAATGACTACAATATGTGGATATCGTGAAAATTAAATGGCATAATACTTGTAAAGAATGAGAACACTGACACCATTTGCACGTAAATATTTCTTAGTGTTGTTGCTATTAAGTTGGTGGTGTTGCTGTTCTGTATAGGAAGAACCCATCATTGCTACAGAAGGGAAATGGTATGTCTGACTGAGATGGAAAAAAATTCTTTCAATATGAACTTCAGAAAGCAATGTGTACACCTATGATACATAGGGGGAAAAAGAAGCAGATCATATTTGGGCTTCATATGATAGATATTACCCTCACTCAAGTATTCACACACCACACACAGGACCACAAAAAGTTTTCTGGTGCCCAACAGTCAAATTCTTTTAAGAAATTATGGATTCTATTTATTAAGTTAATCATATTGAACATTCTTCTTCAATTTCCCTATATCAAATTCCAACCAACTGCAAAACATGTGGCATTTGATCCTCTTCATATATGCATTTATATAATATTGAAACAGTGAGGTGATTTTGCTTTCAAATGTATAATTTTTCTGGAAGGACTGAATTTTCTACAATAAGCACACATCATTTTTTATAATAAGTAAAACAAAGAGCTATTTTCATTTCTGTAAACCAAATAAAATCTATATACATTAAAAAAAAAAACAGAAACTATGACTTCCTAAAGCTTCATTTGTATAAAAGACAGTTGCCTACTGGTACTTTTATTGTATGAACTGACTTTACTCTCTTAAACAGAAAAAAAGCTGACACAAAAAATACAATCAAGTCATTCAAATTCATAGTGTTATACATTTTCCAGAATGTCCCTAATAGGGAAAAGTTTTATAATAGGAAAAGAAAAAAATAAATGATATAAAGGGAGTGTAGTGCCAGGAAGGGCACAAAGCTGGTTCTCTATGATCCTAGCAGATAGGTAAAAGAGAGTCCTGGAGACCTTGGGGGATTTCTCAGGCTTTTATTGAGCTTTTACATGCAGTGCAGCACCCAGGTACAGGGCAGGCAGGGGGTGGGAGCCGGAGAGGGGGAGGGGGTGGGGGTGGGTGTGTGGGAGGGTGTGGGCCACCAAGGAGGCTGGCAGGCCTCCCAGCCCCTGGCAAATCTTCACTCTGTGCTGGGCTCTCTGACATTTTCCCCTCTTTTCTCTTTTCTGTTCTCTTGGGGAATATAAAATATCGCAGCAGTGGCCCACAGAAGTAAACAATACAACTGTATATAACAATGTAACAAAATGCAGTTGCTACCATCAGGCAGGGCAATCCTAACAGCCAGAGGGCAGAAAAGCCTGAAAAATCACTTACCCTACAGGGTATCAACACAGGATTTAAACTTCTCTGTCAAAAACTAAAGAAAATATTCATAATATGGACCACCAATTTCAGTTGAAAGAATATTATCATTTGCAATCTTTCATAAAGGTAGTTTTTATTGAGCTCAGAGATAAATTGTTTGAACCATGGATCAAATAATTTTTTTTTTAATTTTTTTGACCTTTTTTCTTGAAGTGAATCAGAAAATCATGATTAACAATTCTAGGTTTTAAATATTAATAGCAAGTTACATGTAGCTCTGTCAGGTAGATCTGAGTAAATGGTATTAACCATTTTAAGCTTCAGATTACAGAGCAGTTGCTTGTTGTTCAATGTGTATCAGATATTAAATTGACAATTACTCAAGTCTCAAAAGCTGAAAAGTTTCAATTTCGAAAATGGAAAAGAATGGATTTTTAATCCATCCTTTGGCAGCATCCATTCCTATAAAATTGCTAGAAGAAAATGCATCCATTCATGTTTTTTTACTTGGAAATTATTTTGAAATACACTTCTAAACACAGCATCAACTACTGGATAGGAGTCACAGTTTAAGCGATTATGGTGCCTTTTGCACCAGGGTTTGTACTCTAAAGAAACTATTCTCTCAACCTCAACTAAAAAAATGTTGACCTTAATTAATGATAAGGTGACTTAAGAACTGATATAAATTTCTTGGCAAGACTACCTGCCATTATAGGAACAGTCTTAATAGGTATTATAACTATTAGAAAGAAATATTATTTCTTCAATCCCTCACTCATACTGGCCACTGTTGTCTATGAATTGGCTTTTAAAAAAAAAACATTTTGATTCCACAGCATGATCCCTTCTTGCTATGGGCAAAGATGATTTTCCATATTATAACAGGGAGACTTTTCTAGTCAATATCATAGCACAAAAAATAATTATTAAAAACAAATCAAGTATCTATTGAAGAGTATGGTTTTTCAGCATTAAGCAGAACAAAAAGTCATAAAGCATTTCTCCCTCAGATACCCTTGGCACAAATGCCAAGAGCTGATTCAAACCTTCCAACTTTAAATCATGTAATAACACAAACATTAGATTGTACCTATATTTTCACAATGTACTAATGTGTTGATATAATCCAAAATCAAACAAGGTTTGATAAAAAAAAATTTATCAATAGTTTCTTCTTACCTTCTAAGCACATTTGTCATTAACTTTAAGGTTGAGTTATCACTTAAGACAATCATGTGCATTATCTGTATCTGTTTCTGCTCTGAAAAATACTATTTTAAATTAAACATCATCTGTTTTGAGATTTTCAACCCAACAACAAAAGTCACTGAGTTTTATGCCAGAAAGAATTAAAAGGACTGGGCCTTCCCTGGTGTCACGGGCGACTGAGCGCAGCGCTGTGGAGCAGTCTGCAGCCTCTGCAGCACTGGTTCGATCCTGGCCAGTCGGCGAGAATCCCACAATGTGCAGCAGACCTCTCCTGTCTCCCCCGCTGCAACCCTCAGCAGTGTATTTCGGTCAGTCTGCCTGTTCTGTTCCCCACTCTCTGATGACTCCTCTCACACTCCCACGCCTCTGGCCTGTGTACCCCGGTTCTTGCATGCATGAACAAATAAATCTTAAAAAAAAAAAAAACTTAAAAAAAGACACCTTATATATTGAAAAAAAAAAAAGAATTAAAGGGAGCAAAAAAGCTTCAGTGATTTCCTTTGATTTTTTTTTTTTTTAAAGTTTGAGGAAAGACAACACACTAGGAACTCGGGGGAGACCGGACTCCTGGTATCCATCCCTGGGCTTTCCTGTTTGTACTTTTCAAACTGCTTGTATGAAATCATCACAGCTGCATATTCATTTTCCTCATAATATATTAAATGATTGTTCAATATTGCTCCAGAATAGAGTTCACTATTTATAATATTATTGTAAGTTACTTAGTCAAAATTTTCTCCAATGCTTTTATACTTCAATGAACCTATTTTTAAATACTAACACATTTTTGTGAATTGGGGATATAACAGAAATGAAACAAATAAAGATGCAAAATTGAACAAAAATAAACAATCTACATGTAAAATATATTAGCCAAATACATCACATACTGTATCCTATTAACTGCTTTTTGGCTGAGAGAAACCATCTGCAATATTTGTGTGTGTGTGTGCATGTGTGTTTGTGTGTGAACTTTAAGTATAAAAGTTTGTGAAAATATTATTTTTATTGCTGTGAAATGAATGTGAAAAAATTATTTCATTGCCTTTTTTCTCTAAAACTACCAAAATTCTGGGACTCCCTCCTATTTTGCCGGGTCCCCAGAAACAAACCATGGAAACACTATTATAAATGATGAAAAAACAGAAGGCTAAGTTGACAGGTGATCTGGCAAAGACGGATTTTTTTCCCCCACAAATAAGAAAACTACTCTAAGTAAGTAATTGTGAAACTTAAGAATAGCAACCCAATCACATTATAAAAAATCCTCCTTGCCTTCATCTGTGACTGAAAAGCATGCTTCATCCAAATACCTTATTATGAAACATTGTGAAAGAAAACACCAGTCATAATTACATTCAATGGATCTCTTGAGTAATAAAAATCAGATGCACAGTCTAGTCTGTATAAATGTGGGTTTCTTCCCTATAAAATGACTTTGATGGCATCTGAAAAGGATCTTCTTTTCAGCAGTAGCTCAAACAACCAAGCAAAACAGAATGCCACACAGCAGATATGATTTCAGTAGATTTTCTTTCTAAATATTAGCTTTTTTTTTTTCCTGGACCCTTCCCCTCTAAATCTTAATCTTATTTTTACATCAAGGTCATGGATGATATGGTACTTGAAGGTGTAGAACCTCGTGTAAATTTTCTAATGACCATGAAATTCAGAGTAGTATGACTTCCTTAAACATATTACAAATGAGAGGAGGCTGTGTTGGCAGAACCAAGGGGAACGAAGTTTATAAGTACACAATGCAGGTTCTTTCAAAATAAATAGATACTTTTCTTTTTTCTTTGTATACTTCTCATCAATTCTTCATTTTTTTTTCCTACAGTTGTACCTATGTAGTATCTGAAGTGGTAACAGAAATTTGTTTTTACTATTAAAAGAACATTGTAAGAGGTCTGGCTTGAAGAACACTGGATATTTCAGCCCCATATATAGATCTCATAAAAAGGCTTATATGGTAGTCAAATATAACATGGAGAAGCTACTACTCTTCTTACTTACAAAGTAAGTTTGCTTACTCTGTACATACTGAAACCAAATTTCCTTAAGAAAAAAATGTACTCAAGATTACAGACAACAACTTATTTCAGTAATTATTAAATTCTGAGTGTTCCCTAATATATGGCTGGAATAATGTTTTGCAGCACTTAAAAACACAAAGAATCTAAAGCTGCATCAGAATGTTACAGTTTACTCAATGCAAAATCATGATTCAATTGGTGGGAAAACAGCTTGCTTTCATAAATAAGCTTATGTTAAGGTATGGTGGAAATGAATGTTTATAAGGTTTGTGTCCTATGAAACCACCTGGAATTGTGGCAATTCCCTGACCCCAAAGATAGTCTTACCGTGGTATTGGAATAAACAAAACAAATAATTGTTAGTAGCAATTTTTTTATATCAAATACCAATTCTTATTATTTTAAGTATGTCTACACACAAGTAAAACCAATTATTTCTATCTTAATCTAATTAGCTTTTTATTCCTGAATTAGTATGGCTATCATAGAAAAGTTCCCACGTAGCCTATACAACATTACATTTTAAGATCATCTCAAGGACTGCCTACTTAATGTGGTTTAAATCCTATGTCAAAGTCAGGGCCTTGGGTTCATATGATTTATATTGATAAATCATAATAGAAATTATAATAATATCCCAACAGAAATGTCTGTCATTTCAGGTAAGATAAATAATCTTGGCTGAATTAAAACAAATGTTGAGATGATTATTACTGTGTACATTTCAAAGCAACCATAAGCTTCACAAAATGAATCAAATTCACAATTGCTACTCTCACAAAGCTTATGTATTAAGGACTACTATGAAAGGTCATCCATCAATCTTTGATCACACACATAAGAAATAAAACCAATGATCTGGCCTTTGTTTATAAAGATGTGAGTATTTATAAATTTCTGTTTACATTTTAATCAAACGTTTCTTCAACTCCTATCTTAAAATAGCATTTTGGATGCTCTAAAAAAGAGCATGTATAAAATATTTCCATCTAAACAGGGATTTATTATAATCCACGTATATTCTAGTTTACCTCTACAACTTCTTCTTTCATAGGTTTCATAAACTCTTATCTGTGAACTGCACTCCAGTCATTTGAAGCCATCCCATATAACATACCCATGATCATGCCAGACATCATTTTTTTTAAATCTCCATGCTTTTGGAAATACTATTCCTCCAACATCCTCAACACTTTTAACTCTAATTCCTATTCACAATTTTAGTCACCATGTCTTATAGAAAGTCTTTCCAGGATTAGGCTAGGTGCTCCTCCTAAACATGTCTAGTCCTCTCTATAGTAACTTGTTTCCGTAGCAATAGTATTGGATGCATACAACACTACAGTATTTCAATAGTACAGTGCTGAAAATGTCTGATGACCTGTCAGTCTCCTTCTTTGTGAATTTGGTGATTAGTTCTATTATCTTGAGTATCTAAAATAGGAGACATTAAATAAAAATAGTATACTGTAGAATATAAGGCAAACTATTTACTCAGTGTTATCTCTCAAAAGAAAAACTACATTATGGGGCACACTTTATTTTAAACAAAAGTACTATTTGAGAAAGATGTACTAGTTGGTAATGGCCTCAAACAATCAATATTGGCTTTGGATGGTCACACAGGTCATTCTGATAGAATATTTACAATGCAGGGCCTTCCTGATGGTGCAAGGGGTTAAGCACAGCACTATGAAGCAATCCGCAGCCTCTACAGCATGAGTTCGATCCCTGCAGACCAGGGAGCAACCCACATGGCGCAGCAGACCTCTCCTGTTGCGACCGCTGTTCCCCTCAGCAGTGTGTTTCAGTCAGTCTGCCTGTTCTGTTCCCCATTGTCTCTGGTGAATCCTCACACACCCCCACACCTCTGGCCTGTACCCCAACTTTTGTATGAATAAATAAATAAATCTTTAAAAAAAAGAATATTTACAATGAAGACAAAAAAATTAATACAAATTTAATGTTTCTTCCTATAATATTTACTCATAATAGTAAATATTATATATCAAGGTAAATAGGGCATACAAAGATCACTTAGAAAAGGAAAATTATATATATTATTACACAAAAGAGATTATAAATACACACATAAAGGTCAAATGTTAAAATTCTAGTTCATGCAAATAGTATTTGTGTGTCTTGTAATGAAATTTTAAGTGACAATATCACATCGAGTTTAAATATTCTATAACGAGGAACCAAACAAGACATCAGTGTAAAAAAAAATAATAACAACAGCATAAAAAACAACAAAGCAAAAACAGATAACTATAAACCAGAGACATACTGCAGGGGAGGAGGAGGGAGAGGGGTGACAGGGAGGGAGGGAGGAGCACAGGGGACTGTGGTTATGGTGCACAGGTGCCTTGGGAAGGAAATTCTACGGGGACTCAATCTGATGGGGTGAGGGGAAGCAAATATTGTCTAAAAATGTAAAAAATGATAAATGTTAAAATAAAAAAATAAAAAGTAAAAAAATAAAATATTATATAACTAAAATCACTTAAATAAAACTGAAGATGATACACTTAAGAAAACTCTAAAAAAGACTCTTACAACCCAAGTGCCCCAAAACAGATGAATGGATCTAAAAGACATGGCATATATACACAATAGAATATTATTATTTATTAATCAAAAAATGATAAACTCACACCATTTGCAGCTACATGGATGGAGCTTTGAAAGAATTATGTTAAATAAAAGAAGTCAGAAGGAAATAGATAGATACCAGATGCTGTTACTACCATGTGGAATGTAAGTAACTAAATTAATAGTCAGAAAAGACAAGCTTAAAAACTAATCCTTGAAAGCTTTCTATAAATCTGAAGCATCCAAAGCAGAAAAGAGTGGGAAGAGGTCAATGCAAAGAGAGAAGGAAATATAATGGAGTATGGTGGTGAACTATGGGTGATTGAATGGTGGGTCCATTACGATGGTGACACCTGATTTGGGGGGAGAAGGGATCCTGAAGTTACCTCTAATTATTTTAAACAAATGGATGTGAAAATATGAATAAAACTTTTATAAAATTAGGATTAAAATATAATATTAGTTAAATAGTCTTACAAGTTATTTTTAATTTTTATATTACTAAATTAACAAGCTATTTATCTATTTCATTCAAAGGTACCCATAAAAGACTTTTTAAGATAAATTAAGCAATCTATTCCTTTGAAATAAATCAGTATTTGGGGGCAGGTATGATATTTGTAAAATGGACGATAAACGTATTATGATATTATGAAATCTTCTCTTGGAAACCAAAAGTAGTATTACATTATCACCCACTTTTATGTAAAAACAATTTGTAATACATTTCTTATAGGAAAAAACCACACATTCCCTGTCTTCATATAACAAATGCCTACTGGGGAGCCAGAAATTAATCAATAACCATACAAATGACTATATAACTATCGTAAAGAGAAGACTTTGAAGGAAAAAAACTGAGTTTCTATGATAGCACTTAAGAAAAGAATTGGACATTTGATCAAGAAGGCTCCTTTGAGGAAAGTTTAAACTTCCTCAAGATTTATAAGTAGGTAGGAGGTTAGAAGATAGACAAATTAAAACTGGTAGCAGATCAGGATTAAGAATTATAAATTTGGGGGACTCCCTGGTGGCCTAGGGGTTAAGTCTCAGTACAATGGCCTGAGTTCAATCCCAGGCCAGGAAGCTAACCCACATACAGTGCAGCAGACCTCTCCAGTCTCGCCTGCTGCTCCCCTTAGCAGTGTATTTCAGTAAATCCTCCAGCTCTGCTCACCACTATGTCTTGATGAATCCTCTCACCACCCAAACCTCTGGCCTACACCCCAGTTTTCCTATACAAAAATAAATAAAATCTTAAAAAAGAATTATAATTTTTTTCTTAAATAAATATATAGACTAGTTTGAGCTATTAGTTATCAGGATAGGAATTAATGTTGCTAAAACAATACCTTCAAGATAGTTTTCTTCCCTATGTAGGCTAGAAATTATTCTAGTTATGTTGGTCAAAAGCTCAATGGGCTTCACAAATCAATTTTTCATAACACATTTCAGTTAGTTCTTTTCCTAATCACCATAAATTAAAAATTAATATCTTAATAGATGAGGCTTAATCAGAAAGTGATAATATCAAAGCTGTCTAAAAACACAAGTGCCCACATCACAGTACTATCTTATGTACTTAAAAAACATAAAGAGATGATATTAGAATTATATTATTAACTGGTAATTCATCATCTTTCTTCCTGCAAAGTTTACCTGAAAGAAACACAAACCAAAAAAATAAATAAATAAAAATAAAAGATACACAAACTTTATGTTTGGAATAAGATGTCAAGTGTTTATTCTAACCATTGATTATCCTACACAAAAAACAAAAAGTAAAAAAAAAAAATCTTATTAATATGCTTAAATTTAAATTTCTAAGAGTTTTATTATAATTTTGAAGTATAATTTTTATTATAATTGCCTATATAAGGAATTTAGAAAATATAAAAAATAGATATTTCAGAAGAAAAACTTAATCAGAATTCCACCACTGCAAAACATTGTCAACACTTTAATATTTGAATTGCTTTTAGTTACTATTAACAGTGTCATATTTAATGGATGTGTTATTTAAATTTTAAAGTATTTATCAGTCAATCTCACTGTTTATTCAACTTTTATTACTCTGTGGTAAAATCATTCTATGTAACAAAAGATGTAAAATTCATTCAATGTAACAAAAGATGGGCTTAGATTGTTTTAAATATCTATCTTTCTGTTGTCTCATACAATTTCACTGTTTATTTTAAAGAATGGTCTCTTTCATGTAGTAAATTGTTAATATTTTGAAACAAAATATAGGAATTATATTACCTTTGAATTATCTGAAAATTCTATAGCAATTTTTTTATCTTCTCAACTAAATCACTCATATATAAAGTAACATTGATTAAAAAAAAGTAAAAAGTTCATTTGCTATATTCCTCTAGGCATACCTATGTTTTAAACATCCTGAAATGTATATCATTATCCAGACCATCTCCTCTTAATAATTTTCTTAATTCTATTTCTTCAGAGCACAGACTCTAGGGTAAACTGCTAAAGTTCAAATGCTGATTCCAACAGCTTATTTAGCAGTTTATACTAAAACCATCTGTACTACAGTATTTTGATTTTAAAATAGGTATAAAAAATAAAATAGGTATAATAATGCAGAATATACCTCATACTGAACATTGTAAAGAATACAGTATACAGTCAATAAATTTGAGTTAATGTTATTAATTGCAAATATTTCCCTATTTCTTATATATAAATCCTATTCATGATTCAAGATGCAGTTTAAATGCCCCCTTTAGGCGCCTCCTTGGTGGCACAGGGGTTAAAGACAGTGCTATCAAGCTATCACCAGCCACTGCAGCAGGAGTTAGATTCCCTGGCTGGCCAGCGAGGTGACCCATAAGGCGCAACAGACCTCTCCTGTTTCGCCCACTGCTCCCCTCAGCAATGTATTTCAGTAGATCTGCCTGTTCTGCTCCCCACAGTCTCTGGTGAATCCACTCACCCCCTATACCTCTCGTCATGCATAAATAAATAAACCTTTAAAAAACTAAAAATAAAAATAAATGCCCCTTTTACAGGAAGTATTCTTTCTAGACCCAAGCTGAGACTATGCTCTCTTAAATAGGTCATTATTAAATACAGGAGAAAACAAAGAAAATAAAAAATAACTATATGAAGTTTTTCAAATCTTATGAATCTATCAAAATCTGTTATGGTTTTATCAAACCCCTTGCTTACACCAAGATACATAAGTTTGCACCATGTTATTACCTAATAACCTAAATAAACTTATCAAAAAGGAAAATGAAATTGCATGTTACGATATTCTTAGTGAAATAATGACATGGCTCTTAACAATAACCTGGTACTAGATGCTCACAAATAATCTACTCAATATTTCATTTTAGACTTTGCTCTAAATAAAATTAACTTTGTAGATTACAGGATTCACCTTTATTTTATCTGTAACATTTTATACATTTTCTATATCCAGTATTTTTTATCTTGCAGCTTTCCAAACTTGATCATATCTGGAAGTTATGAATATCAGTATAAAGCATAGTCTTTGGGGTAAAAATCTTTTATTTGGAATCCAGATACTCTGATGGATAGCTAAGTGACTTGAGAAAAATATTTAATTTCAGTTAACACAACTTTAAATGAAAATAGTACTCTTGGGCCTTCCCGGTGGCGCAGCGGTAGAGCACTGGGTTGCGAAGATGCCCGCAGCCTCTGCAGCACCGGTTCAATCCCTGGATGCTCCCCAGCCACCCACCGGAGGAGGGTCCCACATTCCGCGCAGACCGCTCTTGCCACCCGCTGCTCCCCTCAGCAGTGTACTTCGGTCCTTCTGCCTGCTCTGCTCCCCGCTCTGGCTCTGGTGAATTCTCTCACCCTCCGGCGCTTCTAACTGTACCCAGTGCTTGTATAAATAAATGAATAAAAATAAATAAATCTTTAAAAAAAGAAAATAGTACTCTTTTGGGGGGTAACACTGAATATTTAATGAGAGTGAGTGAAAAAGTCTTACCTAATGATTACTATTCAAAATTTGTTAGGTGATCACCTTAGCTTCCTCACCAAAAAAGTGGGATTAATCATTCCTCCTTACACCTCAGGATCACCATAAGGATCAAGTGAAAATATATACTGACAACACTTTTAAAAATGTGTTATATAAATGTGCAAGGTGTTTTTTTTTTCCTAAATGGTGATTATTCTCATTTTGGGAAAAAAATTGCCAAACTGTGGACACCGATTTTAAATTTGCCAAAATAACTTCTTACTAATAATTCGATCACCGGTTTCCTTTCCCTATTATTCCACTTAGCAAAGAAAAAATGTAAGCAAAATAAATGCTCACCATCACTACCTTCACTGTATCACTTTCTAACATTATGTCATAGTCTTCCAAATAATGGCCCTATCTAGTCATTAGAAGTTGACTTTTCATATCTAATCTAAAAGCTTATGACTCAAAAAGAGTAAATTATGGTATTATTGGACATATAGGAAAGAGAACTGAAAAAAATGGAACAGATTTTCACAAATAATGGAAAATATTTCATAAAAAATGCTAAAAATCAGTAAGTATTTTGAAGCGCAAAAGCCAATTATTTATTTGATGGTGAAAATATTTCACTGTAGTTATATCTAAATATTTGCTGAATTTTTTTCTTCAATACCTTCTACCAACCACTACCTGAAAAACTAAATAAAATGCCCTTTATGCTATAAAAAGACAATATAAAAGTTTATGTTCTCATCTCATAATCTACCAGAAAGTACTTTCTGACTCTGAGTTTAGGCTGATCATAATGCAAAACCTGTCATTAAGTTTTCGGTCCACACAAATACCCTCCAAACTGGTCCAACAACTTCTATTATGCCGGTTACCAGCATTGCCAGCCCCTTTGCCCTTCACTGCCTGGAGAACTTCCATCAGAAACAGGGAAGCAGAGCAAGCTTCCACAATGCACCATTGATGTTTGAGCAAGGCTCCCCAAGCAGCTGCAACAACAGGGCAACTCTTCAAAGTGTCAGCACTGAAATTTAGAATTCTCCCTCCCATACAAATGTCAATGAAAATCTTTATAAGCTACAATCAATTACAAAATAAATCTTTGAGACAAATCATGTTCATTCTTCATTTCTCCTCTCCTCATCTTCTCAACACCAAATGTCCTAGGTTTGACAAAAAAATTCAAGGAGAAATTCCCTACTTTTTTACCTCTGTCTCTGCCTCTCCTATATTCTAAAAATTTTCTCGAAGAGGTTTAAAGATGTCTGCTAAATACTTTTGTTTACAAGGTATGTTCTAGAGGCTTTCTATTTGTTGTACAATTTTTGTTGTTGGAGTTTTTTATTTATAAACTTCAAAAGGCACTTGATATTTTGAGCACACTCATACCGGATTTTTGGCAAAGCACGTTGCTGATTACTGAAAGATAATCTAAATTCTGAACTGCATGCACTGAATCATATAACCTCTGTATTTCTGTAAACCACAACAAAAGTGGTTTCACATTTGCTATAGATGAATAGGTAATGAGTAAGTGAATAGTTAAAAGCATTCCATGAGAATTCATGAACTAGCTATGTGAAGTTTTTGATAGGAAAATATGCTAGGAATTTAGAAACTACTTGGAATGAGAAGAAACTATTCTTTAACAAATGAACTGTTTGATTTTTCTTAGATGACTATACCTACCAAATTAGATATTTATTATGTTTCTTCTGTTTCTTCTTAGTCATCAGTACTTAATTTTTTTTTAAATTTAGAAATGCCCACTTAACTTTTAAGAACGGTAGCAACAACTCTCACTATAGTTTTTACCATGAAAACAGATGTACATTATAGGATGTACATTATAGGGATTAAGACAAAACAGGTCTGAATAAAATTTATTCTCAAAAAACAGAATTCCAAATTTCGCAGTGCTAGGGTACAAACCCATTAATTCCATCAGGTAACTAAAATCTATGCAATTCATTAAGTTTTTCTTCTAACTGAAAAATCAAAACCTAAAGTACTTAAAATTCCTAATCAGAAATTTTAAATTATCATTTCACATTCTTCCCAAATACATCTATATAATTACTTAATAGTCCACAAGTTTTATAAAAATTACAGTGCCCCATATCCCAGCCTATGAGGTGCCTTTGTCAAATTTTTTCTAATGTTTTTCTCTTTGCCTTTAAATAATTTTTATATTATTATTTTTATTTGTAAATGTGGACATAGGACATTAGCTATCTATCACAGAAGATAAAGACTGAGCTAACTTTACCACCTATTTCCCTTCCTTTAATCCACAAAATTTTGGCCAACTAGTGTATCAATTTCCTTCCTTGAGAAAGATTTTTTTTTCCTTCTTAGAGATAATATTGCCAATTTTGCTCCCATCCCCAAGCTCTAAAGCCTCTCTGAATATATTTCACATTCTTAAAAAGAAACTTTCTATCAAATCCAACTTTTCCTTCTGAACATATCCTTTCCAGTGCTTTCTGCCTTTCTGCTCAACTGAGGACTAGCTATTCTTAAGATCAATGGATACTTACCTCCACTAACCTCTGCCTATCCTCTTTTGTCATTTTGATGTACCTCATCCTCCAAAAGGTTACAGAGAAAGCAACAACGGGAAGGTAAATTTTGTAGCTCACCTTTACACCATTTTAATAGTTTAGCTAGGTATAGAATTACAAATGAAAATTAATTTTCCATCAAAATTGAAAGCCACGTCTATCTTTGAATGTTGCCATTATGAAATCAGATAACAATTTGATTCTCGAACAATTCTGTAGTTTATATTTTCCCTCTAGAATTTTCTATTATTTATATATTTCTAGTATTCTGAAAATTTCAAATTATATACCTTGGTTTAGATCTGCTGGACATATCTAAAGACGTCCACTTTCAAACTGGAAACCCATGTTCTCCACTTTTGAAATTGTTTATAAGTTTATAATTGTCACTTATAATTATCTTTGTTCCCCCCTGTTTTTCTGAACACCCATTAATCAGATTTTTGGCTTGCTGAACTGCTTGTCTGATTTTATCTTTTCTCTCCTATTTTCCATTTATTTGACACTACTCTATTTTCAGGAAAATTTCAATCCTTCTATTACAGTTATGTCAGCTGTTATAAGAATACTTATTGTCTGATTATTCTTTTTTTCACATCATTCTGTCATATTTCTTGGAAATACTATTTTCTCATATTTTTTACTTCAGGTATTGTCTTCAAGATACATATGTTTGCACCATGTTAATACCTAATAACCTAAATAAACATCAAAAAAGGAAAATAAAATTTTATGATATGATATTCTTAGTGAAATAATGACATGTCTCTTAACAGTAACCTGGTACTAGATGCTCACAAATAATCTAGAAGACAATAATGGTAATCAGAATGAAATACAGGGGGACTCTAAACTGAAATTGTACCTGAGAAGCTGTGAGGTATAGCAATTCTTGAACCAGTTCTACAATAGAACATTAACTGGCTTGCTGTCTCCTTGACACAATAGTTTCTAGACATTTGTATTTAGCTTGCCCTGTTCTACTCCATCCAGTTTACATCTTTCAAAAATTTTATCTCTTTTGTATCTTGTTTCATCTTCCATATGCTTGTGGATTCATTTCATTCATTTTCCCCCAGTATTTTGCTAACGTTTTTATTCTTTTACTAGGAAGGAAGAGGGTGAAAATGTATTCAATCACTACGTTTAACAGGATGTCTATTGTTAAAAAGTTTCTAAAGATGATAATTCTACAGGCTTAATCATTCTATTCCTAAGGTCATAAAATATGATTTATACTTTTATAAAGCTTCTCAAAGATCATCTGATTAAACCCTCTTATTTTAGAGATGATAAAATAGATACCCAAAATGGCCAAATGGTTTACACACAGTTATTTATTTATTTATTTATTTATTTTAAAAAGATTTATTTATTTATGCATACAAGTACTGGGGTACAGGCCAGAGGTATGGGCGTGCGGGTGAGAGGATTCACCAGAGACAGAGTGGGGAACAGAACTGACTGACTGAAATACACTGCTGAGGGGAGCAGCAGGCAAGACAGGAGAGGTCAACCTCCTAAAAACCTCCTAAAACTCAATCTCCTTTTAAAAACTTCTTGAATCCATTCCTCTTGCTATACCTCACAGCTTCTCAGGTACAATTTCAGTTTAAGGTCCCCCTATATTTCATTCTGATTACCATTATTGTCTTCTAACTGGTCCCACAGACTCTAGTCTCTTCTCTTTAAATTATTTCTTTCCTACTCAATTGCTGAATTGTCTGTTCTCAATTGAACTATGGAGTCATTTCCTGACTTAGAGTCCTTTAGAGAATACCACCTCATTTCCAGCTCCTTAGCTTGGTACAATTATTTCATGGTCCCTACATGCTTATCTTTCCATCTTAATCTCCTCTGACTCCCAACATTAATACTTTATTTATCTAGAAACCAGTAGAAATCAAAAGATTTTGTGACATTTTTTATTCACAGTAGATTTTCACTATCAAACATCAATTGTACTTTTAAATTCATCCTCTCAAAAGAATAAGGTGAAGGAAAAAAGGGTAATAAAAATTAAAAAAGCATTAATCTTACAAAAAGTAGTTGATAAAGTTATGCTTACCATAACACTTTATACTTATTATATTTTATGCTGTATTTTACAGATTATAACCTGTATCAATAGCACATTACATTCAGCATTTAGAACACTGAAGATGAAAATTAAATACCTGATGATAACAATAATAATTAGCCCTTTTGGATGTGAAATAATTATGGAGTCAAAACATTATTACATTAAAGACCAAATCTAAGAATATTTAATACAATAGCTACTAAACCATTATAGATAAATTTTAGTAGGCAGCTGCCAGGTCTTAATCATTTTCACTTTCCTTACACTGCAAAATACAATCACCAATATAATGGGTGTTCAGTGAATGAATGAGAGAATGAATAAATGAATTATTAAAATTATAGATCATATCAGGTCAACAATAGCTCATCTGCTGTTTGATAAACCAAACAATTCAATGGAACTTATTGTAACTGATAAACTTATCCAAAATGTCATGAATACAAAGGACAATAGTCTGATCTTTATTTGTCTTATGTTCAATTATTTAATTGGTAACACAGTAAAAACTTTAAATATAGCCAAAAAATATACTATTCAAAAAAACAAGCTCCAATTTTTCATATTCTTCTCTTCAAATTGTCCTTTAAACATCTTTCCAATACAAAGAAATGAGAACTTTCTTAGCTAGAACTGTAATCAACTCACTGTCTTTTATATTATTGCAGTACTATTCAAGCTGCCATCTAAAAAAAATAGAAACATCACCATTGCACAGGCACATACACCTAAGAGTACATTTCTTCTACCATATCAACCTCATACTCCCTGATATTCTGACCAATATTATGCACTAAAGCAACTTGCTTGCCTATCTCAATTTTATTGTCCCATCAAAATATCACTGCTGAGATATTAACCTACCACCTGAAGTTTAACAATGAATCCCAAGTCAATTACAGAAATGCCTTAATTTGCAACCTAAATTAAATATTAAGGGGCTGAGTCCCAGACATATATTACTCTAAATACATCCAAATAGAGTTTGACAATTTTCTCTTCCTAGAAAGATGGTTAGCAAGGGGTTCTGAATATCATATTCACTAACAGTAATTTCATATGAAAAAGGAAACCCACTTGATCCTACCTACTTAATAATATCTTATATAACAAGAGAGCATAATGTGTAGATGCTCACTTGGTGAAATTCTTAATACTTAACCTATTATACTACAGTATAGAGACTACTATTTTCTGGAATATTTCCCAGTTTTTATATGCTCTTCTATTACTCTCATGTAAAACGACTCTATGGAAATGGTAAAGCTAAAAAAAGTGAAATTTAAATCAACAAATTAAGAAAAAAGTGTAGGATAAAGGGGTGGACGCATGTTAACAAATACTGACAGTAGCCAAAACTGATAGAATACATGATAATTGAAATGAAAGCATAGGAAAGAATGAATAAAGAAGCAATTTTAATAATATTCATGGGAGTTGAGATAATCCCAATGCTATGATGAGCCATGAAATAGAAAAACATTTCCTTTATCCAAAAATGTTATGAAGAGTAAGGGTGAACTACAGCATGAAAAACAAATATATCTAAATTCCATTACAGGCATATAAAGTGACCAAAGGTGATACAATATTTAAAGACACAAAAGAATACATTAAAACTTTAGATCATACCATTTAAATATTTTTTCAACTTTGAAAAACATCTTAAATTCCACTATTCTAATCAAATCACTCCTTGGGAATGGCTATTACTGAAAGGACAAGAAACAACAAGTGTTACAAAAAAAATGTGAAGAAAAAGGAACCACTGCACATTTTTGGTAGGAATGCAAATGGGTGCCACTATTAAGGAAAACATTATGGAGACTCCACAAATTTAAAAATAGAATTTCTATATAAACCAGTTATCCCTCTTCTGGGTGTTTATGTAAGAATAAGATATACTAATTTGAAGAGATATATGCACCCACATATTCATCACAAAATTACTCGCAATAGCCAAGAACCATAACCTAAATTCCCATGAATATATGATTAACAAGAGAAGATGTAATATCTAAACACAATGGAGTACTATTGAGCCATAAAAAAGGTAAAACCTACCATTTTCAACATGGATGAACCTAAAGGGTATTACACCAAGTGAAATAAATCATGCAAGAAAAAGAAGACAAATACTACATGATTGATTAAAAAAAACTAGCCAAAAAAAAATATAAACAGAATATAAGAGCAATATCATGGTTACCAGAAGGGTTAGGGTTAGGATAAGAGGGTGGGTAACAAATGCCAAAAAATAAATGATTGGATCATTTATTATTAAAATGTGGTATATATATATATATATATATATATATATATATACACACAATGAAATATTACTCAGCAGTCAAAAAAAATAAATTCATGCCATTTGCAGCAACATAGATGGAGCTGGAAGGGATCATGCTCAGTGAAATAAGCTGGAAAGAAAAAGAAATACACCAGGGCCTCCCCGGTGGCGCAGCGGTTGAGCGCTGGGTTGCGAAGCTGCCCGCGGCCTCTGCAGCGCCGGTTCGATCCCCGGCTGCTCCCCGGCCATCGGAGGAGGGTCCCACATGGCGCGCAGACCTCTCCTGCCGCCCGCTGCTCCCCTCAGCAGTGTACTTCGGTCCTTCTGCCTGCTCTGCTCCCCGCTCTGGCTCTGGTGAATTCTCTCACCCTCCCGCGCTTCTGACTGTACCCAGTGCTTGTATAAATAAATAAATCTTAAAAAAAAAAAAAATTAAAAAAAAAAAAAAAAAGAAATACACCAGATGGTTTCACTTATAGGAAGAATGTAGGATCCAAATAAGGGATCAGGAAAAAAAAGTAATAGTAATAAAGTAAAAATCAAAATCAACAGGCAACTATAAATCAGAGACATTCTGCAGAAGGAGGAGGGAGCTGGGTCAAAACAGTGGTGGGAAGAGCACAAGGGACTCTGGTGATGGTACACAGGTGAATTGGTGGTAAGAATTCCATGGGGACTATATCATTTTTATGAAGAATGATGTATAAAGAATGATGTAAAAATATATATAAAATAATTTGAAAAAAAGAGGGTGGGTAAATCCTTGAATGATGAAGGACTGAATCCAGACTTGTGGTGGCAAATATAATATAGTATATATAGATTGTGATTTACAATGTACATTTGAAACCTATATAATGCTATAAATCAATGTAAAATATTAAAATTAAACATTAAGGGTAATAAAAACAAAAATTGAAGAGGACCTAAATAAAGAAAGATGAATTAAAAAAAAACTGTAAAGAAAGAACAATAATAATATGGTTATAAGTTCAAAAAATAAAAATTACTATTGACATGGCAATTAAATCATCCATAGATGATAAATACCATCCCTTATTGAATGATAATAATAAAAAAATGGTTAAAATTGTGTTCACCCTAATACCACCAGTATTAAACCAACCATTGCAACAGTCAAATCAAGAGAAAACTATCAACAGTGTTCGTGTTGTTTCTGAACCTGAAGCACTGCTCTCTTTCCTATAAGGAGCATATTCTTAGGTAAGAAAACAGGATGTGAAATGATATGAAATGTGTGTGCTAAAATTCAGAGAAAAAGCAGGTAAAAGTTTAATTCTCCTCCAAAAAAAATGGTTTTTAAATGGGGATTAATTTAAAAAAAAAAAAAACACCTGTAACTTGCCAGTCAGCAGAAGCATTTAGGAACTGGCATATAGTACCATGTCTACCATTAAAGTCAGGATTCAGGGCCTCCCCGGTGGCTCAGAGGTTGAGCGCTGGGTTGCAAAGCTGCCTGTAGCCTCTGCAGCGCCAGTTCGATCCCCGGCTGCTCCCCGGCCACCGGAGGAGGGTCCCACATGTCGCGCAGACCTCTCCTGCCGCCCGCTGCTCCTCTCGGCAGTGTACTTCAGTCCTTCTGCCTGCTCTGCTCCCCGCTCTGGTGAATTCTCTCACCCTCCCGCACTTCTGACTGTACCCAGTGCTTGTATAAGTAGAGAAATAATAAACAAACAAACAAATAAATAAATAAATATTTGAAAAAAAAACAAAATAAAAAAATAAAGTCAGAATTCAAATACTACACAAGTATTCAAGTTCAGCTAACAGGTTTTTTGTGATGACTTTTTTCTTTTCCCTTGTTCTCTATTTATAGTTGTGACAGAACTGTATAAAGCTTAGTACTCATTTAAATGAATAACAACTTGGCTACCTCTAAGTTCATTATGGAGTGGTGCTGGATAGCATTCCACAAAATTCCACTAACAAATCTTAAACTCTACATAGCCTAACCCTTTTCATGGTCTTCGGCTGAGACTACACTTAGTCCTTTAACATACAATTTCTTATCTCAGCATTTCTTGAGAATAGTTATAGTCAAACTTCTCTTAAAGCCTGAAAAAAAAAAAAAAGATGTAATGCAGATAGGAAATGGATAGATTTGTTTTAACTGAAGTAGATCTATTATGAAGTCCTATTAAAATATTCTCCTAGCTGGTGTCAGTGATCCAGATGGTTATATATATATATATATATATATATACAATATGTATAAAATCTCTACAGCAAATAATGGATGAGGAGGAAGAGGAGAAGGATGACCATGATAACAACAAGAAGGATAATAATGGTGCTAGCTCACCTCTTCATGCAACTGGCAGGCATTGCTGTAGATGTCATGCAAGTACCATCTCATTCAACGCTCATAATCAAAAAATCCTTGTTATGTAACATACTTTCGTGTTTATTTTACACAGGACAATGAGACAGAAAAATCAGTTATAACAATTTTACCAGATGTAGGCTATTTAAAATTGAAATGTGAAATTTTATACCAAAGATGAATCTTTGGACCTAAGGTCAAGTACTGTAATAAACTCTTGGTCTACTAAGTCCCATTATTCTTACTGGTAAGTATCACCTATTTAAAGCTAGAGAAAATATAAAGTTGTGATTTACCCAAAGTTAGTGAACACTGAAAGTAATTTGTAGAGCAAGTTAAATATAGAATACTTACAGATTTTTATTAAAGATTTACTTATTTATGCATACAAGAACTAGGGTACAGACCAGAGGTGGAGGGGGTTAGAGGATTCACCAGAGACAGAGTGGGGTACAGAACAGGCAGACTGAAATACACTGCTGAGGGGAGCAGCAGGTGAGACAGGAGAGTTCTGCCGCACCATGTTGGTATTTCCCTGGCCAGGGATGGAACTCATGCTGCAGTGGCTGCGGATGGCTTCATAGGTTGTATCTTTACCCCTGCACCACCAAGGAGGCCCCCAGATTTTTTTTTTTTAAACTTCATCATGGATCACCATCCCAGGCTGTAATTTGTTTCAGCAATTCACCATTAAAAAGTCTTCCAGGGCCTCCCCTGGTGGCGCAGTGGTTGAGCACTGGGCTGCGAAGCTGCCCGCAGCCTCGGCAGCACCAGTTCTATCCCCGGCTGCCAGCGAGGGTCCCACATGGCATGCAGACCTTTCCTGCCGCCCGCTGCTCCCCTCAGCAGTGTATTTCTCATCAGTCTGCCTGTTCTGTTCCCCGCTCTGGCTCTGGTGAATTCTCTCACCCTTCCGCACTTCTGACTCTACCCAGTGCTTGTATAAATAAATAAATCTTTAAAAATAAATAAATTAAATAAATCAATAAATAAATAAAAAGTCTTCCAACGCATTTAACCTAAATTTCATCAGTTTGAATATTAAATTACAACTGTACTTTCAAATGGCATATACAATTTGGAAAACAAATACAAGTCAAAGTAAGGATACCAGGAAGTAAACAGATAAACAGAAATGTAGTTTTTCAGAGTATCCTACGTATGTGAACCGGGAATTGGCTAAGAGGACTTCTACTATATTTAGATCTTCCCTAATTACAAAGAACATTGCTTAATAATTATATTAAGTTTCTGGAACTATGGATTTACCACTGAAAAATACAATCAAATTTGGTAGAGGAGTCTACAATAACACTAAAATTCTATGCTAGAAAGGTTACATAGTCCTTATCTTTCTTAATTAGAAATCCTAGGAGATTCTACTGATAAAAACTAAGGTCACATAGCAAACCAAATTCTACATCTTAACAGGATCATATACCATGACAAAGTGGAATTTACTCCAGGGAAGCAAGGATGGTTTAACATGCAAATCAATAAATGTTATATACTGTATCAACAAAGGGAAAATAAAGATCATATAACTATATAAATAAATGCAGAGAAAGCACTTGACAAGATACAGACCCATCTATGATAAGATAAAACTGCATAACAAAATAGACATAGGATAAACATGCCTCAACATAATAAACTACTAACCTACAGTCAATATTACATTAAACTACTAACCCACAGTCAATATTACATTAAACTGTGAAAAACGAAAGCTTTTCCTTCAAGATCAGGAGCAAGGTAGGGATAGTCCTCTTTCATGACTTTTATTTAAATTAGCATTAGAGGTCTAAGTCATAGTGATTAGAGAACAAGAAGTAATAAAAGGAATCCAGGTTAAAAAAAAGAAGTGAAACTATCATTATTTGTAGACAATAATATATAAACACTGAAAATTCCATCAAAAACCTATTAGAAACAATAAATGAATACAGTAAAAGGGCAGGCTATAAAATTAATACACAAATAATTTGTTACATTCCTATATGCCAATAATGAGGGAAAAGAAAAGAAATTAAGAAAACAATTCCAAACACAATCACATCAAAATGAATCAAATACTGAGGAATAAATTTAACAAAGATGGTGAAAGATCTATATTAAAACTATAACACACTGTTAAAAATTACAGAAATAAGACACAAAGAGATGGAAAAATATCCCATGTTTATAATTAGGGAGAATTCCTAAAATCACTTATGAACCATCTTACTAAAGAATTATACAAATTCAATGCACTCCCTTTTAAAATTCCAGCAACAATCTTCAGGGAAATACAACAAATAAATACTAAAAGTTATGTGGAAACAAAAGTTATATGGAAAATCTGGCATCATGTTACCATATTTTAAACTATGTTATAAAGCAACAGTAATTAAAACAGTATGGTTTTAAAATAAAAACAGACATACAGATCAATGGAACAGAGTCAGGAGTCCAGAAATAAAGGCACACATATGGGTACCTAATTTCTGACAAAGAAACCAAGGCCATAAAATGGAGAAAGAAAAATCTCTGCAATGAATGGTGTTGGGAAAATTGGACAATCACATATAAAAGAATAAAACCAGGCCACTCTTTAACTTTATACACAAAAATAAATTCAAAATGGGTTAAAGACATGAATTTAAGACTTGAGGCCATAAAATACATAGGTGATACATTCCATGACAGCAATGATAGAGGTGTCTTTGGGGACTGGAGCCCAAAGGCAAGGGAAATGAAAGCAAAAGTAACCAATTAAAAGTACACCAAATACAAAAGCTTTTGTTTTGCATAGTGAAAGAAAATACCAGCAGATTAAAAGATTAATTAATTAATTAAAAAAGATTAATTAAAAAGATTAAATGGGAAAATTTTGCACATCACATAATCAATGTATTCAGGGGCAAATATCCAATGTATATAAAGACCTCATTCAATATAATACCAAAAACCAAATAACTAAGTTAAAAAAGGGGCAGGAGACCTGAATAGACATCTTTCCAAAGAAAACATACATATGAACAACAGACATATGACAAAGTTGTTCATTGTTACTTCTTATTAAGGAAAGCAAATCAAATCCACAATCAGATTATTATCTCACACCTGTGAAAATGACTTAATATCAAAAAAGACTGTTAACAAGTGTTGGGAAGGGTGTGTGATAAAAGGACCACTTAAACACTGTTGGTGAGAATGTAAATTGATGCAGCTGTTTTGGGAAGTTGTATGGGTGTTTCTCAAAAACTAAAAAGAACTATGATGTGATTCAGCAATCTCATTTCTGTGTATCTAGCCAAAGAACATGAAGTCATAAACTCAATATGACTTCACCATTATGTTTATTGCAATGTTGTTTACAATGGCTAAAATAAGGAAACAACTTAAGTGCTTACTGACAGATGGTTAACTAAAGAAAATGTGATATATATGTATATATATACACACATACATACAATGGAATATTATTAAACTACAAGATAAAATTGTGAAAAGAAAAAATTGCAGCAAAAAGGAAGGAACTGGAAGGGATCATGCAAAGCAAAATTAGAAAGATAAGGATAAATACTGGATTTCTCTTATACATGCAACATAAAGAAACTAAGTAGATAAATGAACAAAACAAACAAAAAATAAACTAGTGGATAGTGAAAACCAAAATGAGGTGAAGAGGTTGGGAGGGGGGATATAATGGGTGGTGGTGGGTGTTTTCTTCTGTTTAAAAAGAAAACAAATAAAAACAAAGAACTTGGGAGTAAGTGGCCCAGTCAAGTATGAAGACAAAGAAACAAAGCACTAAGGTCAGACAATTCCATCCTAAACTCAATTAAATACAAGGAAGCCACTTTCCAGAGCATGAACACACACACACACACACACACACACACACAAAGGCTAACTAATAAATGAAGAAATTAAGGTTTTAAGAAAGGAACTTTATCTCCATTAGAAAGAGTATTACCTTGTATGGGAAAGGCTCTGAACTTGAAGTTCTGGGTGTCAGTTACTACTTACTTGATATGGTATAAGTCACTTCACCTCCCTGAATTATAGCATCCTTCTCTGACAAAGGAGAGAATGATACCTGTTCTCTCCATCTCACAAAAATTATGGTCAAAATTATATAAACTAAAACACATGGAAACATTCTGAATATCATCAATCACCATACACATATAAGTTGTAATTTCTGGAAATACTAGTTTGTATTTCACTTACTATAAACACAGAAGTTTATAGTAAGTGAAAGTCGTTTCACAAATCATGAGGCTGAGAGCCAAAACTCTAAGTTACTTTTCTTCTCACAATGGCATAGATGACAGAACATAAATAGAAAATCCATGATTAACCAGGAAAAAAAATCTCAGTCTTGGGAATGGGATCAATTGGAGATTCAAGAGAGAAAAAGTGTTCAGAATGAACTAATGCTACAGCATGGAACTGAGACACATTTTTAAAGCCTGGAAGTCTCATAAAATAAGTCTTGGTAGTGACTTTGGTGAAGCTAATAGGTAAGAGATCAAAAGATCAACCAAAAAGAGTTCAACTATACCAAACACATTATTTCATCTAATACAACAAAAATGTGATAACTTTCAAACTAAAGAAAATAGGGACTCTGAGATCATTATCTTCTTTATGTTATTCCTTTTGGCTGGTCTGAATAATTAACTATAGATTAGGAAGTTAAGAAAACAATAGGATGGACTTCAGTGAAGTTCAAGTACTTTAATTGGATTCCTTTGGATACAGTTTGTTTCCCTTTTTCTCTGGCCATTAATCCAGCAGGGGAAAGTGATCTAACATAGCACCATGGCATGAAGGGACGGCCCCTGAGAGCCTGTCTCTCTCTGATGACAGTTCTTGTGTATCCAGGCTGCCTATTGAAACTAACAATGCTTGCTGCTGCTGCCGAAGAGGATCATCCAAACTCTGAAAATGAAACACATCACACAAAGGGATGAAAGAATTCCTATTCCACAGGGTTTAGTTTGCAGCTGGTCATGCATGCCAGAGGGATGTGCCATGAGGATGAGAAAGAAGCTTCCAAAGAGAATGGCTGGGGCAGCCAGTCAGACATTTTGTAATACTTAGGGAACTATTCTTTTAAAACAAAGACAAATAAGTAGACTTCTTTATAACAAAATTTGAGTCAGGGGTTTTTATCTGGCAATTTACCCAGGTGTAAATATTCTTGGATCAAAAGAAACTTAGAAGATTTCTAATTGGTTACATGTTTTTGATGTTCCCCTTATAGTAAGAGGCCCTATTATATAACTGGTGTTTTCCCCCCATGAGCTAAAGTTCAATGCCACCTGAAAGTTTAAAACGGTATGTGCAAGAATTTGGATTTTTCTGCAATTGATGCAAGTACACCAAATAATATGTTGTTATACAAAATAGCACACTGGTTATGACCACAGACTTTGAGAACGGATTAGTGATGAAATTGATGGACACTCATTACATGATACCCATCATGTAATGGCTCTAGTGGTCTGGAATACCTGTGACAACTAAGTTCACAAAAGGTGCTCCACATAGAGTTAAAAGTTATGAGACCCTTCCCTACAGCCACCATTGTTCTTGGTTTCTCAACTGGCCCCAGCAAGGTATAAAATCAGTTTTTCATTTGCCCTGGACATCCCTGTCTAAAAGGAATGCCAAAAGAAGCAGACAGGGCTTTGAAAATACAAGGCATAGTAAGGCATCATCCTTCCATGCTCTATTAACTCACTCCTACCAGTCAAAAACACAAACATCTGGTGCCTCCTTGGTGACACAAGGGGTTGAGTCTCAGCACTATGAAGCTATTAGCAACCACTGCAGCACAAGTTCAATCTCGGGCCAAGGAGCAAACCCACAAGGCACAGCAAACCTCTTTTTGTTGCCTGCTGCTCCCCTCAGCAGTGTATCTCAGTCAACCTACCTGTTCTGCTCCCTACTCAGTCTCTGTGGAATCCTTTCACACACACCCCACCATACCTCTGGCCTACATCCCAGCTCTTGTATGCATAAATAATATAAATCTTAAAAACAAACAAACATCCTTCCCTAGCCCTTTCCCACTTGTTTCTTAAAGGTCATCTACCTCTCTTTATTTGGATTAAAGTGAGATGATCCTTTTACTGAACAAAATGGTACACCCATTATATTTAGTGATCCATTTTTACCAATTATACCACTGACTCTGAAAAACTCCAACATAACTAGTTGTAATGGAAGTTATTTAATCTAATTTAGTCTTATATTCCTCATTGATAAAATGTAAATCTGTCTTATAAAACTGTTGTGAAGAATAGTAAGACAATATTTACCTCATAGTTCAACTACTAGCACTAAGAGTGATTCAATAAAATGGAAGTCATTGTATTATTCTCTACAACAGGAGTAAAAAACAGTTCACATATAAAACTGAAATGAGAAATAGAATATAATATCTAAAACATTCCCATCCCTTACTAGGATGCTATTTTTGATTCCAATTTTGTGTCATTTTCTCAGGTTAGATCACACTTTACAAGAAGCATTACTTCCTTAGAGAAAATTATGCCAAAGTGAGAAATATTTCCTTTCCACATATTCAACCCATTAGTTCTAATTAATGTCCTTCAGAGCACTGTAAACAAGTTCAATACAGTATTTTAACTTTTCTTAGTACAGTATTTTAACTTTTCAAATACCTACAACATTATTTTGTATATAAATATTTGGTAGTAGAGGGTTTCCATAACATCTCTAATGGTCTTTGTTCTACCACTTCTACTCTCTCAGTAGCTCTTCTAACTTCTCTCAAAAAGAGAAGACAATTTGGATAAAAATTGATAGTCTAAAATTAAAATTATAAAATATTTCAGAAAAAAATTCTCAATCTAGGGCATTCCATAGGTACTATCACATTCAATTGCAAAAAATGAACTTTTAGCCTAGAGTGTCCATTAACAACAAACCCTGAAGATTAAAAGAACTCTTTCAGAAAGACCTATCATCCAAATATTAACTCAAAACATTAGGTCTCTTTATACACACACACACAGAGAGAGAGAGAGAGAGAGAGGTATCTAAATACATATATAAAGATGTATTTATCTATCTACATGCTCCAAAGGAAAAGAATTTAATGAGGAAACATGTACATAATGAAACACAATGATATATTTAGTACAATAGAAAATTATCCTTGCATGATAAAACCTGTAATTCATTTTCCCCAAAATTATAAAATATTTTAAATTTGTTTTATTCTAATAAAAAATAAAGAATATAGATAAATCCCTATAATTAATTCCTTATTTACCTTATAAAATTTTGCTCTTAAATTTTATACTATAATCTTTCATTTAGGTGCCAAAGAAGACAAAAGAACCTAATATTTCTTTCTAAAGGAATTGATGCAATTGGGGAAATCAGTCATCATTTTTCTCACCATCCCTTTTAGTGGCACCCCTCCAAATAATCACCAGATCCTGTCAATGTCCCCTTTCTATTCCCACTATTATTGCCTAAAATACTAAGTAATCTAATTATTTTCAACCACTAACCTCTTTCATCCATCTTTATGCTTCTATAGTTATCTTCTTTAAAAAAAGCAATAAAGGCCCAGGGAATTCCCCTCATCTCATCAACAGTCCTGAGTGGTTTACTGAATAACATACAAACTCCAACACAGGATTCAAAATCTTTCACAGTAGAACACTAAATTACAATTCACAGTAAATAAATTGAACTTAACAAATATTCATTAAGTGCTTGCTATATTCCAGACTCCAGAGTAGTGGACTGGTAGTGGGATAAAGATGAACCAGACAGAGACCCTGTTCTCAAAGAAGCCAGCATAGGGAGGAGTCAGATACACTAAAAATTGTAATGCAGTAGAGTGAGTAGAAAAAAGGTTACTAACTACAGGGTGCTAACAGAATTGGATGATAAATCCCAAGCTCAAAGAGGAGAGAAGTGAAAGTAATATGTTAATGGTGGTCGTCTGCCTTAGAAAATGGAGTACCAAAATATCCTGGCTTAAACAGCTTAAATCTAGACATAATAATGGTTTAAAGACAGTGGACAATGTGATGAGGTCAGCCCCACAACTGCTATAGCTGACTGCCTAGAGATTCATTAGCAGAGAACAAGCAAGGGACAAAGAACCCAGAGAGGCCCTGACGGATAAGGTGTGGGGCTAGGTTTCCGGTACATGTCTTTCTGACTACAAAGTATCCCAGAAGTTTTAATTATTCTTCTTTAGCATCTTTATTTTTTTTTTTAAGATTTATTTATTTATTTATGCAAGCACTGGGCACAGTCAGAGGCGCGGGAGGGTGAGAGAATTCACCAGAGCCAGAGCGGGGAGCAGAACAGGCAGAAGGACCGAAGTACACTGCTGAGGGGAGCAGCGAGCGGCAGGAGAGGTCTGCTCGCCATGCGGGACCCTCCCCCGGTGGCCGGGGAGCAGCCGGGGATCGAACCGGCACCGCAGAGGCCGCGGGCAGCTTCGCAACCCAGCGCTCAACCGCCGCGCCACGGGGGAGGCCCTTCTTTAGCATCTTTAAATCTTTGCTTACACTCTTCACTCAGTCCAGAAATCAGCTTCCCCCTATCCTTCCATTCCTCCTTGCCCTATAAAATTTACCATGCAAGGTTTCATCTTAAACATTACTTCATCCAGTTAAGCTCTCCTAATTCCATTGCCCCCAACCATGGTAAAAATTAGTGTTATCATCCTCTATATCATACTGATTATTTTGATTTTATTGTTTTGTGGCATTAATTTTATTCTGCTTTATCTAAAAATATTAATGATGACTAACATTTACTGAGAGTTTATTACATTATTGCTCTAAATGCTGCACATATACCCAACCACTTAATCCTCAGGACAATCCTAAATAATAGGTGCTATTTTCATCTTCATTTTGTAGTTAAGGAAACTGAAACACAGGCTAAATATCCTGGCTAAAGCTAGATAACTTATATGTTTCAGAGCAGGAATTCAAACCAAATAACCCATTCCAAAGTCCCTGGACATATCTAGTTGTTTCCTCTGAATTGTGTGCTAAACTTTTGAATAGAGAAAGTTCATTTAACTAGTCTTGTTATTTGTGTAACTCATACTACCCAGAACAATGTGTTATGCCTAATAGATGCTCTATGTTGTTTTCCATATGAATGAATGAACAAGAGAGCACTATGAGATTGTGGAGGAGTAATTACACTGAGTGCTAAGGCAGAATGCTGGGAAACTCTAAACTCTGGACAAAATGTACCTAAAATTATTTGAGAGAAATTATTCTTCATCCTTGCAGCAACTCAAATTTAATCTATATACAGCTAAAGCTCTTACGTGTTCCAATGATGGAGTCTTACCTAATCTTCAGCTAATTTCAACACTGACAAATTACAGATGCATGTTTATTTTAATGACAATTGTGAGTCATATTTTATTCATTCAAAGCATAGAGTAACACTACCAATTATATATATAATTATACATAATACAAGTTAAAGTATATATCAAATAAAAGTAAAACAACTTATATGTAATAAATACTGTATGATATATAATTACATAATATGTATAATTTAATGCAAATATAAATGTAAAATATGAGTAAGGGGGCAGAAGTGAATAACCGCCAAAGATAATAAAATAATAGCAATAAAAACAAGTACCATTTTAAGTACTTACTATATTCTCCTTATTATGAGTGGCATTATAATGCATCTGCATCATCTCACTTAAAACATGCAACAACCACGAGATGGAAATAAGAAGAGCCCTGAAATTCCAGCATTCTCGTTTTTCAACAATAAACTACATCTGACAAATTAAAAGAGTATGTTCTCAAAGTCAATATTCATTGTATTAAATGACAGCAGAAGTTTAAAAGTCTTAGGATTACTACAACGGATTGCATTTTTATCAATTATTGCTTTTTTCATCTACATTAAAAAAGTGTTATGTAATGGGCTAGCAAGCACTATTTTCTGTTTACATCAATACCATCTTGAATTCATATATGATCTATATCTACTCCACATGAGCTAATCGCAAATTAGTGCATTGTTTACTATGGAAATACAGTAAAGTTGCCAGATTCTTAAGCTAAAATATGACTGCTATGGGATTTTAAGTTAGATACCCACATCCATTTTACATAGTTAGCACATGCTAGAATCAATGTACCCCATGAACTGCTTTGAAAAGTCACTCTAAATGGTCAAAAAGATTCTACCACTTATTCTTCAGAGCTAAGGGGTATTGTATGCAATAATCATGATTAAAATAAAAGTAATGGAAATATGTGCATAGCTACAAAATAACTTAATCTCAAAATTAATCTTCAGTCCCTAATAGTGCCTTAAATCACAAATCAGAAGGTTTACATTTTTAACATTTAATGCACTCCATACTTGTAGTAAAAACTGATATGATCGGGTTGAGGGCTGCGCTGTGAAGCTGTCTGCAGCCTCTGCACCGCAGGTTCGATTCCCGGCCAGCCAGGGAGAAACCCACATGGTGTAGCAGACTTCTGCCTCCCCGGCTGCTCCCCTCAGCAATGTGTTCGGGCTGTCTGCCTGTTTTGCTTCCCCTCTGTCTCTGGTGAATTCTCTCACCCTCCCACACCTCTGACCTGTACCCCAGTTCCTGTATAAATAAAAAAAAAAATCTTAAAAAAAAAACTGATATGATAAACTTTCAGTATCAGTAGCATATATTTTTTAAAGATTTATTTATACAAGAACCGGGGTACAGGCCAGATGTGGGGTACAGACCTCTCCTGTTGTGTCATGTGGTACCCTCGCCAGCTGGCTGGGATGGAACTGGCGCTGCAGAGGCTGCAGACAGCTTCACAGCGCTGCGCTCAACCGCCCGCACCACCAGGGGAGGCCCAGTATCAGTAGCATATTAGCCAAACTTTAAAATAACATTGGTAATAATGTTTTATATCATGTCATGTATTACATTATATTGTTAATGAATATCAGTAATTGAGTGCTGACAATATGTAAGACAAAATGCTTGATGCTTTGTGATATGATTTTATTTACTCTCCATCAATCTGGGAGTTTGGTTTCCTTATCTGCTTGTTAGAGATGAGGAAAATGGCTCAGAATAACTTGTACATGATTTCACAGTTCCCAATCCTCCTCCCAAAATGGGTACATTGTCAAGCCCACCTCTGACCATAACACGCAATAAAGAGAATTTTGCAAAGTGGGAGTCAGAAAATATAATGGAAGAGAAAACTCTGCTTAAGATAGTAAATATGTAGGGCCTCCCCTAGTGGCGTGGCGGTTGAGTGCTGGGCTGCAGGCTGCGGTTCATTCCCCGGCCGCCGGCGAGGGTCCCACAAAAATAAAAAAAAAGATAGTAAATATGTAAAAAAAAAAAATTAAATAAGTAGGTAAATGAATAAAACTCCAAGGAATAAACTTATGGGAAAAAAGACTTACAGCTAAAACTAAGACGAAGGAAAACCAGACACTTCTAAAAGAGACAAAAGTATTGAACAAATAAATGGAAAGAAAAGCAGATTCTTAGACAAGACTCATCCTCATCCTCATAAAGGTATAAATTGTACCTATGTTAATTTATGAATTTGTCATAATTACAATAAAAATACCATTACTTTTCCCCTTGAAATGTGCTAGTTAGTTCTAAAGTTCATTTGAAGTAACAAGCAGCTAGAAAAGTCAGGTAAACCCTGGAAGAAAAACAGCAATGAGGGGACAGGGATGAAAGTTAACATTTCAGATACTGAAGCATATTATAAAACCTCTACAAATTAACATGACGTGATAGTAACATATGAGTATACCAAATGCAGAGAATAGAATATCCAAAAATATATACCAGAGCACAAGAAACTTTACAATAGGAAGCACTTCATGTACTGGAAGTAAGCAAGATGAATTCTTTACAAAATACAAATGGGGAAATATTTTAATTATATCTCAACATCATAAGACACAATATTAAAGGCAAATTCCTCTTTTGGTCAAGTTGTCATCATTCTCATGAATTCTATGGAAAACCAAGTCCAATACACCTGAGGGAATCACGGAAAATGCAGATTTTTTCTGCAGAACAATTTCCAACACCTTCATCATCATCATTTTTAAACACCAGCTGAAAAAAATCACAGTATTATAACTAAAACCTAAACCAAGTCCATAGGATTTTGTTTTAAATAAACTACACTATCTTACATCCCAATTCATGCCCAAGATTTTGGCTTGTATTTCAGTACTATGCTTACTTTTAAAAGGGATTACAATCCTTGAATATCTTAATCCACTATTTATATTTTTTAAAATGTATAAGTGATTCCTATGTTCTACAGGGCAAGGACCTTTAACAGATATTTAGATTTATCCTATAATTAAAAATAATAATAATGCAAATGTATGCCAAAGCTCTGTAAACAATATTTTCAAACAAAAAAAAAAAACTTGTGGAGAAGGCCCCCTGGTGTCCAGCTGGATTCAAGCCAGTCTATAATGTAGCTATTGACTGCTTAGCATTTGAGTCCATGATGAGACAGCATCTTTGCCTACTTTGTGATATCTTGCTTCACCATAAAAGATGTCAAAACTCTTAAATTTGTAAAGATTATGTTTAGGAAGAAAAATCTTAGTTGTTTAATATGTTTCCCAGTAAACATTTCAGAAAGCTTCCAAAGACGCTTTCTGTGTATTCAGTGTCCAAAGATATAGATTCTTTGGACACTGAATACACCATTACTGACTGGCAGGAATGTTTCTCAGACACAACAGTTACAGAGTCTGGTTGGTGTGTCCAGAACATATAGATAACATCTACACTTACAAAAATGAGCACTATCTCCACAAGTAGATTCTGAAAAAGCTTTTCAAAAAACAACATAAAAATGGTACATTGGCAAAAAGGCATGATCACAGCCTTGCTGTACACTAACATTGCTTTGCAAATGAAAATCTGCACTATTCCTTATGATCAGGGTTTCACCCATTTATTTGGTTAATCATTCAAATGGCTAAACAGACCTCTAATTTGAAAATAAAAACCAATTGATGCAATCACAAACAAGTTCTAAAATTGCGGTTTATAAAAATTGAAATCTTGTTCTAAGCCAAAACACACACACAGTTACCTTTTCCTAATCAGAGCATTCATTTCTCCTCATTATGATCTCACAAGCACATTAAAATCTTATTAACATTAATTACTTCTGAGCGCCTATGCATGAGCAGTGACAGTCGTGAGCGTGCGCGTGTCTGGATCATATCTACATTTATATACCTTGCTGCACTTTGCTTATAAAACATGTGAAAATATTTCTGCTAACACCAATTAGCTAATTTCACACACACACAGATAGTAAACTGCTGTCTCACTGCACAGCCTATCAGAGATCAGTAAACATATGGACAAACGGACTAGAAAGAAAGCAGAAACACCTCTTGAATGTGAGAACTAATATGTCTTCTACTTGAGTCTTTATTCTTGGGGTGAATAAAAGTTCAGAGAAAAAAATAACAAAAAACAAAATGTAATTAAAAATTAGAAAACCTAGCATTCTATTTTCTACACAGATGGGTTCAGTGATAAAATGATAGAGACAAAGAAAAACTGGCAAGCAAAAAGCAGCAGAAAGGATAGAGACAGATAAACAAAGAGACAGAAATGAAAGTGTCCTTCTTTACATGTGTACACATGCAAGCTCACAAAAACACACAAACTCACACACATTTGCTCTACATAATTATACACATAATATAATTTGAACATAAACAATATAAACTTTACTCTGACCACAAAGTAAGCATAATAGCACACTACACCTCAAAATCAAACAGGTCTATCTTCACAAGCAAATAAAATTCCTCCTCAACCCAAATGATTTATGGATTCTATTTTTAACAAGAGCATTACATATAAGAGCCATTCATTTCTACAACCGAAACTCAACGTAGATGCAGAAAACCGGGCAATTATGATCACAAAAGTACATATAACCCTTATCTCTTTTCTTCATACTCTCCTCTCAGCATCCAACTAATTTTATCATTCATACATATACTCTATCAATTATGTCCTTCTTTTCCCCATCATAGAAAGTTTATTAATAAACCATGACTGTTGCATCCATATTTTCTTGTTTGATTCATGTGTCTATGTTCACTTTAGAACCTACAATCTACACTAATGGAAAGAACAATGAAATTTCATCGCATCTAAATCCAGACATTATTTCCCGAGTCTTTCTGCCATTTTTCTTTGTTGCCATTGACCACTACCTCAACACTGTATCATTTTCCCAAAGAAAACAATTCAAAACGCATATGGAAAACACAAGGTCAAAAAAGGAGTTCATGCTTAGTTACATGATTTTTGGAACTAACAGAAAAACACTTAAACTGACTGAATCACAGTATCTATAGTTGTAGGAAAAAAAGAAATCCTGTCATTTAATCCTAGTAGTATTTAAAAATTGATTATGGTGCTTGAATGATTTTATAATATTTGACAAAGAATAAAATATAGAGTAAGAGACATTCAATCACTCAGCACAATTAATTCCCAAGTTGATTTAAGCAATTATAGGTTATTGTATAATTTCAATTTTCTGCTTATTGTCCACCAGCTCATTGGCCTATAACATGGTGATCAGTGACCCATAACAAAGGTGAGCTCTATAGGTAAGTTATGTAACAAAGGTCTAAGTGCTCTTTCCAAAGTGTATCGTGAATATTAGAGAAGAACTAGTAGGGAGCAGAGTTTTTAAATCTTTAAGGAACAGTGTTCAAAATATAAAAATTCAATATATGGACATATATATGTGTATATATACACATTTGTGTGTATATAAATGGTAATCAAAAATATACTAAATTGTAATTTATTATCATTCAACATTTTCATACTAGGCTAAATTAGCAGACATTCCCAGGGAAACCTAAAACATGCCAACATAAACACCATTAGTAAATAAATTGCTTAAAGTTTTTTTTAATATAAGATAGAGGATAATGAAATAAGACCAAATACAATATAACCACACTTAAAGATAAGCAAGAGTTATTTCAAGTAAGTGCCAACTTAAAATAAAAGTGAATTACTACCTTACAAAGTTTATCTAAACTTTATAAAAGTCAGTAGCAATTGTTACATACTATTTTTGACTGACAAATATTATAATCAGATTCATCAAACAGAATGAAGTATGTATGCTCTTTACAAGAAAGTCTACAAAACTAAGAAAACAAAAATCTAACCCTTCCACCCAGAAAAATACTACCAGTCATAATAAAATAGAACTATTTTAAATATATATCCATTTTTAATTAGTAGACATTTAAATATTTTCGAAAGGTCACATTAATAGCTTAACGAAATCTGAGAACCAAAAAATAAAATGTTATCAACCACAACCAAAGGAAGCGATTTTTTATAATTTTTTCTCTTATATGTCTAAACTTACGGATCATTGGAAAAATAAGACATTTAACAAAAAATCAATTTACACTAACATTTTCAAGAATATATTGCATTAAGATAGACCCTTAATGATCAGAGAAGTGTGGAAAAAGAAGAGGCAGCAAAGAAATAATCTTGGGTAAACATCAAAAGAACCACAAAGCTCTATTATCAGTCTGCCGTGTTGTAGAAAGCGTCCCAACAATCCATTGACATCTGACCATGACAGAACTAGAAAAAAGCTGCAAAAATTGGTTGAGACTTAGAACCTACTTTCCATCTCATAAATGCCACATCACAAACTGCAAAGATTAGGTGGCCAAATTTCGACATCAAAGGTACACTTGGCATTTGAACCAGATCTAAGAATCATGGCCTTTGTTTTCCAATAAAAGCTAATAAGCTGAGGTTTACTTAACACTTTCCTGTTTTATTTTATTATTTTTTTTAACTTCTCAAGGATTACTGACATTCGGGACTACATGTGAAAAGATAGTTCATCATTTCCAAAAAAGATATTCATCCAGATTGCCCTCCAATCCGTGAAATCTGAGATGCCTAAGGAGTCTTCTTTGTGAAAGCCTTACAAATATATCCAAAGATGGTGAGTCCCATATGGCTCTGATAAATGAAACCCGTTATTGTGAATTTCAAGCTCTTCTTTAAAACAAAACACTATTGGGTGAATTTGGTACTCATGAAATAAAGCACTAATTGCGTGGCCTAACAACACTCTGAATCCTCTCCCTAGCAGACATTTTAAGTTGTGCCAAATTGGTTTTGGGATGTGAACAAATATCCTGGAGCCAGACTCTCACATGCACTCACTACTCCCTGGAAGTAAGTTGGACACTCTTGGAAACTGCATTAACTCTTTCAGGCCACCAGGGAACCTAATGCTTACTAAAAGAAAGGCCTTTTTAAAAAGATAAAAACAAATCATTCAGTCTAAAGTTAAATCCAAATAAAAGGCAAATAGCAAAAACTGATTTTTTTGCCTGTTCAGCACCAAAGTATCCATAGATATTAGATAACCCTAATACCCCAATGGAAACTTATTCAAATGTATCCAGAAAGTCTTGTTCCTCTTTTCCTATGTGTGCATAATTTCCAAAACATTAATAAGAGTTGTGTGCATTCAGGAGAGAAGAATTCATTTTAAGCTTAATATGCCACATTTGCCTCAGGCAGAGTGATAAGGAACTTTTTGTTTCTTTGGTAACCACTTTTACCTTATTATAACAGGAAACTTCTTGAGTTTTTGTTTTACCACATGAAATATAATTTCTACACTTGAATTTTTCTGTGGGGTTTCCAACCTGGTTCAGAAACTTGCCTAGAAACCTGCATATTTAAATGGAAATTAATTGAAACCCATCTCACTCTCGCTCAAGTTTAGGAATTAATAAAAATACTTTTAAAAGTATCTAAATTCAAGAAAAAAATATAACTACCATATTCTTTCTTCCTTAGCTTCTTTCTTTTTGTCTTTTTCAGGAATTTGAATTAAGTATTTTATTTGTAGTATGCCAAAAGGTGCATTTTCCCTTTTAGTTCACTGATAAATATGCTGGACTATGTGTACTCAAGGTTACCCAAATGCCACTAACTATAAATTTACACTTTTAGGTCACTGTCATTCTACGGCTATCACTCTCCTCTTTAATCTCAAAGGTTTAGTGAAGGTATGGACAAATGGAAAGCTTTTGGGGGGGGGGGCAGAAAATAACTACATGAAGAGGGTTTTTTAATTAAAACCTCTGGTTTTAATTAAATGATATATTTCTTAGACAACTATATTTAATTTTCTGCCAACTGGTGTGAATTTAAGTGTTATTCGAAGTCTATGCTCCATTTCCTACAAGGTCTTATTTTCTAACAACTCATTTCTGTGACTGCTGCCATTGACTCTACTGCTAAGGTAAAACACAAACAAACCAGAAAACTCATTAGACCCCAAAAGGTAACTACTTTTGAAAGTAGAGAGGACATGTTTGGTGAATCAAATGTGTAGCTGCTTCTGCCTGAATTAATTAAAACTGTAATTCTTAGAATAAAAACCAAGTTTGTAGATGTGTCGATATGACGAAACATACCTGATTTTCACTGGGGTTTTGGAGTTCTAGTAAATATTTCCTAATAAAACTTTAGATTGTTCATTCGAGCATTTGGGGCTGTTCATACCAAGTTTGATATTATGGTACCACTTCTAAGCTCTCCTACATATTTAATTAGTTAGTTGCTGGAAACCAAACCAAACTCATTTTCTAGTTGAGTTTTTTGTTATCTAGAGCCATACGGATGGTATTAAGAGGTAAATGGTAGTATCTCGACAAAAAGAGTTTTACCTATTCTTTAAAGCAAATATTTATTATACTATAATGAGAAATGACCAAATACATATAGACAAATTCAACAGCGTGATACTAGGGTCAAGAAGCAATTTTTCAATCAAGTCCAAACAGAGGGAATGTTTGGAGCAGTTATAAGCTCAGTATGGAATATTAAAGCTCTGATTCATATTTCCACCATGGTCCACTCTTCCACCGAAAATCCATATAATGATGTCATTTTTAAAATAAATATTATCAAAATTTAGCATACCTTTATTTCAAAATCTTATGATCAGCTGTAATTCGGACTTTAAAAAATGGCCCCTCATTTGGTGCCCACCAAAATTTTCATGTTTAGAGTTCTGCCATGAGTTCAGACTCAATTTATTCAAACTCATGTTTTTTTTCCTGGTTCCATGTTCATAACTTACAAAATCCCATAAAACAGAGGCAGAAGGTTTAACATGATACACATTGTTCTTACAGTTCAGGTAGCTCTAAATAACCTTAACAATCAAAATATACCTGCCCAACCAGGTTCTAAACCTGAAATTATTAGCAGAATAACTTTTTAGATTTAGAAGACAATAGCAAAAGAGCTGAGGGGATGAAAGGGAAGAGAAGGGAAGGAGAGCTATTAGAATGGCATCTTCATCAACGAGAAATTGGACAGTCCACCTGTCTTATTGCAGCAATGAGTAAGCTAACTCCCCAACCACCCCTCCACATTGGAAGCTGCTGTGTAACTTGAACCTCTATCCTTCTATTCTTAATCTGTAAAGCAGGAGTGAATTTTAGACACTTCTGCTTTCTGTATCGTTACACTGGGTAGGATCTTTTAAAATTTATTCCTTGGGCCAAAACCTCACCCACATTGCCATCAGTTATTTTCCCTCCTTTTTCCTGTCTCCTTTGCCTCAGCAGAGAAATAAAATTAGCAGTCAAAGTTAAACAAGTCCAGTGGGCAAGACAGGCTTTGGTTTAACGAAAGGGATGGAGTAAGTTGGGTTAAAGTGTTTATTTGGCCCCAAAAGGTTCATTGTTGGGATACTTACCTCCCACAACTAGCTCCACTGGAATTTTTCTTGGGAAAATGGAGAACTGTTTTAAGATAGACATGCCATTTAAGCTGGTCTCAAATCAAAATAAATTTAGGATATTCAAAAACACCCTACAGGATTTTCCCTGTGGAGCCTAAATAAATCACTGACCAAATTTTCCAACTTATGCTCTGCTAAATGGGACTTTCTAAAAGATCATGTTTTAATTTCAACATCTGAAGAAGGAATGTAGGTAAACTTCTTCACTTTATATTTTCACCCGTCTCTCTTCATACTCTCATTCATTTGCCTTATAGAATTTAAAAGAATGCAGTTTAGAAAAGGACCACCTTTAGAGAAAAAGTTGAAATTGAAATCAAATTTCCAATAAACTTGAAAGTCTGCTAAAGACAACATCGAATCCCTGGTTAGTGATTTTGTGGATCTTCTAAACAGTGTATGTTTTAATACATATTATAATGGTATTAAGAATAGTCCCCAAACATATGCATATCAAAATTTTAAAAATCATGATTATTTTCACACCTAAAAGACACATTTCAGAGCTCCTTTGAATTGTTAATACTCTTACTGCATTTAAAATATCATTAAATCTATAAAAATGTATAAAAAACATTTTTGCAATTCAGATATCGGCTAAATGAGAAAATGAATTAGTTTGTACACTATACTGTAAATCGGGTATCATTTTATACTATGAGACTTTTTTAAAATATGAACATCAGGAATGCTCTGGAATCAGTTTTTGAGTGTTATAATGCACTGCTGCTTGATTGTATGAATTCTTATATTGAATTTTAAATAAAAATAAATTATTTTAATACTAATAACAATAGCTATGCCATGAAACCATTGTGTTTCATAACATGTCATAATAGGTAAGACTGAAGTTTTTATTAAAAAATCTGTCCTATCACAGAGTTTGAACTCTCAAAAATATAATCGAAAGGTTATTCACTTTACTGACTTCCCTAAAGCATTATGCATTGTTTATGCCAAATTTTACAAGACTTAAAAAAAAATACTTCTGGATTGATTAAGTGTAGTAAAATCATTGCTCCCTACAAAGAAAATGAACTTAAGTTACAAAAGCTTAATTAACATTTAGTGGCTGCACTTATCAAATAGAGGATTTGATTCTGGAGGTTAACTGTAAAACATAGTAAGATATAATTGAATATAAAAGTGGTTATGAGCACTAACTTTGCCGTCAAGAGTTAAATCCCCTTCTGCCACTTACTAGGCCTGCAATCTTAACCATCCTAAATCCAGCTTTCCTAATATGTAAACTGGGTTAGGAAAAACTTGGGAATAGATCCTATAAACAATGTTCTTTAACAGTTTAATGGTTTTGATGATCGTTACTACATATACATCTACTGATCATTCAGAAGACTTGAATTCTACCTGTAACTACAAATCATTTCTCAATGGAAAAATAAGAAAACATTGTTTTCCACTCATTTTACATGGTGTAAGCATGAATTATTATACCGTATAAGTAATCCACTTTATGGTACTTAAAGCTATACATTATCATTTAATATAATGGGAACCAAGTAAAGATTTACTGGTTTAGAGGTGAAATGATATAATAGAAAGAGTATAGGTTCTGAGTCCTGGCTTTGACACTTAACAGTTGTGTGAACTGGACAACTTACTCTATGAGATTAAGGTTTTCATCTGTAACACAGAAACCAGGTTATACAAGAGAATTGTAAAAATTAAACAATTTATGTGAAAGGTGTTCAGTAACTTCCCTTTTTCTTAAGTTGTAAGGTTACAAAGCAATAAAGGTAATTGTTTTGCAAGGCTAAACTTTCTATATGTAGCAGTATCAACTCTGCCCTTCTATGTAAAGTGAGATTATATTTAGTTACAGGATAAAGTGAATAATGAGAATGAATAGTTTACAACAGTAAATATAATTTAACAAGACATCATAAAACAGGAGTAATAATTCTTAAACCTTGCATTATTATTGGAATCTATAAGTAGCTTTCTGTAAAACAAAGATGCTCAAATACCAGTCTATTGATTCTGATTTAGGATATATGGACATATCCTAAAAAATCTTAGAAATCTATGCCTTTAGAAAAAAGCAACTAATTATAATGTATAATAGCCAATGAACATAGCATTTTGTAATATGTCTGGACCAGCCAGAACCCAGGATGTTCTACCCCAGACCAATTAAGAACAGAGCTGAGAAATCTGAATTGTAACAAATATTTTAGATAATCCTTAAGTACCCATAATTTAAGAATCACGGAACTAAAGTCTAATACTATAATATCAGAAAAGGCATATGAAATCTTTTATCATATTTATTTTCAAAAATTTACCTTCTATTTGAATAAATATTTTTAAAAATGAACATGTGATAGGCAAAAGTTTTTATTTAAAGAAAACACTAGTTTTAGGCTCACAGGATTATCATTATTATTACTACAGGTTTTTAAACCAAACACAAGAAATTGTGAAAACAGCTGATCAGCTCTTCTCCTGAGAGCTGACCACCGCTGAGAAGCAGTCCAACTAAGAAATGCCATGAGTTTCAGTGTTTCTAAAATTTGTTTGTGCTTCGCTTTGACCTAGGTTTCTAGTATCCATTCCTGCTTTAATTAGGACAGTAATAATGATCAATATTTTTAATATTGGCATTTGCTCTACTATTAGAAAATATAAACATTAATTTACTCATACTACACAATAACCTATATGGTAGATAGGAAAATTATCTATGACCTTTCTTCAATTATGAAAACTGAGCTTAAAATTAAGCTTAAGCAACTTGCCCGAAGTTAAACAGTTTGTGGTGTTACAGTAATATGGTCTAATATCCCCAGATGTAAAGTCATTGCAAAAACTCTGAAATTTAAAACTTAGCAGTTATTCTTAAGTGTTAAAAAAAATTCAAAGTAGTCTGAAAGTGTCCAAATTGCAAGTTGTCTATTCAGTAGTCCTATACAAAAGCACGGTTTGAGCTTGCCATTTAGATTTAGTATAATTCATTTACTTATGATTAAAGGACAGGAGTAAACTGGATCTCAATTAGCCAAAAGCAAACAAAAAATTAAAAGCAAACAAAAAATTGGAATGTCCATCAGTGAGACTACTATTTACCCTGGCCATTTGCAGTTTTAACCCTCTACAAGAAAAGTTTCAGTGCCTCAGTTTCCTCTTCTAAAACCATGTACTATAAAATAGTGTTTTCAAATGCTAAAAATTTAATCTTCAGTTAAAACAAACTGTTAAACTAAACATACAACTAAAGTAATGCTAAATGTCCAAAACCTATAAAAACCCTAAGTTCAAAGTACTTCAAAATCGACTAGTCCAATTTGCTTATTTTATGCATGAGAAACAGACCTAGAAAGGTTAAGTATCTTGCCCAAGATAACTCAAAAAAAAAAAAAACTTTATAAAGCTAGAACTGAAATTTAAATGTCTTTGCTTCAAAGTCAACTATAAAATACATTTGTGAACAAGCCACGCATTGCACGATCAAAATCAGAAAATTGCCTTAATGTGAGAGAAAGTAAATTTATAAAGGGAAGTTTGCAAAGGAGGTGGTATCATGAGGTGTTTTTCCAAAGAGAAAAGGCTCTCAGATTATTTAAAACAAACAAACAAAAAACCTAAAATTAATGAGAAGTTAAAAACCAAACAGACATAATCATGCATTCAGATCTCAAACATTTGAGTGCCTCCAGGTTGAATTTGATAGAAAGTTCTGGAGGCAGGATAAATAAGTCATAGACGCTACACACTAGACATTGCAATTATAATGCTATGTGAAAACTGTATTACCAAAGTAGCATATAAAAGTTGCTCTGAGAATGTGAAAGAGGTAGCACCTCACTGTCTGAGATCATTAAGCATTAGGTTAACATAGCCAACAATTTTTGACTTCTTCAGTCTTAATACTAAATTGTACACATCCTAGTTTGTGCTTGGAATTTTTAAAGTATTGTTAATATCCACTGGGTTAGATAAAGAGTAAAGTGCACACATACTAACTTCTCCTTGGATAATAAGAAATATACAAAACAGATTACTGTGCAGCAATGACAGTCAGTGCTTGAAATAATTTGCCAAATCTCTGCAAATGTCCTGTTCTTTTCACTGGATCATACATCAGTTATTCTCTCATAGCAACAAGGACACAAGGTGGCACTGTCGTGCTGACATTCATTTCAGGGCCCTTTCGAAATGGACAAATTGGAAAGAGGCAAAATGCCCTACTTTGACATCCAAGAGCAGAGTTACAATACTGACCTCCAAAGTCTACCAGCATAATGAGTGGCCAAAGAAGAAGCAAGTCATTTCACATCTCATGTATATCACCATGCCTGTATAGCAGAGAACACATTTTCTGATGGTTTCTGCAAAATGTCATGAGTGTGTTCACAGAAATAGCCAAAGGCATATACTGCAGCTTTGCCAGTGGAAAGTCAGAAGTGAGCTTTATGGCAGGGCAGGACTGAGGACATGGACCGCCTCTCCATCTAGTGGCCAGTGGAGAGGAATGGAGTCATAGTAACCATCTTGTGTTTCATTCAGTTAAAAGCACACCTTTATCAAGCCAGCCATAGGCAATTATGTCATTTTGTCAGACAAATGACATTTTTTTATTTACTGCATTCATTAAATCATTAAATAGACCGAATAATATAGTGTGACAACTACTTAAGCTGAGAACAACCAAAAATATAGAATGTGTGCTCTCAGATCACATAAATCCCCCTTATTCTTCCATCATCACAAACCAAAACTTCTCCCCATAATTTGTGATTTATAAGTAGCAAATGTAAGCAGAATTACTTACACTTAGAGTTATTTAAAATAAAATCACACATTCTTTAGAATAAACATCTAAAAAGGAGTTTTTCGCTTCATCTTATAGGCAAGAAAATGAAAGAACAGAGAGATTATGATTTATTCAAAGCCATACAGTCAGTGAGGACTAGAAACCAGGCCTCCAGATTTATTCACTTTAAATTCTTTTTGGCATTAATTAATGCCTCCTGCTCTCTAAGGCACAACTGCTTTTTTTTTCCTTCACCACACCATAGAGTTTCTCTCAACATGCAGGGAAAATAATTAGTTTCTAAAACTTTTATTCACAGATTTTCATGCAAAGTTGATAGGATTGAAACAACTGTATATGAGTCCTAGTACATCTTCATAACCATGGGTATATTCTAAGTCTAAGAACATGCTTTAATTTTTAAACTAACAAATTATTCACATTTGTTCAACATTTAGAAAGCAAAGCAGCAACTGGGCAGGGATGGAGCATAAGATGTTGGTCAAAATGACTGCACAAAAGTGATTTCTGAAAGTCATTTTGTAGAAAGAAACCTAAATCCATTCAAAATAAAAGGAAGTTTAGTTATTTTTGTTATGCTTTATACAAAATGTGTTTGACTTTAAGAGAGGAAAAGATACACACACACACACACACACACACACACATACACACACAAACTTATTTAGTCGATCACTTCATTCATTTTAATTAAACTCAAGATGGTGTTTTGGGGCATGCCTTGGGAATGCATTTTTGGGAAGGCTTCTTATCAAAACAAATGAAATCTGTCCACCAACTATGAAAATCTGCTCAAAACTCCAAACCAAAGGCTTAAAAGGCAAAAGGTTTGAAGAAAACCTTGCAGTAACTATATTAGAAATGTGAGATGTTATGTTTTTCTCTTATATATTCTTCTTCTGGTGGTACCATTGGTATCTATATTGGAATGGAGGGAGAATTTAGTAGATCTGCTTTAGGAAGGCAGGGGGAGAAGATAGCACTGTTCAGATATGTCACATGGTTTTTATGGGGGCTCGGGGAGAAAGTCTTAATTTCATTATACTTAGAAATCTAGATGTTTCAAAAGCACCCATCCTTATCTACTTTCAGCTTTACTTATATTTGCAGCTAATTTGCTTCTTAATCAGATCTACTCTTTTCCCCTCTAGAAATAAGATAAATATCATTGTTGATTAGAAAAACTAGAAAAAATATAAACTAGTCCAAGTCTTTTTGACCAACCTAAAGCCCGAGTAATAGGTGTACATGACCAAGAAGATGGAGACATTTAGTCAGTATGTTCAGACCCACTGTGCCAACGGAATTTTTTGTGTGTCCAGTATTCAAAAAGGGAAAAAAAGAAAGAGATCAAGAGTATAAAGCCACCTTTGCAACTTAGTTTCTATTTGCTTAGTTTCTATTTAAGCAATAAAAGAGAAGAACATATTCTCACTGTTTAAATGTCTTCATGACTGAATGAGATGTTTTTGTTTATTCAAAATGATAGTCATACAATTTTCACATACATGCATCTATCTATCAGAAAAATTTGATAGCCTAGAACAGTCATAATTTTTTGCTAATAATAATTTTTTACTAAGTTTAATTTGATTCCCAAGCAAGCTGACAATATTACTTTAATTTTCGTCCAGTTAGATTTTGTTCACTGCAAAGAAGCTCTTACTATAAAAGGAATTTTCCAACAACAAATCACAATTTGATTACAATAGTACCTCAGAGAAAATTTCTAAAAGTAAAGGTAAAAAATAGCAACTATCCAGGTTCACTTAGTAAATACCTCAAACCATCTAAACATTAGGAAAAACTAAAATTTAAGTAAACACGTTTCTTTTAAAGTTTAGATTAAAAATTTCCAGAGAGCAAAATAATACTATTTTAAGATTTATAATTATTGCCATTTCTAGTTTTAAAATTTACTGGATATCTTTTTAATTTCCCAAGGTTCAAACTACATTAAATGGCTTTATATTTATTGAATGTAAATCCTTACACTACTTAATATGAAAAGTTTTCAAATAAATCCTTAAACTTTTAAATGCATAAAGTGTATATGCACATTAAATTAATCACGTTTTGAAACAGAAGTTTTCAGTGCTAAAATTACTTCTAATATCAAGAGGATAAACACATTATGCTATAATTACCACTCTTTCCATCAGCTTCAAAGGTATCACTGAATATTCAGAAATTAGTAATAATATCCTCCATTTCCATTGGGTCACTGGATGGATCAATGTACTTTTACCCCTTGGTTTTTATCTCAGTATTCTCACTTGGAAGTCTGTAAACTTTCCCAAGTTAAAGCAGTTATATAGGGTTAAACTGGTTAAATGAGCTACGCAACACCCAGAACCAGTTTTAGTTGAGTGTCAAAAGATTCCAGAAAGGCATGCTCCATGTCCTCAAGTTGATTACTTTCAAGTGAACTGTAGAAACACTAAAGGCTTGATCCTGTAGTAGAAGAGAGGTTATGAAGCCAAAGTCGAGCATAAATTTTCCACAGTTTAGTTTAGAAATAGTATGCCACTTACTTGTTATTACAGTTAAACAGCTAGAGTGACAGAAAAGCCCTTTTTTCTTATAGGCCCTTGAATCAATGTTGTTTCCAACATCTGCTATAGTGGTTACTATACACATGACAGTAATAATAAATGGCACTATTTCTTCCCACAGCCTCAGAAGCCTGTCTGTGTTGAAATTAGAATTAAAAGGGTTCAAGGAATATATTTTTGATACATTAGACATAATTGGCATCAATTTTATTTGATGATTAAATGTACAATATCTATGTTACAGGAAAACATATGAATTCAGGCACTCTCTAGAATTTCCAGGATATAGATATTGCCCTTGGGTTTTTGGTAAAGAATTTAAAGGATTTTGCAAGTTTCTTGACATTGGCTATAATCCCAGAGGATTCTGGAAAAATGCTAGAAATTACTTAAGCAATGGAAATGCATGAAACATAGTTTTTCAAGAAAATTACAAGTTTCAAGTTCAACCAAATACCTAGGAATCCTATACATGACTTGCAGTTTGGAGCAACACTCAAATGACCAATGCTGACTATAATAGCATTGTAAATAATACTTAGTGATTGTATAAAGTAACCAAAATGGCTTACATAATATGAAAAACCTTTTTAAAAAGGTTTACTTTCTAAATTAACGACTCCCACATGTACACACTTGCTCATCTGCTAGTGAACTGTTTCTATCTAAGTAGCCTGATTTCTATAATAATCTTGAGATAGTTACACAGTGAAATAAACAAAATACTGGTATTTTCTTTTCAACACCATGCAACTTTTTTATGCTAACTGATGCTCACTGTTTAAGGAACTTAAGAATGTCATACTATTTTATTTTATTTTTTTTTTGGTACAAGTTCAGTAAGGCATATTTTCCACTGAAAAAAAAATGTATTGCTAAAGTAGCCTTAAGACAAATTAGATCTAATATCCATTGTCAGCTTTCAGACCTAAGAAAGCCACCCTTGGAAGTGAAGAAGGTTGGAACTAATGGCATTCAAAGAATGTCAACATCAGTCCTTCCTTTGCCAGAAAGGATCACTAGTTAGCAATATCAGCTACAGTGGGCTTCCACACACCTTGCCAGACTCTGAGGCAACACATTTGCTCAGGGTATGAACTTGGCTTCCTATGTGGCAGCCTCTACCCAGGCTTAGGCAAGTCAATGAACACATCCACTGATAATTTCTATATTTATAGAAACCCAGAGCATGTGTAGATAATCACACAATTGGATATTTATGAAGTGCCAGATTTTATGAATACAGGAATTTGTTAATTAGCACAAAGACTAATCATTAAAATTCAAAAATAGACAAATAAACAGGAATGCCATTTATTTGTTAACATTTGAGGAGAAAGTATGCAGCTGCTATCCTTTTGATGAATGTAGGCTTCTGGAGAAAATGTGAAGAAGAAAAGTATCTGCAAGTTTTGGAACCTTAATGACTAAAATCCAGAAAATTACTACAAAAATCTTTATATTAAAAATAATAATAGATCCTTGCTTAAAGTTTAAAAATAAATAAATAAAACCAGCATGTGCTTAGCATTTGAATTAAACTGTCTTGCATTCCACTGTTTTGGTCCTTTTTGAGGAGCCAAAGCTGATTTTCATCGGATAGTAGTTAAAAAGCACACACACATCATTCAGTACCAAATTGTTTTAGCTACAGGGCATGGCAAAGCATGAAATAACTGCTTTAGAGCACTTCCTCATGTGGGTGTGTTAGATAACTGTCTGCTCCAATATTAAAATGAAACACACTGTGACCTGATCAAGACTTAGGGTCTTTTCAACAGCCGATTTCATGTGTGATAGGAAGAGCCCACCATAACCAGCAAGACTGGTTAATGAATTTTTCTGGCACTCTATAGCCCTCCTGTGATGCAAGCCTTTCAGCTTTCCAAATCCCTATACAGCAGACTACACTGGTTTTAAGTTTACATATGCACATTTTACAATGTCCTGCTGTATTTAGACTGTGACTGTCTCATCAGAGAAGGCCAAGATTATTTTTCATACTAAAGATATTTTTAATCTACCGGAGGCTAAGAATTATGCTGAACAAGAAAACATATACACATTCTCAAAATCAGACCAATCACAAAAATGACTCAATTTTTTTTTCTAGAAAGCTAAAAGAAATTTTTATTTTCTCCTAAAAACCTCTCCATTTTTTATTTGCTTAGTTAATAAATATGCCTAACATGCATTTTTTTAAATGTGGAATCTGAAAAAAAATCTGTGATTTCTTTATCCAGAGAATATGTACATAAATCTACATGTATGTACACAGATACCTCCACACATACATGTGTACAGATAAAGAGAAGTGTTGATCAGGAGATACATGAAAGGTTTATTTTAAAAACTAAATAAAATTTTAGATAGTCCTCACAATGCAAATACAGAAAATGACAGGTGCATAAGACATTCACACTTTGACATATAAGTTTTAAAACAAATTCTGGGGTCAAGAGTCTAAAATGGATGAAATCACTATATACTGTGTATCATATTAACATACACTTTCAACAGACTCCCCCAAAGTTGCCCTTTACATCTGAGGGGAAAAATATGATGGGACATAATTTAGTGTACTCAGTGCTCATACTACTCTAGGTCAAATCTGGCCTTTCCAGTTTAAAAGACAGAGTAGGCAAGACATGCAAATTAGAAGTCTCCAAATAAATTTTTAAAAGGAAAGGAAAATAAGACTTCTACCAGCAAAAGTTCACCACCCTCTTGGAATAATGGATTTTTAATCAACGTTTTACTAGGTTTGAACCTTGAGAAAGTGTTTGAGAATCTGCTCCAGTGTCCCAGGTGGGTTAAGAATATTGCTTTATGGACTTCTTTGTGTTGTCAGAGAGGCCTAATGGAATTAAAAAAAAAAAAAAAGTCTGCCACTTCTATTAAATAAATATTTTATTACAAAAAAGGTGATTGTTATTATCAAATATCTCTATAGATCAGCATGCATTTTCTATCGCTGCTCATCTATATGCTGAAAACATCTGTGTATCTAGAGCAGATTTACTTTCAGACAAATTTAAATAAAACTCCATTAAAGAGTCCATTTCAAATGGACCTATTTAGTTACTCCTTTGAATTTCGAAGAACACTGTTCTGGGAAAACTCTTTAACAATGTCAGCTAGCTGTGAAATGCAACTTTTCCCATCACAAAAAAATTAAAAAATAATAAAGGAAAAAGAAAGCACCTCAAAACTATGTTTGAAATAACAAATACATTATTTATAGTCCCAGAAATGTTAAATGAATACTTACAGTTGTTGCACAAGATGGCCTGATACACTTCATAGCTTCCACTTTGTAAAAGATGGCCAGCCCCCCACTCCCCCCTCCCCAAGCATAAATAAACAGTAACATACTAAAAGGAAACTGTCCTAGGATAAAAACTGCTTGTTAAGAAACTTTGCATTCTTACTAACCACAGTGATATCCTTATAAATATAAAAGTCCATTTACAAAATAAAAGTTACAAAGCAGAGTGCCTTATTCCTTTCAAAATATACCCCCCATGCAATATAGAAGAGTGTGTGATGATAAAAATAATTACTAGATTCTTACCCACCCTCAGCAACTACCCCTCACCTTATGTTCAATATCATCAAATAAATATGTTGGCAAAAAGTGTTCAACCTGCTTCAAGGATTTAAACTGTAAATATGGACTTTAAACTTCATTGTAAAACAAAGAACAAGAGTCTCACTTTAGTAATACCCACACTGGCACTGCAGCTAAAACTCATTGGCACATAACTAACAAAATCTAGTTAGCAATAAATAAGGACAACATGATATATAGACAGACAGATGGAATTGCATAAACAGACAAGAAAAGCAAAGAGACTAACAAACATACGGAGGGGTCTGTTATAAAAGAGTGAAAGATACTGTTTTATTTGGTACTTTAGTGAGACAAACAGGGTTGTTTGTAATTATTTTTAAAGTAATTAAACTGAATCACAAGGGCACACCCAAAATAAGTCGGAAGAAAATTAATAAAGGGTGGGCCTCCTATAGATGTTCCAAAATTTAAGCTAGCAATAGCTCTGTCAAACTTAAATCTGGAAATTAAAATTCAAGGGAGAAAGGAAAAAAGCATTGGGGGCTAGAGATGATAGGTAGAGGGGGGATTGAGGAAGCAGGAATTTTTTTTTTATGAAAGTTGTCTGCCCTACCTTCTTCCCCAGCGCTGAGTTTCTCTTCTCATAATCGGTGTCTCCCTGGAAGTACAGTGTGAGTGGTAATGACTGCCTGCCTCCCTAATGAGTCCATTTTCCTGCTCTTGATGTTGTGTATATACACACACTGCAACCTACCTTACAAACCACAGAGACGGGAAGAGAGAGAGAGAGCAAGAGAGAGGGAGGGAGGGGGGCAGAGAGGGAGAGAGAGACAGAGACAGAGCAAGCGAGTGAGAGAGTGAGTGAAGAGGAGAGAGAGAGAAAGAAAAACAGAAAGAAACAGAGAGAGAAAGCACAGACAAAGCCCTCCTACCAGACAGCAGACAGCCCTCCTTTCCCCTATCCAGCAAAAAGCAACTCGTCTAATGCAGCAACAGGTTCAGTATTGCCAGACTAACAGAGTGAAAAAGGTATATTCTCTATATCATTACTGCTTGCAAATAAACAGTTTAAGAGCAGCTGGCTCCACCTTCTTTATTTATGCTCCATTATGAGGAATGTATTGTTTCAGTTCTGGCACACAGTACATGTAATTATCATAAATACATTTTTTGCATATTAGCAGGAAATAGTGAAATGCATAGCCTATTTGTGCAATCTTTTAAATTTATTTTTTAATGTGAGAAGAGTGTCAACAAATCTGCTCTGACAAAAGCCTAGTAATGATTTTAAAGTCAGAGCAGTCTTTAAAGGAAGCTCTGAAAGAAACAGACTCCATACAATAGGAAAACTGATAACTGCAAAAAAGAAATCATAGCTCAGTAAATAAATCAAGACCATACACAAAATTGCAGACAAAAACAGAATTAAGTTTAATTAAGGAACTAATAGACTAGCACTCTAGAAGAAGGAGATTGGTTTCTTATTTGAAGCATCTATCTGTACAAGCATCACAATACAATGTACTCTGTGTGAACAGGTGCAATGCATATAGTAAGTACATAGTGTTACAACAACAGAAATAAATCCCATAAGGAGCTTCCATCATACACAGGACATGATTTCATAAAATATCAGTCTGAAAACGTAGCAGGAAGCCCTTGTTGATTTATTAGGATAGAAAAATAAAAATAACCAATGCTTCTAAATAAACCTTCCTTAAAAGAAAAAAAATGTTTTTCTTTGTCTGATACCTCTGACCAATTGCTTTTTTCATGTGCTAAAACCAAAAAATGCTGGTATTACTTTTCATCCCACCACGTACTCCTCTCTCCTCCCCACTCTCAGGTGCCTTTTTTCCCATAAGTGATATATTTGCAACTATGGAATTACAAACATCAGAAAATATAACTAATTTCAAGCCATTCTTCTTGTTCTCCAGTTTTTAAAAACTAGCCACTGTCACCTTCCTTAAAATATGTCTCTGTAACTTGGCTGTGTATCTTTTAGATAGGACTTAAGAATGTTACATCTCAAACAAATTTACATAAAATAAAAATATGAGTGCATCTGACTTATTCAATACCTGAAGTTGAGCACCAATAATTAACTGTATATTAATTATAAAATTATCATTTTATATGAGTTTTATCATGCTTGAAAAATGAGAATGTGCCCCTTATTTGTTATATATATGTGCATCAAATTTTTCATTTAAAAGTCAGTTTTCAGTTAATAAAAGAAATAATAAATTCCATATGTCATAGGTCAACTATATCTTCACCTGACTCACAAATCTGTCAGAATGTCAGTTAAATCATGAGTCATATTCAGAATATAGACCAACATTGTTTTTGCTATTTTAAGGATAGAAAACCTATAGCACAGAAATTAGGTGAGGTCTACCAGACATTGTACAAACTGTCCTGGAAAAAATCAAGTAAGAAACCAAGAGTCCAAACCCTCTGGTCTCACGATAAACCAATTCTAATTCTCTGATGCTGTAATAGTATTTTACCCCTCTCAAGAGTGGTTGCTTAATTAAGGGGGATCTAACAGAGTCCTATTTTTGGCTGTATGCTTGAGAAAAATCTTTCTAAAATACACTTAGTGTGCCTAAGGAACCAGCATGCATCTCGCCCCTTACTGCTCTGCCTGGCAGTTCTGTTTTTCTACTAGTGCCCTATTGTTTCTCTGAAGCTTTATTCAAATGTATGAAGAAAAATGCCACTTAAAAAAGCACACCAATCTCACAGTTTGACAGAAAGATTCAAATTAGATATTAGTATATCCTGACTTCCTAAAATAAGGTTCTAGGTATTTTTGTTTTGTTGCATTTCATTACAACCCAAGGAGAATAAGAAGACAGTATTTGATTTCTACCAGCAGGAATCAAAAGGAATGTAAAGGACCATGAAGGGAATTCACCTTTACTAAAGAACAACTACCTAGTTAAGTTTTAAAAAGAAAAATAAATATTTTGGCTGAAGGAAAAACGCACAACATCTCAACACTTTCTCCATATCTGCACACTTTACTAGATTCCAAGCACAATTAAGTGGCACATTCTTAGTGCTCTGGAGTTTAAGATAAACTCTTTCTTGCTGGGACTGGAGACCCATGTATTAATTATAGCACCCTGTAAAACAATAATCCTAATTAACTATCAGACTCTGGCAGTTATAAAGTTACTAAATTATTTTTTTTAATATGTTGATATGCTATGGGGCAATTTTGTCCTGCAGAAAGATCCTAAAGGGGAAGTTAAAATTGGTTTTGGTCCCAGCATCACCATGAGTACTATGTATACCCTGGGCAATTCATGCAACCATCTTTATTAAGTTTCTATTCTTTCATATAAAAAAGTTTAGGAGGAAGGAATTGAACTGATAGCATAGTAACTATGATGATAGCTAATACTCAGGTACTTACTATGCGCCAGGCACTGTTTTAAGTATTTTTTATTTATTAACTCATAAAATCTTAAAAAACGTCTCTGTGAGGTAAGGATTTCTTTCATCAGCTTTTTCTAGGTTAAACAGACAGGTTAAGTGATTTGTCTGAGATCACATTACAACAGGGGTAATGAGATTTAAATCCAGTCTGTCTTGTTTAGAGTTCATGTTTTTATCCATACATCATGCTGTCTCCAAATATCTAGTTGTAGTTTAGGCCCCTGGTAACCATACAATACATTGATTCTAAGTCAAATCCAACACATCCTAATGATTCCTCGCCACATCTTGCTAACAAAACACAGCGCATACTTGCTCTTTTAATTTACACTCAGAACTCTCAATATATTTGGTTTAAGAGTCAAGCAACTTAACCCATACTGGCATAAGGAGTTAAGTCAGCACTATGAAGCTATCCGCAGCCACTGCAGCACAGTTTGATCCCTGGCTAGGGAGCTGGTCCACATGGCCACAGCATACCTCTCCTGTCTCACCTGCTGCTCCCCTCAGCAGTGTATTTCAGTAGATCCACCTATTCTGTTCCCCACTCTGTCTCTGGTGAATCCTCTCACCACCACCCCCTACCCCTGCAACTCTGACCTGTACCCTAGTTCTTGTATGCCTAAATAAACTCAAGAAAAAAATGAATAAAAAGAAAAATACAAGTTTACACAACACCCATTCATTGCCTCTCTTTAACCTGTAATCAATAAAGCTATCAATTTATAAAGTGTATTGCATTTTATTTAGTTCCCATACATTATTCTTCTTAATGTCCTGCTAAAAAAAATGACAAAACCTGAATATTTCTTAAAGATTCCTTAATTCAAATAATCTAATATTAATGGAAATAATTGTTTAAAGAACTAATTAAACAACAAAATACAATAAATTTTTTCCTGTTTTCCATAGCCTTAGAACAGAATGGAAAAAACAAGGATTCAATTATAAATGACATGCAAGAGGTGCTGAATAATGCCATCGTGTGATTTTATACAGCTGGTTTTAACTTTGAATTATTTAGAGATATATTCTAAAGACATTGATACTACCAACTCATCCTGCAAGATATAATTTTTCCTTGCTCTGGTCTTTACAGTTAATTAAGCACATATTGCATGCCTACTATGTACTATACCATATACTTGGGGGTGAAAAGTGAAGACAAAACATGATGTAGTTTCTGCTTTTGAATATTTCACAGTTTAGTGGAGGACAGGCATATAAATGATATTAGTACAAGCAAGCAGTCTTGTCACTTCACAACATGATAGCCCACATAATGCAGTACTTTACATTTTGTGCTCCTCCCTCAAAACTTCAGGAAAGCTTGATAGATTCTACAGCCTTGCTTAGTAGTACAATGAAGAATAAAATGATGGGAAAAAATGAAGCTACTGCCATACATTCACCCTAATTGTAGCCTTTGCAAACATACTTCACCAGTTCCAAGGAGTAACCAAAGTACTGTGAACAGTGGCCAGAGAAGAGCAAATAGTAACAAGTAAAAAGTCAAAAGTACCTTTAACATAGACTAACTCCGATATGAATTATTCAGATCTGACTCAATCATCTTTCTCCACAAATGGAAGAAACATGGCCATGTGAAAAAAGGGCATAGAGATTAATATCTAAATTACATGATTATTATGACTATTATTGTGGATATTACATCTAAAGCTGATCTTAAATAAGATGTATATTTTCAGAAACTTAGGAGAAATACTTTCATGATATAATGTTTTGAAGCAAAGAATGAGAAACATAAAAATGTCATTTGCACATTAAAAATATCCACATAATTAATTACTATCAGGGAAATGCAAATCAAAACCACAATGAGACACCACCTCATATTTGTGAGAATGGCCCATATCAAAAAGACCAGAAACAAGAAATGTTGGCAAGGATATGGAAAAAAGGGAACTCTCATAAAATGTTGGTGGAAATGTAGTCTAGTCCAGCGCCTATGGAAAACCATATGGATATTTCTCAAAATACTAAAAATAGACCTACCATGCAATCCAGCAATTCCACTCCTGGGTATCTACCCAAAGAATGCAAAAACATTAATTCAAATGGGATGCAAGCATGTGTATGTTCATTGCAACACTACTTCGGCCAAGGTTTGGAAACAACAAAAGTGCCCAAAGACAGATGAGTGGATAAGGAAGATATGGTATATATACACATAATGAAATAGTACTTGGCTATTAAAAAAAGATTGACTCTTGCCTTCAGGGACAATAAGGATGGAAATGGAGGAATAAATCAGCAGCAAAATAATCAGAAGGAGAAAGACAAATAGCAGATGGTGCCACTTACATGTGGGATATAAAGAAACAAAACAAAGGGTCAGATAAAACCAAACCAATAACCAATCCTAAAAATATAACCACAGAATTGATGATATCAGAAAGGGAAGAAGACAAGGGAGAGCAAAGTGGAGAGGCAGTACACTGGACTATGATAGAGGACTTTCAGTGCCTTGGTGGTGGGTGTGGTATGGTAACATACACCTGAAGGATGTGATCTTATACTCTAAATCATGAACAGTGTTGTAAACCAATTTTGCCTCAATTAAAAAAAAAATGTGCTATCATGAATTTAAAAAAAAAGTCATTTGCAATATCTCCCTAACTCTACAAAAATGTATTAGATATATGCAGTACGTGAATTCTTCCTCTTCCCTCCTCAATCCTCTCTCCTAAATAATCTAGGGCAGTGCTAGCAACTGTCCTTAAAGTTTCAGCACTGATGCAATAATTTATTCATATGTACAGGCTGTAGTCAATATACAAAGAAAGAGAAACAGAAACCGAAGAGTATGTAATATAAGAAAAATAAAAGTCACATAGAAGATGTGAGAGGAATCTTAATTGCTTAAAATATTGTTTGTCCAGTAGATTGGTAAAATCCCCATTTTGCCTGGTGATGACTCTACAAGCAAAAAATTCAGTCTTCATATTCTTCCCATCTATAAATGTTGCTATTAATAAGGCTACATTCTTAACATAAGAATTTTCACTACTATATATGTCAAGAACTGTGACTGGTGTATACTAACAGTGTACTAGATCGTGTACACTATCTTTTATAATCCTTCTAAACAGCATTATAAAAAAGGTAATATTAATGTTTTCATGTATAAAAAAGGAAACTGAGGCCCAGAGTCACATACTTAATAAGTGACAGAAGTCAGGCCTTAACTCAGTCCAAAAGTAATTTGTAAGGAATAGATGGACAGGTTAACAAAATCATCCCCCAAATTTTCTGTAACAATAAGCTGCTAAGATGATGAAATTTTGGGGGAAAAAAGAGGGAAAAGTTTGAAAGCATATTTATTCCTCAGATAATTTCAATACGTATGTTACTTAAGTTTGAGAAAAGTTATACTGTTTCAAAGTAAAATTGAAATAAAACATAGTGAAGAAAAGCAACATATATATAAATAACATTCAAAAAAGGCAAAGAAACATACAATGAACCAGTTTGATTAAGGGGTTGGAAACATTAATAACAATCTGTCCGGTGATTTTGAAGCCAGTTATTAATAACAGAGTCAGCATGATAGCAAACTGCTAACTCCTCTGAGGCAACAGGTCATAGAGATGATTCAAAATGATTAGAAAGAGTATCTTTTATTTTCATTTAAAAAAAGCTCATTTAATCCTAATAAGTTACAGGGTTATAACCATAACTTTTTAAAATGTAAGATCATATTATATTTTTGGAAAAGAATGTACAAAATCACAAACTTCTTAATTTCTATTAATAATGAACACGGAAAGAACTTCATTCATCAGAATATAGGCAATCTGAATGTATAATGTATCTGATATATTTTACAGGATTCTTGTGAAATAGAAATTTGGAAATGAATTACATAAAATTAAATTTTTCTCTCATAATTATATTGGGTATTTTAAAATTATCAAAGCAAATTCCACTTCATGTTGAGTATTCATAAATTTGTACTTATCACTAAATTAAATAAGATATCCTATTCTGTCTACTTCAAACTGATGATATTCTACCACTGAAATATACTATTTTGACCTTCCACAACACAAATAATAATCCAACATCATTTAAACCTATGTGGAATGTAAACATGAAACAAGTATCTCACCAGTTGAGGAAACAGTTTTACTAGTAATCAATAAGGGAAAGACACCATCCATTATTAAATCTGCATTAATTATGAAATGGGTTATGAAAGAAATAAATCATCATTGTGGAGTTCATTTTAGAAATTTAATGATTTGAAACTCCCAATACAAACTTTATATAATGTCATATTTAGAAGTTTGTGATTAAAATACACACAAATGACTACAAGCTAATATCTAATAAAATGTGTGCCATTGTTGCCTGAAGTGACTAAACTTCTCCACCCAAACTTTCACTACCAGTAAGTGCATTAAGTTCAATATGCCACTCAATAATTAATTTGTGCTTAAGCAGTTTATAGTGGATGTTTAAAATACATACTTATGATGAAACACTAGATAATATAAAGTGCTTTAGAAAATATTTTAGATATTATAAATAAAGCAAATGCTGAAATTTTCTATACCTTCACTATTTCTGTTACTTTTAAATTAAATTAGTAAGTATATGGAAATAATAGAGAATTTTTTTCAGGCAGTTGTGGGTGTTATGCAAAATATTTATAATTAATAAGGCACTGATAGTCTAATAAAAAATGTTAGTGCAACTAATCAAAACAGATGCCTGATAGAAATAAATGATGTATTACTAGAGTGTAACTGTGCTTCCTGAAAAACAACCCTAGTTTTAGATAACAAACCAAAATCTACTACCTAAGACAAGTTAACAAAAATTTAAAATGTAGGGCCTCCCCGGTGGCGCAGCGGTTGAGCACTGGGTTGCGAAGCTGCCCGCAGCCTCTGCAGCGCCAGTTCGATCCCCGGCTGCTCCCCGGCCACTGGAGGAGGGTCCCGCATGGTGCGCAGACCTCTCCTGCCGCCTGCTGCTCTTCTCAGCAGTGTACTTCGGTCCTTCTGCCTGCTCTGCTCCCCGCTCTGGCTCTGGCTCTGGTGAATTCTCTCACCCTCCCGCACTTCTGACTGTACCCAGTGCTTGTATAAATAAATAAATCTTAAAAAAAAATCATTTGATTCTTTTAGAAAAAAAATTTTAATGTAGATTTACTACTGAGCTACCTCCCCTATTCTCTAGAGCAATGAATTATTCGACTTTTAAAAATTATAAACCCAGGGCCCCCCTGGTGGTGCAAGGGGTTAAGCACCGCACTATGAAACAACCTGCAGCCTCTGCAGCACAAGTTCGATCCCCGGCCTGCCAGACAGAAATCCACATGGCGAAGCAGACCTCTCCTGTCTCGCCCGCTGCTCCCCTCAGCAGTGTATTTCATCAGTCTGCCTGTTCTGTTCCCCACTCTTTCTCTGGTGAATCCTCTCACCCCCTTCATCTCTGGCCTGTACCCCAGTTCTTGTATGCATAAATAAATATTTAAAAAAATATTATGAACCCAATCAGAAAAAAACCTGTACTCTCAGTACATCATTTGTCAGTTGTTTGTCAACTCCACTCTCATCTCTGCCTCAGTCTCTATGTTGTAAAATCTGAAAACCACATTTCCCAGACTGCTTTGCAAAAATGGGAAACACTGACTGAAGAGCAAAGAGAGATTTTCTCCCTCTACTTTTGACATTAGCAATCTCAACAATGGTGCTCCAGCTGCCTCTGCAGCACAGAGTTCTTGGATCTGGCTATCAGGACTGTTGATTACAGCAGTGGTACTGTAGTTGTAGAAAAGCAACAACCATCAAAGGTAACTGTAGGCTGTAGCAGCCTTGGTAAGCACAAGACCAACAACAAAGCTGTGGACTTCTGCGTTCTTGCTGTGTCAGTAGTTGTGCAGGCACCTGGCTTACTGCAAAGCTGTGGCCCTGGTGAACCAAGAGTTACAGCAGTAACTCTGAGGCTCAGCTGCCTCAGAAGCACAGTGCTTTTAAGCTCTGGGTAGCAAAACTTTCCCTTGCTTTCTACTCTGCATCCAATTTCTTGTGTTAAAGCCACTCTGTTTTAAGTCATTTCTGTTTTCTGACTTGGCATTGATTATTATAAGTCCACACTGATTCATATATTTGTACCAATTATATATTTATAAATAATAGACATATATTACATACATTATTGGACATATAGAACAATAGGCAATTTAAATGATAAACAAGCAATAAGTAGTAACTTAAAATTAATTTTGACTTTGTTGTATTTACCAACAATTTAAAAACACTTGCTTTCACTAAATAATCTCTAGACAGAGTAATTTGATTAAATATTTGTCATTCTTTGTATCTTGGCTTGGTTGTACACATGATGAAATAGTCATTTGAAAATCTGGTAATAGTGTGGTTATTGTCATAGTTACCTATAATGGCTGTTATGGTAGGTGGAAAGTATCACAAATAATAGATTCAAATGGAAGTAAAGACTTATTGGCTGTGCTTATGAAATCATAATATTCAATTTTTTGGTTAAAATGGCTAGTAAATGTCCATCTTCCAAGATCAATAATTCTAACAAAAAAGAGGCAGCATTTAGTTTTAGCCAAAAAAAAAAATTAGACCTATTTAAAAATTTTATTTGAAAGAATTTAAAATAATTTATAAAATTCTGTTCCAAGTTTTAAAAAATATGAAGACACATTTTGTGCAATTTTTAAATTATACAGAAGCTAGAGCTTTATAATTACATTGGTTTTAGCAACTGGTCTAAAATCACATTCTAATGAAAATGATTAATAATCTCTGATATGAAAATATTCTTTCTATACCATGGGTCTTTCAAAAAAGCTGTTGCTTTCTCAGCCATTGTTAGTTTCATTAAAGACAGATCAAATGTTTCTTTTTTCCAAAAACATATGTTAGAGAGCATAATATTGATAGTCACCTGTCATCACAGCAAAGGTGAGCAGAATTAACTCGTTATTCTGTAAAAGAAAAATGCACACTGCCATAAAATTGATATTGCTTCTTATTCTGCCACTGAATAACCAGTGAACCTCAAGTGCAAATAATATTCACTTTCCATTCCATTACAAAAAATATTATAAAGATTCTATGACTAAATTTTAAGGTTCTACCTTATTTGATTCTGTATTTTCTACTACTTTGCAATAATCTTATTTTTTTTTAATTTAACCACATCAATTTGACATCCCACAGTACTAGTGTATTCTGTTCACTTCAATTCATTTGGTAAAGTAGCTTGCTTATGTGTAGAGATAGTTCTGTACTTTTACACAGAAATCTTTTTTTTTTCCTATTCTAACCAGGTCAATCACTTCCAACAACAAAAGTTTGCTAAGATAGTTATTTTAGGATGCAGTTCTACTTAAAAGTATTTTGATTCATACAGGTATCTTCTCCAGTAATCCCTTCAGTGATTTATCAAACCAGTTCTTACTACTGAAATTAAACCTAACAAATACCATAGGCTGAAATATCAGAAACATTGGCACCTTAATTCAGCCATATACTGAAACTTTCATACTATGTAGTTTGTTCAAATACTTATTTCTTCAAATCTTGAACAGTGTTTTCTATCCATCTTTTAATTGCATTTGGTGATGACTAGATGTGGTATAGTTTATTGCTATAATAATTTCATACATTAGTTCGGCCATTTTTGCTGTCAAAGGAAGAACAATGTTTCCAGTGGTATATGGTTTTGTCTTTTCCTATTCCGCTAAAAAAAAAAAAAAATTCCCCAAGTCTTTTAAACATTAATTTAATGATTTTCAAATCGCGTACTGAGTATTACATGGCATTACACATTGCCTGCTTCATGATCTATAAGGATAGATTGTAATGCCTTACCACTCAGGTATTTTCACCATTATTAGAAAACACATCAAAACATACCACACACATTAGGGTGAGGCTCATTCTTAATGAGTGAATATAAATCCGTATTTCACATAGAACTCTTGATAATGATTTCTGGTTATCTTATTACAAAGTATGATTAAATTATCAGTGTTTTGCTGTCTAATGTAGCCGACAAAGTGTTTATAGGCATGTTAGAAATATTCTTCTTCAGATGTGCTTCGATTATTAGTATTATCTTTATTCTGCTTTCTCAGTTAGTTTGTGAGTTAGTTTAGTTAAAACTAGATAATGTAATCTGTAACTCCCTGTAACAAAGCACACATAAAATTCAGGCATGCAAATAATGCTGATAGTGCTAGCATCAATTTATATGTTAAAAATGAATAAACTTTGATTTCTTAGATTTTTTTAAAATAAAGGATAAATATGAAGATTTTAGTATATTCTCAAATTATTTAGTATATTATTATTTAGTATATTCTCAGATTATCTTGTGTATTTCCTTGGTGCATACACTCTTATATTTGAGACCACTGTTCAGGCAGCATGTCTTGGACTCACATCTAAACAATATTTATTGGCTATGTATCTTTATGCTCATTGTTTATCCCTGGGTCTCAGAGAGCTCATCTATAAAGATAAGAATAGTTATCTCAAAGTTGTTTTTTGTTGTTTTTTTTTTTAAATGCATTTTTTTCTTTAAGATTCATTCATTTATTTATACTAGCACTGGGTACAGTCAGAAGTGCGGGAGGGTGAGAGAATTCACCAGAGCCAGAGCGGGGAACAGAATAAGCAGACTGACGAAATACACTGCTGAGGGGAGCAGTGGGGGTGGCAGGAGAGGTCTGCGCACCATGTGGGACCAGCACAGGCGGCCGGGGATCAAACCATCGCTGCAGAGGCTTCAGGCAGCCTCGCAGCCCAGCGCTCAACAGCTGCGCCACCATTGTATATGATTTAAAGTTGATTCAAAGTTGTTTTATTAATTATATTAGATTGATAACAATAATAGACAAAATTTGTTGAGAGCTTACAAAGTGGAAGGTGCTATTTTAAGCGCACTAAGTGTATTAACTCTTGAGTACAGTGTCTACATTAATGAACATTTAATAAAAATTAGTTTTCTTTCCCAAGAAAGAGAGAGATTAATTATACAAAAACAGGAATACTTATTAGGATAAACAGAGTTGTTATTTACATGCCTACTGTTCCACAAAACTTGAAGGTTCCTAAAGGGGAAGTCATGAGATAGATATACCTGTATCTGAACAGAGTACACGGTACTCTATGCTTTCAATGTACTAAGTATTCAATAATTAAATATTATTGAATGAATATAAAGCATGCCATTGTAACTTGCTCTTTGTTTTCTATAAAAAATTTGGCAACTCCATTTTTGATAGGAATGACCAAGTAATTGTTAAAACATTACAAAACATGCTATTATTTTTGTATGTTCTCCAGGGATTTTGAAAATAAAAAAATCCTTGAGCATTTATACTAAAAAATGGAACTAAGGTGTGAATAATTCAAAAATCATTTCTATTTGGATTTTGAAATGTTTCCATATTTATATTCAAGAACTAATATGCCTAATGTTCTAGGAAAAGAGAATGCACTCCAACAAAATTAATCACTGATGAAAAGCTGACTTATAAGGAAGTTGAATGCAAGTTAGTTTCTCTGACCTTTCCCTTTACGTAACTACTCTGTAAAACTTACACCATTTTGATTGCTCAAATTACATGGAACTTGACTTTTCTGAGGCCTTCCCCAGATGATAAAAAAAGTTTCAATGCTTCCCACAGGGATATATTCTACATAAAGTAGGCAGTACCATCAATGATTCTGAAATCAATTGAAATATCTTATAAAATTGACTATTTGGGCCTCCCTGGTGGCACAAGAGGTTAAGACACAACCTATGAAGCTATCTGCAGCCACTGCAGCAAAAGTTCGATCCCCAGCCAGGGAGATACCCACATGGCACAGCAGACCTCTCCTGACTTGCCCACTGCTCTCACAGCAGTGTTTTTCAGCCAATCTGCCTGTTCTGTTACCCACTCTGCCTCTGGTGACTTCTCTCACCCCCCACACCTCTGTACCCCAGTTCTTGTATGCATAAATAAATCTTTAAAAATAAAATTGACTATTTGTTTCACTAAATTAAGAATTTTGATATTTTATAAAGTATTGTAGTCAATGGTGAAATGTATTATAAACCAACAAAGTTTTTCATAACATTTTTCAGATAAATGACTTGAAGTAGGAATATGCTACCTTGTAATATATAATTTCATTAATTCTTTACTTATATCTCTCAAGTTTTCCTACCTAACAGTGCTGTTTTACAGAAAAATAAAGCAAATCAATGTGAAATATTTACAGAGAGTAAAAGGAGAAATAATAAATGTAAGTAAGCCATTACTGTATTAATGAGAACCTGAAAGATTAGTTTCATCTTACTCATAATAATTTATGGATGGTATACTTCATTCCCAGGTATATGGGAAGCAGTGTTTGGTAGAAAGAACATGGGTTGTAATGTCAAGCAACTCAGGAGTTGAAGCAAGCTTCCATATGTACTACTTGTGATCTTAAACAAGAGATTCATTTTCTCAGAACTTCAGTTTCCTCTATAGGAAAAGTGGGACACTGAAAAAAAAGTATTAAAAAAAAAAGACATAAAGTAATTGGCCCAAAGCAAAAAGTCATTAAATGATAATGGATTACTGGATTACCTCCTTTTTTCCCCCCCTAAACCATAGATTCTCAGGTTTTTTTTGTTTTCTATTATGGATGTATTCTAACTAATAAGGATTCATATCAACAATTAATATTTTCTATCATATAACAACTTAAAGAACTTCTTAATATCAGCTATTAAATTCAATCCTCCCTGCCACCCTGTGAAGTAATTTGCCATTTTCGTATTTTTTCACAGTAATAAAGTGAGCTGCAGAGAGTGAATAATTTGCACAAGATCTTGCAAATAGTATGTTACAAAACTGAACTTTCACCTACCATTCTATCAAGCCTGATTCCCCAACTACTAAAAAAGAAATCCTAGCCAGAACTAACAGAGTGTTTTATATTAAGAACATTACATGTAGTAATAATAAATATCACTATTTACCTAAGTTTAAAGTGAAGTAAGTACATATTACATTATTATCAATAGTAGTTAAAGCACCTAAAGCATTAGATGATGCAGCCAAATATTTTTTGTAAGTTTCCCCAAAAATAGTTTTAAATGAAAAAAGAAAAATAAGTTATAAGCTATACCAAGACTTATTTTTTTAAAGATTTATTTATTTATTTATTTATGCATACAAGAGCTAGGGTACAGGCCAGAGATGCGGGGGGTGAGAGGATTCATCAGAGACAGAGTGGGGAACAAAACAGGCAGACTGACTGAAATGCACTGCTGAGGGGAGCAGCGGGCAAGACAGGAGAGGTCTGTTTCGCCATGTGGGTTGCTCTCTGGCCAGCTGGGGATCAAACTCGTGCTGCAGAGGCTGCAAATTGCTTCATAGTGTGGTGCTTAACCCCTTGCGCCACCAGGGAGGCCCCTGAAGACTTATTTTTTTTAAGTGAAACTAATACTAGCACTTTATATTTTATTTTCTTTATTGAGATAATATTGGTTTACAACATTGTATATGATTTAAAAGAATAGGTTCACACCTCAGATATATGCCTATGAAAACTTTAAACAGCTAGTATGGTTGGTTTAAGGTGGGGAATGACTTTCAAATAAAATTTTAGAAAGTAATTTTATATTATTCAGTAAAATACCATATTACCTCAGAAATTTATTTTTTACAAAATGATATTTTGCTGGGATATAATAATATAAAGTTGGTGATAATAGTTACTAACTATATTATTAACTAACAAAGTAGATCTTTAGTGTTCTCACCACAAATGGAAAAAATAACTTCAGTGATATATTGAGTTGACTTGATTGTAGTAATCATTTCACAATGTATATGTATACTAAATCATCATTTTACAACTTAAAAATTCATGTATACAACCTAAATGCATTTTATTAGTCAATCATACATTAATAAAACTGGAAAACAATTAACTAGTAAAAAGTGTACACAGTATCATTTTAAAAAATTGCCTACTGGATGATTTCATTCATATGTGGCATATAAATAACCAAAGCAAACAAACTAATGAAACACAACCAAATAACTTAAAGACTGTGTAAAAACATGGTGGCTACCAAAGGGATAGGAGTGGAAGGTAGAGAGAAAAGTTAGAGTGGGTGAATATGATTGCGTGAATGGCACTAGAACTTTACATATATATAGATATCAAGGTGCAAAGCTGTATTCCTGAAATTTTTATAGTATTATAAACCAATGGTAAATCAGTAAAATTTTATTTAAAAATAAACAATTGCCTTTGAGTACTGGAAACATGCATTCTGACTTGATATACTTTGTTTTAACATTTTACATTAGTATAAATATACTTTAATAATTATATCTTTAGATAATTATTCATTAAAAAATACTATTGGGAAAATAGGTATGTCTAAAGTATTTGATGGTCCATTAAAACAAGATGACTATTTAATAAAACCAAATTTGAAAATAGCTGATAAATCACATAAATGATCATAAGACTCTCAAGACACATTAAAGAATCATTTGTATTAGCCCATAGCTTCTCTTGCATCTGTTCCTTACTAATGAGGAAGAAATAAAACATAAAGGTGTGTGACTCTGGATTCAGACAGTTTAAGTTCAAATCCCATAAAATCATTATTTTGTTCTCATCTTTAAAATGGGGGAAATAAAAGTACATAGATTGCAAAGCTTTTGTAATAATTAAATGAGATGGTCCTGGGTCTTCCTGGTGGTGCAAGGGTTTAAGAACAGCACTATGAAGTAATCCACAATTACTGCAGCGCAAGTTCGATCCCCGGCCAGGAAGGTGACCCACATGGCACAGCAGACCTCTTTTGTCTAGCCTGCTACCCCCCTCAGTAATGTATTTCAGTCAATCCACCTGTTCTGCTCCCGACTCTGTCTCTGGTGAATCCTCTCACACCCCCACCTCTGACCTGTACCCTAGTTCTTGTATGCATAAAGAAATAAATCCTAATATTGATAATAAACAGCATTTACCATGTATTTTACCAAATGATAGATACTATGTTAAACATTTTATTTAGATTATCTCATTTGATAATCATGAAACTCTATAAATACTGTTATTATACCTTTTACAGATAAGAGAAGTAAAGTTCAAGGCACCACATGACAGCCAGGATTTAAATCCAGCAGACTAATTCTAAAATACAAACCCAGACTTACTAAACTCAATAAGCTCAGTACCTGGCACACAGTACTCATTTAGTAAATATTTGCTTTTATTTTTGTTGATTTCTACTTCACCTAGGTGTCAACTTCTTAATAATCCTGAATTGAATGAAGCAGTTCTCAACTATTTCGATAGCATAATGTCTTACTTTTACCCTACTCAATACCATCATTCTCGGGCCTCCCCAGTGGCGCAGCAGTTGAGCGCTGGGTTGCAAAGCTGCCCGAAGCCTCTGCAGCACCAGTTCAATCCCCAGCCACACGGTGAGGGTCCCACATGGCGCGCAGACCTCTCCTGGCGCTCGCTGCTCCCCTCAGCAGTGTACTTTGGTCCTTCTGCCTGCTCTGCTCCCCGTTCTGGCTCTGGTGAATTCTCTCACCTTCCCGCGCTTCTGAAAGTACCCAGTGCTTGTATAAATAAATAAATACATACATACATACATAAAAAAAAAATCATCATTCTAAACAGAATGAGAGAAAGAAAAGGGGAGAGGAAGGAAGGGACGGTGGGAGAATGGGGGGGGAGGTAATGTGAATCTGGGAATCACTTATTTAGAGTTACTAATAAGAATCACTTATTTAGGGTCGCTAATAAGAATCTGATTTGTATATGGCACTTAACTAATAAAATTCAATAGAAGGGTATCCTGTTTGTGGTTCCAAATGTAAGGACTTGGAAGCCCCTATTCTTTCCTAACAAGTGAAAAAGCTGAAGAGACCGAAAATCAACAATTCTTCTTAGATCCATGAAAGAGTCAGTAAAAAACAGAGCAAACCACTGGTCCCAATATTAAGGGATGAGTACAGGGAATCAAAGCTACCTCAGACTCATGAGTAGAGATGTCACTGGAACTAGTGCTAGAGTAAGAAAACCTGAACTGTAACTAATATAAATTGCTGGGGACTCAGTGCAGACATTCTGAAAATTAAAAATTCTAGGCAAACACAGACATAGAGAGGTAGACACAACATTGAAAGGTTTACCTCCAATATATTGATCAGGTTCCTATGACAAGTATCAGAGAAAAGTACTCTCAGACTTCCAAACTGGTCTATAGATTCAAAGAAAATATGATCAAAACCCCAGCAAATTATTTGGAGCTTTTTTTTTTTTTTTAAAAAGGCATTCTAAAGATACATAGAGAGGGAAAAGATCCAGAATAACCAATACAAAATTGAAAAAGAGCAAAATTGCAGGACTGTCACTACACAAGCACCAAGAGGATTATGAGTGCTTTGGTTGTGGATGTGAGGTGGTAAGATACATTAAAAAAGGAGTGGTCATATACCTCTAAATCATATACAATGTTGTAAACCAATGTTACCACAATAAAAAAAAATAAAAAGATTTACCTATAAAGCTACAGTAATCAAAACAGTGTGGTACTAGCAAAAAGAACAGACAAATAGATTAATAAAACAGAACAGAGAGCTCAGAAATAACCTTTACAGTGAACTGATCTTTCACAAAGGAGTCAGTAAGTATCGACAATTTCTTCAACAAATACAACTGGACATCCATGTGAAAAACAATCAATCTGGACTGGATTTTATACTTTGCACAAAAATTAGCTCATCTAAATTTCATGCCTATAACTGGGGAACAAACCTACCTACTGGTTGAGCTAATTTATTTTTCTGACTGTATTTCTAAAATCTTTTTATTACGAATATTTTCTAGTACACAAATACAGTGTACTATGAATGCTCTTGTATCCATCATTCAAGTTCAATAATTAACAACATTTTGCCTTTCATATATTACCTATTTTTTTTTCATTTTCTGGACTGATTCAACTAATTTTTTTAAAAGATTTATTTATTTATGCATACAAGAGCTGTGGCACAGGCCAGAGATGCGGGGGTGGTGAGAGGATTCACCAGAGACAGAGTGGGGAACAGAACAGGCAGACTAACTGAAATACACTGCTGAGGGGAGCAGCAGGAGAGACAGGAGAGATCTGCTTGGCCATGTGAGTTGCTCCCTGGCTGGCAGGGGATGGAACTCATGTTGCAGAGGCTTTGGATTGCTTCATAGTGTGGTGCTTAACCCCTTGCACCACCAGGGAGGCCCCAATTCAAGTAATTTTGATGAAGACGAACTATCTTTGGGAGAAGGAAAATGAATGAAGGCAATATTTTCAGCCTGAAGATTCCAGACTGTGAGACAAATACAAGGGTCACGGATAATAAAGTGAAAGTCTCTAAGTGAGACAGCCTGGTTATTTCATTTGACAATCATCGAAACTATTGTCTATAAGAAAGCAGGGTATTCTAAAGAATTATTTTCTAACTTTTTTTTTATAACCACAACAAAGAAGTGGGTAAGAAAGACTATGAAGTTTCTTTGATATTAGTTGCTAAAGATGAGCTTTTTGAGGAACATAAAGACTAAATTCATCATGTTTAAATTCACAGTCATTAACCTACTATATTCTAACAAGCAACTATAAAGTGAATAGTTAGCATCATTTACAAATTTTCAATATCAGCAAGTCTTAGTTTATTTTCAAAGCTCAAAGTTTATTTTTATAGTAAAGTATTTCATTTCTCATCAAGTCTTTTTGTATACTTGAAACATTTTCCCATTCTTACAGAGTGAAAATTTAAATTATACTGTAAAGAGACTTTATGATGTTCAGTGGGATTTTTTTTTGTAATCTTAATAAAACTATGTATTTCTGGACCTTGGAGGAATCTTTGAGCATTTAGAATCTCATTTGAGTTTCCTGTCTAAATGTTGAAGGCATAGACTATTAGAAACTGTTTATGCAGCAAATATAAACATACCTAATGTATTTTCACTGAAAAGAAAATGCTAAAATGTCATGCTTAACTGTCTCAATTTTCACAAAACAAAAGGCAAAAATTAGCAGGTAAGGGGGCTTGCCTGGTGGTGCAGGCGGTTGAACACCGCACTGTGAAGCTGTCCACAGTCTCTACAGCGCGGGTTCGATTCCAGCCAGCTGGTGAGAATCCCACATGGCAAAGCAGACCTCTCCTTCCTCGCCTGCTGCTCCCATCAGCAGTGTATTTCCTCAGTTTGCCTGCTCTGTTCCCCGCTCTGTCTCAGGTGAATCCTCTCACCCTCCCGCGCATCCGGCCTGTACCCTGGTTCTTGTATGAAAATAAATAAATAAATCTAAAAAAAAAATAGCAGGTAGGGCTCCCCAGCCTCACGGTGGGTTGAGCGCAGCACTGTGAAGCTGTCCACAGTCTCTGCAGCACCAGTTCCATTGCCGGCTGGCCAGGGAGAAACCCACATGGTGCAGCAGACCTCTCCTGTCTCACCCGCTGTTCCCCTCAGCAGTGTATTTCGGTTAATCTGCCTGTTTTGCTCCCTGATCTGTCTCTAGTGACTTCTCTCACCCTCCCCTGCCTCTGGTCTGTGCCCCAGTTCTTGTATAAATAAAAATAAATCTTTAAAAAAAAATTAGCAGATAGAGAAGGGATGGGAATAGGGAGGGGAATGGAAATGAAATGACTAGTGAGACCCAAATGAAATCTTATTGTATGAATCTAAATATCAACATACACATTTTTTTTCAACTTTGGACTACCTGATTGACTGTAGATTTCAAATCCAATGAATAGACTATCTAGTTTTCTCCTCAATAATCATTAGCAAAATATTAGCACAGAGCTGTCTCTTGCTCTCCATTCTTCCTTAAATTAAAAAAATTTCCTCAAACATAGCCTATCGTATGTTACATGTAAATCAAAGTAAATTGTGTATCTGTCCAGTACTATCTCCAAAGAAATTTTTGGTTCTCCATTCAAAGGGTATCACATCCCCATAATGCCTTTATGTACCCTATTCCCTATAAAATCTTAAGCTCTTATTTTCCAAAGAATATTTGTCTATAAAGACTATCTACAGGGCCTCTCCTAGTGGCGCAGCAGTTGAGCGCTGGGCTGCGAAGCTGCCCGCAGCCTCTACAGCGCCAGTTCAATCCCAGGCCGCAGTCGAGGGTCCCATATGGCGTGCAGACCTCTCCTGCAGCACCCACTGCTCCCCTCGGCAGTGTATTCTGTCGTTCTGCCTGTTCTGTTCCCCGTTCTGTCTTCTGGTGAGTTCTCTCACCCTCCCGCGCTTCTGACTGTACCCAGTGCTTGCATAAATAAATAAATAAATCTTTAAAAAAAAAAAAAAACTATCTACAGATTGATCCTATTCTTTCTTTCTGAACACACTTCCCTACAATTCTTATGCATTCTGTCTAGTATATTTTTATCTCTTAGAGGATATACCCCATTAAGCACCTCAGTGACCATCCCTTTACTGACAAACACCTTTCCACAAGCCTACACTCACATAGCTAGATCACTTTGCAACCACCACTCTTAAATTCTGCCTTCTCTACACACTAATTCTGCCTTCTCTACACACTAATTTCCAATATCAAACACCCGCTATTGAGGAAAAAAAAAAAATTGATTAAAAGATCAGGGACTAGTAATTTAAGTACAGATGTAAGGAAAGACCAGATTTTCTAGAAAACATTAATATATATCTATACAAGACCAGGAAGCCATCAGGAAGTACACCTGAATAAAGAATTCCCCTCAATGAACAGGAAAATAAGCAAAGAAATTATGGCGCTTCATCTAGGACATTAAGCAAATTACAAGTCCCCCCCAGAACATTCTTATTTGGTATGATTCAGTTGTTTTGGAAACACCATTACAATTAATGTATATGAAAATTTTTTTAGCATTCTCAGATGCAAAAGTGAAATTATCTAAATTATTTCCCCACTCTAAATAGGAACTAAATAGGAACACTAAATAGGAACATTTTACTTTCAGATAAACCTGTACATTTATTCACACCTTTCAAGGATACAACTGTTTTGTCTACTTGATGTTTTGATGGTTTCATCAATATATTCACTATTGTTGTCAAAAGGTTTAACATTAGACAATATAAAATATGAAACATAATAAATATGTATACTAAAGTATATGTCCATTAAGTGTAAAAAATGACTGTTCAGACATTCATTCTTTGTTCAAAGTCAAATAACTTTTTTTCAAAGTCAAATAACTTGCCAAAGTCAAATAACTTGCCAAAAATATTATATGTTAACTTCTAGTTTCATTTATAAAAATCCTTAAATGTTTTCATTTCTGTATTTCATTACCTTGTTCATTAAGTTGTTACTGTATCTAAAATCTATTACTGGGCCTCCCCAGTGGCGCAGCAGTTGAGCACTGGGTTGCAAAGCTGCCCGCAGCCTCTGCAGCGCCGGTTCGATCCCCGGGCCCTGGGCGAGGGTCCCACATGGTGCGCAGACCTCTCCTGCCGCCCACTGCTCCCTTCAGCAGTGTACTTTGTCACTCTGCCTGTTCTACTCTCAGAATTCTCTCACCCTCCGTGCCTCTGACTGTACCCAGTGCTTGCATAAATAAATAAATAAACCTTAAAAAAAATAAAATAAAATAAAATCTATTACATAAAATAAGCAAATATTTAACTCAGTAACTTTTATGTGCAAAGTTTTGATTTATACATAATTGTTTTATTTAATTTTTAACATTATAGGGGTAATATTAGAAATATTTAATGACTAACACAAAAGCACTAACTATGGAAAATGAACACTGAACAAATTGAAACATAGCACCTAGGTTTTAACAAAAGGTATTAGCCACATGTCAGCCCTAACATGGGTGGAATATACAGAATTTGATCACAAACTATAAATCATTTGTAGATACATTAATGTGACCTGAAATACTAAAATATTATCGATTTTTTAGAACATGCAGAAAATTCTGGACAAATGTGGTACAAAATAAAAGATACAAAAAATGTAAGGGAAAAAATTTTTTCCATAGGTACCAATATTCAGAACTATAAAATCATTATCGCCAAAAGCAGCCATAATGTTTTTAAATATTTTAATTTACTTTCTTCATACAGGTATATTCAAAAGTACTAATTTCATTACAAAAGCAAAGTGGGATTTTGATGCATTTTTTATTTACCTCTTATAGCTGGATTCTCCACTTTTCTACCTCTACATTTCTTCCCACCCAATGGGATTTCCTTTGCAAATCACCCTACTATAAAGAAGATATATACATACATAAAACATATGAAATACATATTCAGTGATGTTTACCACTATTTTGCAAAATTTAATCTTATACACGCTTTTCTGTATCTTGCTATTTTTATTCATCAACAACTCTTGGAAATTCTCCAGACCACTTATGATAGCTTTAATTCACATCTTTTAATGTCTGCAGAAAATATGGTGTTAATTTCCATTACTTTTAGCATTACCTTTTCTTTTTTTTTTAAACATTTTATTTATTTATACACACAAGAACTGAGGTACAGGCCAGAGGTGTTGGGGTTAAGAGGATTCACCAGAGACAGAGTGGGGAACAGAACAGGGAGACTGACAGTAATACACTGCTGAGGGGAGCAGCGGGTGAGTCAGAAGAGGTCTGCTGCACCATGTGGGTAGCTCCCTGGCCAGGGATCGGACTCGTGCTGCAGTGACTGCAGACAGCTTCATAGGTTGCGTCTTAACCCCTTGCACCACCAGGGAGGCCCCAATGCTTTCAAAGAAAAGTTCATTATAAATTTTCATCTAATCACCTTCTACAGACTAACTTTAAAATTTTTCTAAATTTTAAAATTAGAGTTCTAGATTTCTTTAGATCTAAAAAGATACTTGGAGCTCTTCTCTAAAAATGTTTATGTGATTTCTATCATTTGCCTACTATCTTTGCTAAAATATCCAAGTTAATATTAAACAATTATGATGTGGTTTCTTGCCTAGTTTCTGGTGATAATTTGAAGTATATTAGGATATAACCATTTTTGATTAATTTTTTATAGGCTGTGAGTGAAAATATTTTTAAACAATTCTCACTTTTACTTATTTCTAAACTTGAATCTGTTTCTAAAGTTGAATCTGTTGAATTGCATCAAATTACTTCTCATGATATATTGACACGAATGCATGATTTTTTTAATTTGGGGCTATAATAAACTATGTTGATATATTTCCTATAGATGAATTATGTTTGAATTCCTTTTTCTAAAGGAATGATCCTTTATTCATTTGGCCCATTGCTATTCAAAATATTTGCTAATATTTTATGTAGAAGTGTTACATTATTTTATAAGTGACTTTGGACTAGAGTAAAATTTTGTTCATTCTCTTTTGTGTATATTTATTATTATTACTGGGATAAAATCTATATATCAAACCACCATTTTTTTTTTTAAAGATTTATTCATTTATTTATTTATACAAGCACTGGGTACAGTCAGAAGCGCGGGAAGGTGAGAGAATTCACCACAGTCAGAGCAGGGAGCAGAGCAGGCAGAAGAACCGAAGTACACTGCTGAGGGGAGCAGCGGGCGGCAGGAGAGGTCTGCGCGCCATGTGGGACCCTCCTGGGGCGGCCGGGGAGCAGCCGGGGAACGAACCGGCGCCGCAGAGGCTGCGGGCAGCTTCGCAACCCAGCGCTCAACCGCTGTGCCACGGGGGAGGCCCTCAAACCACCATTTTAAAGTGTACAACCACCATGTTAAAGTGTACAATTCAGTGGCTTTTAGCAAACTCGCAAAATTGTACAAACAATACTACCTAATTTCAGAAAATTTTTCACAACCATAACCACAAAAATAAATCCCCTATCTATAAAGAAATCATGCCATCTTCCTTTCTCCACTCCCTGGTAATCAGTAATCTACCTTCTGGCTCTATGGATTTGCTTATTTTGGACTTTTCATATAAATGAAATCTTATGATATATGGCCTTTGCGGTCTAATTTCTTTCATTTAGCAGGATTTTTTAAATTAAATTTCTTTAAGATTTATTTATTTATACAAGAACTGGGATACAGTCAGAGGCGCAGGAGGGTGAGAGAATTCACAAGAGACATAGAGGGGAGCAGAATAGGCAGATGGACCGAAGACCCTGCTGAGGGGAGCAGTGGGGGACAGGAGAGGTCTGCCATGCCATGTGGGTTTCTCTGCAGTCTGCCGGGATAGAACCCATGCTGCAGAGACTGCAGACAGCTTCATAGTGCTGCGCTCAACCCGCTGCGCCACCGGGGAGGCCGTAATTAAATTTATTTTTTATATCATTGTCCATTTTTGCTCACATTGATGAGTAAATGATAACTTTCTGTACACTGAGATTCTTGGATTGTAGTCATTTTCCTTTTGTAGCTGGAGAAGTCATTCCACTATCTTCTAGTTTCCTGTTTTACAGATATGAAACTCTATGATACAAATATTGGCATTTAATTTTTCCCTTTAGATGTACTACCTATAGTTCTCCCTAGTATACATTTTTTAAGATTTATTTATTTATGCATACAAGAACTTGGGTGCAGGCCAGAGGTGCTGGAGGTGAGAAGACCCACCAGAGTGGGGAGCAGAACAGGCAGAGTAGTGAAATGCATTGTTGATGGGAGCAGTGGGCAAGACAGGAGAGGTCTGCTGCGCCATATGGGTTAGCTCCCTGGCCAGGGATCAAACTCATGTTACAGTGGCTGTTGACAGCTTGATAGCGCAGTATCTTTAACCCCTGTGCCACCAGGGAGGTCCCTTACCTTACTTTTTTTAACATCCATCCAGGTTGTAGCACAAAGCAATATTCCACTCTTTTTCATAGATGAGTAAGTATTCTATTGTATGGCTATGCCACAATTTATTTATCTACTCATCAGTTGTTGGTACTCTTCTTGGCTATTAAAAACAATGCTGCTGTCAACTGTTGTATACCAGTTTTCTGTGAACTTACTTGAGAATGGAGTTACAGGGTTCATTTTCTAAATTTATCTTCACAAGGAGTTTATGTATTTTATTGGTCTTTCAAAAGAAAAGTCAGATTTTCGGTTGATTTTTATTATATTTTGTTTTCCATTTCAGAAAATATTATCCTTTACATTGATTTCCAAATGATTCCTTTTTTTATTCAAGAACTAACTAGGGTTGTTTTTTTTTTTTAATTTCTAATTCATTAAGATCTTTTGTCATCTTTCAGAGAAGCTTTTAAAATTCTAGTTATACCAGATTATAATCAGAAAATGTGCTTCTAAAACATCTCCACTTTCTAAAATTTAGTTTTCTTTGTGACCAAGCAAGGAGATGTTCACAACATATATAAGAATCTACATATATATTAAGTATATATTATTCCAATTTTCTTAGTCACTTCTTTGTATGTGTTTAACAGAACTGTTTGGCATGTTCTACATTTTTGCTTTATGTGCTTAACTATTATAAATAAGCTGGCTGTCTACAGATTTATGTGGTTATTCTATTAATAAACTGTGCCTTTTATCATAATACCCCTTTAGGTATCAATGTTGTCATTCATATATTTCTATTTTCCTTTCGCTTGTATTTGCCCCACGTGTTTTGTGCCCACCATTTTACAACCTTTCTTTATAACTGCCACAGGCATTCTTATAATGAATGACATGTATTTTTTAGCTCAATCTAACATCTGTTTTTAATGGGAGAGTCTGATCCATCTATATTAAGCATGATAATTAATGTGTCTAATGTTATATATTCCAGTTACTTATATTTAAATTATTTCCTTTGTTTCCCTTTTCTGTTCTTTTTGTTTGATCAAGTGACTTGCATATTTTCTCCTTGTCAATATGGAAGTTTCATGATGTTCTATTGTATTAAACTTCCTTTTTCCATCTCTAATGAAAACACAAACACACACACTCTGTCCCACACCAAGAGGTTCTATCCCTGCTGCCCCTCTTCCCCAATAAAAGAGATCTTTAGGATTCACTTCCTTCTGTCTTCTCTTCTTCCTTCTCTCTTATCACCTACCATTTCTGCTCCTTTACTTTTTTCCTGCCCACCCAGTCCATCAACTAAGTAGTTAAAAAATTTTCTTTACACAAATATGATCCTTTTACATTAAAAGTCTAAAATTGTCTACTTTATTATATATTTACTAGTCATGTATTTTTACATTTTTAGATGAAATTAGACACACACACACATTATATTTACTACTATTTCCTTTCCTCTTCGTGTTCCTCACCCTAAAGTCTTTGTTCTAATTCATATGTTGTTTGTTTATAATCTCTTACCAGATATTTTCTCAGGTAAGTTATAATAATTACATACTCTGAGACTGTCCCTTATTGTATTTCTTTCACATTAATTAGCAAATGATAATTTTCTGGACACTGAGATTCTTGGATTTCCTTTTGTAGTTGGCAGATGTCATACACTATTTTCTAGTTTCCTGGTTTTTTTACAGATATGAAACTCTTTTTATTTTTTATTTTTATTTTTCCCTTTGTAGGAACATGTTTTTTTCTTATCTGGGAGTTTATAAGATGTGTCAGTGTATAAGGTTCAGAACTTTGTTAAGAGTAGGAAGTTCATTTAAAATGTTTAAACACTTAACTGAAATTTATTAAGTGTAAAAAATACTGTGTGCCATTTGTCCTACAAACTTCATCCAGATTAAGAATCATATAAAATATGAAATATGGATTTCAGCCACAAATCACTAGGTAATGTGCTTTGTCTATGTTATTCAATACAATATCCTGAATTAATAGCAGATTTCCTTTACCAGTGATCAGTGATATCTGATACATTTCTTTTCTGAATCATGGCATATATAGTATTTTACTGGAACTTCTGCCATGATAGAATTTCATCCAGTACCTAGTAGAATAAAAGATCATGAGCACAGGTAAAAATATTTGGGTTTTGGAAATGTACAGCATATAATAGTTAATAACAATTGTAACTGCTAAATTTGAGCCATCAACAGAAAATAAGGGAATGAGAAGTCTGATAAGCAAGGATCAAAGCAACCATCCTAGGACAGCTACAAAAAAGCCTGATCAATAAAGTACTAAGGAATTTAAAGATCAATAAAATATGGTACCTACTCTTTAAACTGCACTTTGGAAGAGTGCAAGTCTAAATGCTACCCTTCCTGAGTTAAAAATGTCAAAGAATTTGAGTTGAGTTAAATTGCATATAAAACACCCAACCAAATCAAATTCTTTTTATATTAGATGCACCCAGTTTTGTATATTAAAACTCATAATTACACAAACAATAGAAACAGAGGTATATACAACACAAAACTACAGGAAAACAACAATCATTTATTTTTGGCTTTTATACACGTGGGCAATTTACTTCATTACAAACATTGCAACTACAATGTTGATTATCTGAACCAGAAGGGCCTAGAATCCTGTTCATTTTTTCTTCACATTATTTTTTCACTCAAATCACTCCTTCAACATAGTAGTGCTTTGTTTTCATCCCTTTACTAGAACAAGAAAGATTACAGAGGGCATGGGTTTTCAAAAGTATTTCCCCAAGGGTCACATATGCAAATAACATTGCTGTTAAAAAGACTTAAGTGCCAGAGGTATCAAAAGAACAAGAACAAAAAAGTACCAATGACAATGGACCTGAAGGGAAAGGTGTCATGCATAAACTGAATGCTCTAACTTCTAAATCATCTTTCAAACTTCATAGAATACTTTTAGTGATACATCCATTGAAACATACAAAATGACTGTTGCACTATATTTCCTAATGCACTAAAACTGGGAGCCTGAAGAAAATATCAGCGATATTGTCATAAGCAAAAGTAAAGACACAAAAGTGATGATATAGCACTTTCATTATTATTTGATGCCATTCAGATGATCCAACATATTCACATCTACATATTATAGTGCAAAAAGATTATCTCTTAAAACCTTTTGAAATTTCTAGAACCATGTAGACAAAGGATATAAGTATGTATGTATACATCGGATAATACTAGTTTGTGCTAGTTTTAATGTCAGTAAAATTATTTTATGTAATAACAATTCATTTTAAGTTTCTATAATTTTCTTTACCTTAGCTTATGCTGGTTCTCCTAAATATACTCTAAACTCATGTACTGAGTTTGATTGAGCCTATTCTTCTGATAGAAATGCATTTACCCTATCTAATAACATTTTACCTTTTTTAGTATAGTGATAAATTAAGGAAAGACTAAAGTTACATAAGAGACGTCTAGACACTATTCCACAACAAGCCTGGTGGAGCCTGGTCAAAAACTTCATGAGTTTGGGAAGGAGGAGATGAAAAGCAAAATTACATAATGAAATTAAATAAAACTAAGGTGTAATTTATTTTACCCTTTAAATCCTGAGTAAAGCTAACCAGTGTTGTCTTATATCTGAACACTGGACAGCAAACAGCAACTTATAAATAGCCTCCAAAACAATGATTTCAGAGCTGAGTGGTACACAATATACACTCAATAAATGACAGTGTTTCTCAGGCATACCTGTAAGTTTTTATGTACTTCTTGTAATGTACCTGAACGCATGGCGTAACTCTAAGTATTTATGATCATGTTGTTTTGTGCCAACATCATAGCAGCTTTTGCATCCTAAACTCTAAGTGTCCCATGTTTAAGTGTGTTGTTGGTTTCTGGAACAAATGTAAAGGCATAAATAGTAAACAGTGTAGAGCCTTTCAAAGTCATTTAATATCTGCAGAAATTTTGAATATACTCTATTTCCGTTCTGTTTCAGTATTTTTTTTTCCGTATAATCCATAATTCTCGATTACTCAAGCAGCTTAGATTTAGTTGTCCTTTTTGACTTCTCCTTCCAGTATTTCCAACATCTAGTGCTGGCTTTTGACCTGCTCCTACTCATGATTTCCTTCATTTGCTTTAACATTTGTAACCCAACTCCACCGTAGTCCACTGAAGCAAATCAAGCAGCAGCTCCCCAGTCCATCCAATGTAAAACCTTTAGACAAATTCCTTCCCAGCATTTCTAATTCTAGACTTAAGAGTTAAATTTTAAAAACAGACTCTACCATAGCAACCTATCCTCCCACTTCCAGCTTTCACCTTGTCCCCTCCTCAGGAAACGTCTTCAATCTACTATGCTTTTTTTTTTTTTTTTTTTTTTTTGTGGGACCCTCCCCGGAGGCAGCCGGGGAACGAACTGTTGCTGCAGAGGCTGTGGGCAGCCTCAGCCTCGCAGCCCAGCACTCAACTGCTGTGCCACCACGGGAGGCCCAATCTACTATGCCTTTCTTGAAATAAAATGACCAGAAAGAAGCATTGAGTGAAAGTGCTCCCAGAATAGAGGTATGATAAAGAGGTGATGAAGAGCTTAGGTTCCTAGAGCTGGGCCTAAGTTTAAATTCCCAGCTATTACAGAGTAGCTGTGTAACTTGGAATAAATTACTTAATGGTTCAGAACTTTAGTTTACCTTTAATATTGGCATAATAAAACTGTCTCACAAGCTTTGAAAGTAACTGAGAAAATGAAACTATAATTAATGTCTGGTACAGAGTAACCTTTGAATAAACGTTGGCTACAGCTATTGTTGTTACTATTATTGTTGTTTAGAACAAAACCAGAATGCATTTTTTTCCTTGCACTATACTTCCCATTCATAATTTTGCAAGTCTTTTTGGCATGAATGTCTTTAGAAAAAAGTACATTAACTTCAATATATATGAGTGGTTTCAACTAATAGCTGGGTTCCTCCCTTGTGGCCAGGGGTCAAGACTCAGTGCTAGCTATCACAACAGCCTGAGATCAATCCCCAGCCAAGGAGCTAACCCAATTGGCACAGCGGGCCTCTCCTGTCTCACCCACTGCTACCCTTGGCAGCATATTTTAGTCGATCTGCCTTGTCTGGTCCACACTCTATCTCTGATAGATCCTCTCACACATATACCCCTTCCCCACACACCCCTGACCTACACCCCAGTTCTTTTGTGCAATAATAAATAAAATCTTCAATTGACTAATATTCTAATATCAATTTCCATTCTAAATATTCCTTAGAATATTTTTTTCCCTTACTTGCATGCATTGAAGCATTCATGCCATCTTTTGAATCTAATGGTTGATCTAAAAATCTTCCTGCCATTTTCCCCTATTAGCTAGACAATTGGTAGGCCACAATAGTTTAGTATTAACTAATATACTGGAGAGTTTACTGTGTATTTTGTCTGTGATTTATAAAATGTTATGATTAGTACCAGGAACATCTGGAGCTGTGAGTGGGTGTAGGGAAGGGGGAAGATCTGGGATTCTACAGCTTTCTCCAGATTGCTCTATTTGTGAATAGGTAAAGTGTTTTATGGTTTTGATCTATTACCAATATATCTTTGTGAGTGAAAATGAGTTGATAAAAAATGTAAACTAATAAATTTACTATAGCAACCAACTATAAAAGATTATATGTACCTAATCCTATACTTATACTATGCTATATTTGAAAGCAAGTATTATTAAAATGAAATTTTTATCACAGACCGAAAGTAAAAAAGGAAAGTCAGATATTTTACATATACTATTTCCTAGTATCCTAAACATCACTTCTAGTCACATTACCTGACGCTAAAATATAGACTCAGGTAACGAAAGATACACATTATTATAGTGGAAAGGGACCCAAAGATGAAGAAGCTAAGGCAGAGATCCAGATTATGTGACATGCCCAAGATCATATATTTAGTAGCAGCATTAGACCTAGAGCAGTGTCTCCTAACTTTACATCTGAGATTTCTGACACTGTGAAATTCAAAAGTTAAACAGATGAGGAATTGAGTTCTTATCCCCTCAAGTTAAAAATCTATGAATTCAATGACTTCTACTTGGGTAAGAGAGTGATTCTTCCAGTTTCCTTTAGCAACAGTAATCTGTGTTCCAAAATGCAGGTATGCAAAACTAAAATGAATTTCTAGTTACTTATAAAGCTTTAACTATAAATAAATCTTCAGACATTTACTAATGAAAGTCAGCAAAAGGAAAAAAACAAAAGCAGGTACCAAGAATTTCAAAACTAGAAGTACAAGTCCTTTTCGTATGTATAAATTAGAAATCTTAAAAAGCATTTTAAGAAGTTTTAAAAGTAACTGAAAAGGAGATTAAATCAGTACACCCAATTCTCTAAAGTGTGTGTATATTTTTCCTGAAGTGCATATTCATGAGCTGACAGTAGAGACAGGCTGGCTGCTTTGTTTGACTATAGTTCTGTTTACCTCCTACTGTCAAGAATGGATTTTGACACTTACAGTATTAATATTGCTATTTTTATTGATATAATTAGCAATGCTACAAATAATTCTTTGGCCTGCATATCTAAGTATCTCATTGTAATCAGCAGTATTAGGACTAGTCTTTCTTATGATGCCTTGGAAATAGACTACTGGCCCAAAGAACCCAACTGACCTCATGATGTGAAAATTACTGAGAAAAAAAAAATTGCCGTGTCAATAGAGCCTACTGTTTTGTGTATGACTTCACTAAACAAACTAGTTTATATTTGTTTGAAACTAAAGTTTCTCACCAATCTGCTGTTTCAATTTCACATCACACCATATTGTACCTAAAACAGGCAATCTGGATTCCTGTTGCTACGTTTTTTTTCCCCCAAAACAGCTCAGGAATGGGTTTGAAATACAAGGCTTGAATATACAAAGCAAAAGAATTAAGACAACCAAAATTCAGAATTGGTGGATGAAAATAATTGTGCTTAAAGTCATTTGTGTAACTGCTAGTGGGTGGCCCACTTGTGAGTTTTTGATCATTACATGAAAGCAAAATCAAAACATATTTTATCTTGCCTCTAGATCGCATCAGCTGTGACAATAACCTTATCTAGACCTTGAATAGTTTGTTCATAAAACAAAGTGGGGTGACTGACCCAGTGCATACTCAACATGAAGCACAAAGGCCAAAACAAAACTACAATACAATTCAAAACAAGTTTTTGGAAATTTTAGAATAGTGTATTAAACCTTTCTTTGTCTCTATCACTTGACAGATGGTTAGCCCTTACACAGCCTCGTATCTTTGGCAAAGAAATGACTGTATCTAGCCAATAACACCCCAAATTTTGACTTAAAATGCACTGTACACATTCTTACACTTACCTTAAAAATATGAATATTAATAGAATTACTCATGCTTACTTTATTACTATACAAATTTGACAGATGTCACAATTTTATCTTTTACTCTATGAACACCTCTTTCTGAAACTCTCAACTGCTTTATCATGTGGATCCAGGATTCTCACAACTCTTTACTTCAGATTTCATTCATTTTATGGCCTGCTTGATAATCATGCTTTAAAAACAAACTTCCAAAATAACTCTTAATCCAAAATTATTAATAAAAATTGCAAATACTCAATTAGCTTGTGTTTCTATGTTGCTCAGACCAAAGTTTTGGTAAATAACAAAGTGAAATAAACATAATCACCTGGAAATTTTGAATGCTTTCTATGTCAAGGACCACAGGCAGGACTGGAATTATTTTTCCAGAAGTGAAATGTGTCTTTATTCAAAAATTGCTCATATATAAATATACTCACATGCACACAAGCATACATTGATAAACCATCCTTATTAGAGTTAGAAAAGTTCTTAGTTTTTAGCCATTCTTTCACCTTGCTCTTTAAAAAAGATTTCAGCTAAAACAATTATATTCCATTAGTTATAGTCTCTGCTTTTCTTCTTAGTCTTCCTATTTACAGCTTTCAGAGGTTGGCAGGTCTGAATACAAATAGCCAGAGGCAACTTCAATGTTCTCTAACTTGCATTAATATGTACCCTTTCTGGAAGAGGTGATTATGCTACAAATTAGCATAAATAGAGGTCCCATGTAGGTACAGCAATACAAGGCCTTCACAGCAGGGGATGGGAGGACTGGCAGTGGATGGATTGTATGTTAAAAAAAAAAAAAAAGTTATGCTAAGAATTGAACTTGTGTTTGGCTAACAAAATAAAACTCAACATGACAGAATAATAATGAAAATCAGAACCTGTTATTTGAGAACTATGAACTAGGTTTTGGAAAGGTGAGACACCCACCAGTAAAAGCAACACACTCTGCTTTAAATCACATACTCCCTAACAAGGCACCAAGTTTCCTTCTGTGAGAAACCTAGGATTTTTACACCTACAGACTAAATGATTAGATTTAAAGTAATGCTAAAATCTTCAGTAATGTTCCTCTTGCATTACAAATGGTCTATTAAATCAGAGAGGTGCCAATCAAATGCTTTGTAGTTTGAAAGAAAGGTTTAAATAACAAAGCGTTTTTTACAGGTCTCTCTTTTTCTCTCTTTAATGTCACCTATAAATTAATTACAACAAATTTCTATCTTCTCTTGATAAAACCACAACTGAAAAAGATTTAGCTACTTGATTCTTCAGACATATTCCTAAAACAAATTCGAACTAAAATAAGATATTCTACCTTATGTCTTACACAATTTGCTAATAAGATAAAAGCTCCATAGGAATTTTACAGTAAATTTCAAGACACAAATTTTTTAAATATAAAGTAACATTTTATTTACTTCACAGGTATACTTAAAATTATGGGAAAAAAATAATACCACTATGTTAAAAAGGACCTACTGAAATGTACGGAGAATGTTTCAAAACAGGAAGAGTACAAATACAAAATGAGTTTCCCTGGTAAATGCCTCCCTGCACCTCAAAGTTCAGTTAATTCCCTCAAATCCATATTCCCTAAGAGAAGAAAGCAGTTAGGTTATAAAGTTTCATCCCAAAATCTCATCTAGCAAATCTAAAGTACACAAAGTATATATTACGTTAAAATGCAATCTGCATAAGGGCACGTAATTTTATCTTGTTCACTGTTAAATCCCAAGTGTCTAGAACAGTGTCTAGAACAATTTGATGAAGTTAAACATCCATTTATAAAAAATTTGACTATTTTTGATAATAAAGCAGAGCCCAACAATTTAAACTTGAGTCTTCCAAATATTTTAAAGGCTCTCCTTGCCACTCATTCTAAAATATTCAGAATAATTTGCAATTCATTTATCAGTTTTTGACCCTTTATAGGAATTTAGTTGTATCTTTTATCACTCTTCTAAAATGACCCAATTATTCAGTCTAGCCTTTTTCCTAGGAAGCTCAATTTTGTTAAAAAGTCTTCTGAAGACCTTCACTACTGATATAAAAATAATTCATTTAAAAGAGTTTTTCCTTCGATTTTATTCCTATACCAAGTAGCCAAATTCATATTAATTTGACAGCAAGAGTAGCTGGATATTTGTGGACCTCCAAAATTTTATGACCTAACTAGATAGGAAACTGGCATCTTATCAGCCACTAGTTGTAAATACCCCCACAACCTTCACATGAAGTTTTTCTTTCCTCAAGTATGCCACTTAAACTCATATGGTCTTCAAGTAACTAATCAATGTACACTTGAACTTTATCTGTATTCTCTTGGTATAATAATAGCATTAAAATATTGTCATCTTAACTGGACTAGACAGGCAAGCATAAAAACCTCTTCCTGGAAATAGATCAAATTTGACAATTCTTAGTCTTAAACTTCTTTCCTTAGTCTGTTAAAATCAGGACCTCACCATGAAGGGCAGATTGCTTTGGAGACTGGTAGCCAGTTATCTTGTCACCTGATCTTCACATGCAAAAGGCCTGTATTCCACTGGTCTGTGAGATCTGAAATTACAAAACCAAAAATTCCCAACTGCCGACTCAATGAGCAGCTAATTTATTTCTAGATAACTTTTTTTCTTCTCATTTGTTTACTTGAAGCACCATTTATTCTCAAACCCTCCGATACTGAGCTAAATGGAAATCACAACCCATTTGTGATCTTAGGAAATAAATTTTGAGGACTGAACAAGAAGTAACATTAACAATTCTTCAAGGAAAATTCAAAAATCTTTCTTGCGAGAACACTAACCCTGGGGTGCCAGGATATCATCATGCAGTAAATGTTTTTGGACTGTGATAGATTCAGGTTAATAATGAGGAAGAGCAAACAAAGGTATGAAAAAAAATCAATGTAAATTGGAGTTTTGTTGTTGTTTTCCTAAAAATACAGATACAGATGGAGCAAAGCACAAAAGCACAAAATAGTCAAATCTTGACTGGCGAAACTTACAAGCAGGGATGTAGTTGGGGGATGGAGCAAGGTATTTTAACTATTCCCACAAAGGGCCTGTGGATAAGGTGCAACAGGTAGGGAAGTAAGCCATTAATGAATGAGTGTGTTAGTGACAACTGCCTAATATTTAAATTTAGTGTTTACAGCTATAGAATTTATTTACAAAAATGGTCGTTATAATTTATTTGTTTGGAAACCTTCAACAGCAACAAGATAGCAACTTTAGAACATAGTTCACTTGACAACATTGCCTCTTTAAATGAATTATCTTCTGCTTTTTTACTAGCTGACATTTACACATGCCCCTGCAGCGAGAAACTCTGCACTTTGGCAACATTTTGCTATTTAAATTTTAAGTAGCAGTGCGGAAAACTTGCACATATCTAGAAAGTGAAGATGTTCAACGCAGCTTGGGCCAACATCGCTGCTGATGAGGATACTTAGCCCACTGGCTTCCAAACTACTTCCTGTTCCATGCAGATTTCCATTGAAGAACTGTCATCTCGCAACTGACCGCATTCGACTGGGTTCAGAGTTAAGAGACCAGCGGATTACCGCGCTAGGTAGTGTAGCTGTGCGCCATATTGTGTTTTTCGCTAATGTTTATAGTTGATGTGTGTGCCTGGCATATGCTTGTGCAAGTGTGTTTATCAATAGAACTTTTTAGAGAATCCCTGCCTCCTGCCTCTTCAGCATCCTTAAAAAGGATAACAGTTTCGGGGGTGCGGAGGGGGGCTTTAGGAGAGGGGTGGGCCAGGACCAAAAGGGGCAGAGTCAGGAATACATTCAACAATGTAAAAGAGTGTATTTCTTTTAAACTTTCCAAACGCTTCCAACTGTTTGATCGCAGCTATTGAACAAAGCTCCAGCATGTTTTAATGTCTCCCGGGGGACCCTAGGAGGCCAGAGAGGAAGGTGTCTTCCCTCCCCAAGCCCCCTCCTTCCTAGTCGCAGAAGCGAAGCAGGCGGGGGCCGGAGCTCCGGGGTCTGGAGTGGAGTCCAGCGGCTCTGGGGCCAGGACCCCTCCCGCCCCCCAGTTCTACGAAGACGCTCCCGAGACCGCGGGAGCCAAGGCAAGCGGGGGAGGGCGAGGAAGGAGGGGACGGACGACGAGCGGGCGCCCGCGGCAGCTCCTGAGCCCCGCCAGTCCCCCTCGGCTCCTCTTCTTGGAAGCGGCGGCTCCAGGCGCGGAGTCGAGAGCAGCAGAGACACGTTTCCAGCTGCGGGACGCCCCGCCCGCTTCTGCGACCCGGGACTCTCCCGCGCTCCCTCCCGTTCCGCGGGGTCGGGCGAGGCCGCCGCCGGGCGCTGAGGGGGCGCCCGGGGGAACGGGGCGCCGGCGGGGCGGGGCGCGGGGGCGCGCGCGCTCGGCCGGCCGACCGCTCGCGGGCTCGCCGCTCCGACTCGCTCCCCCAACCCCACCCCGCGCCTCTCCTTTCCCGTCACGCCGCCGCCCCCCATCCCGGGCGCCTCGCAGACGCTTCCTCCCCCTCCGCACGCACACACCCCTCCCTCCCGCCCGCCCCACAACAAATTAGAGTTTTTGGCGTTACCTCCTCGCGCTCTTTAATCTTCTTTCCTTAACTCCTAAACTTCCCCCCGCCCCTACTTCTTCGGCAGAAGACCCACATTGGGCGCCTCACGCAGCGAACCCGCAGCCTGGCCACACTATTGGGTGGCTCTCCTGCCACTCTCGGCTTCAGTGAGCCAATAAAAGTGGAACGCCCCTCGTGAGGTTGCCGCCCATAAACAAAATGCACTCTTCCTCCTCCCCTCCCCTCACCCGTCCCCGCCCCTTCTGCCTCTGCCCTCATCTTTACCACCTTCGATTGGGCCAGTCGAGGTCCAATCCGCTATCTCAAAGACCCATTGGGGCACGGAAACTTCGCTCACCGAATTGTTAACACTCTATTGGTCCACAGTCTTTCCAGGCTCCCGCCCCTGCCGCACCTTCGCCCACTCTAAAGAGGTTAGTCATAGCTCGTTGTTCAGTGATCCGAGAGGTGGGAGGCTATTGGTTGACAGAGCCCGTCAGACCGGACTGGAGTGAGCCGTGATTGGTCAACATAAACACGATCAAGTTTGGCTGTCGACTCCTCCGCTCCTCCTCCCCCTTTTCCTCCACGCCCCCGCCTGCTTTTACTTTCTACGCATTTCTATTTCCTCCTTTATTTATTTATTTGTGATAAACTTAAATGACCCGGCGACGGAGGCGGGACTCGAGCCGAGGCGGAGGATGACGAAGGGCCGCCTGGGGCCAATTGCCGAGGGGGCTGCGGGGTGAGGGGCAGCGGCGGCGGCCAGTGAGAGGCAGGTGTCTGGAGCGCGCTAGGCCTATGGAGCCGGGAAGCCCCAGCGGAGGCGGCGGTTACCCGCTGTCTGGCGCGGCGAGCTCGCGGGGGGAGCCTTGGGAGGGAGGAGGGAGTGTCGCCGTCGCAGACGGCTGAGGCTGCAGGATGGAAGCTGCGGATCCAGAGCGGGGGCCTGGGGGGGGGGGGGGCGGGGAGGAAGCGGGAGAGGGGCTCTGGCGAGGCGGCGGCGTGCAAGGCCACACCGAGTCAGGGTTGCTTTCTGCAGAATGGGGCGCAGGTTGCCAAGCCAGGAGGTCACCAGAGGCCGCTGAAACAATGCCAGAATTCAGGAAAAAATTGCTCGTGTAGAAGGTTTAGAAAAATACTGTGTAAAACAGTTCGGAGTAAAGCCGCCTTTGTAAATGGAGATACTAGCTCACGGGAATGTTTCTTGTTACTAAACGCCTCAAGTACCCATGACCCAACTGGAGCCCTCAAAATTCAACCTCCCCAGGGCTCCGAGGAGCAAATAAAGCAACACGGAAAATTAAATGCGGTTCAGATGCTTTAATAAAGCCTTCATCCTTGTCCATTTGTCACTCAGCGTAGCCCACCAGAGAGCCAAATTCTTACAAGTGTTGGTCCAGTACTTGGGGACTGGGCTGCGGGAGAGGGGATTGAAATTCAAGGCAAGCAGGAAGCTTAGAACAGATTTCTAAAAGCGATTCCTAAAGAACTAAGATGGAAATTAAAAACACGCCCTTCACTCTACCAAAAAGAAAAAAGTTGCATATTTTATAGCCTAATCTGTCACACCATAAGCTATCAAAAATAGCACAAATACTAAGAGTACAGTATTTGCAATTTGAAACTTTTTTATAAGACATACGTTTGATGTATAGTTTCCAATAGACTTGCGTTGTGTACAATGAATCTTGTCCTTGGTTTCTTGCAACATATAACTTAATTTATGTCACTAGAGATGATTGGGCACAACTCCACATACAGCTTGGATAAGTGGGAATTAGCCGAGGAACAGGGTAGGAGTCAATGAATGAAAAATGACTCAGGAAACAGGGATAAGGGGAGATTTTGGCCAAAACAACCTAACAGGATTCTTACCGAAGACAGGCCTGGGTGATCAAACTAAGAGTGAACTGACCTAGGAGAGGACAGATGGTATATACATACACCTCCACCAGTTTTCCCCTCACCCCCAGACACACACACACACACACACACACACACACACACACACACACGCACTATCCTGAAAATGTAGCAAGAATCCCTTAATTATTCAAGTGGCAAAAGAAATGTTTTCCTGGTTAACAATTGGCAGAATGCAGTAAAAGGCTGCAATAAGAATGATGTGGTAAGAAAGCATGGGCGGGTGATGAAAAAGTTGTAATTGATGGAAAATGAGAATGGAATAAGATTGCTTAGAGAAAAATTTTATCAAGAATTTTTGTCAGTCCCCTAAGCAGCAGCCTTCTTAGATGCTAACTAGTTTACAAGTCTTTAAACTTTAAAAGAGATGAAACTAGTAGTAAATGTTCTCTTCCTATGCTACAAAGGACACTTAGACTTTGAATACTTTATCCATGTCACTAGTAGTGTTAGAGGGATAAGGATGTCCTAAAGCTAATTCCATACAGGCTTTGTGGACTCCACCCCCACTGCAGACCAAAGCCATCAGGACATTGGGAAAGACAAATCCCATCAACACTAAAGGGAAGGTTGTTTGAACCTGAGGGTGGGGTTAAGCAGCCAGTTTGGTATAAAACCAGACACATGGGCTTTGGGGGGGATCCCCTTTTTGGTTCTCCGCCAGCTCGCAGTGCTAGGCCACCTCTCAGAGTGCCTTTGGGTTTCCAGGTCGGCGGATCGGGTAGGACGCATTAAAGACTTTATTTCCCTATTTTCTCCCTGAGTTGTACATTTCCTCATTTTCTTTTCCCTTGTAAATAAACCTTTTATTAACCTTTTGTGTGTGCATGGAGTGGAGTATTAATATGTCCCTTTTAAGCGCGGGGGTGAGGACACACAGCCAGGCAACCCGTTTTATATTGGGGCTGCTCCGTAACAGTTGCAGAGTGTGTTTTCAAACTATATTACAAATTTCTAGTTCCAATTACAAATCTAGCTCCAAATTACTATATTACAAATCTCTAGTAATCTTAAATGAAACAGAATGGAGATCTCAGAAATAAACCCATGAAGATATGATCAATTCATTTTTGACAAAAACATCTAAAATATGCAATAGGAAAAAGCCCAGGTCTTAATAAATGGTACTGAGAATACTAGAGAGCTACTTGCAAAAGAATGAAACTGGACCTTTATCTTATGGCATACACATATGTATGCCATACATATATACATTATGCCAAATTTAACTCAAAATGGATGAAAGTCTTGATTGTTAGGCCTGAAACCATAAAACGCTGAGAAGAAAACAAAAGCAATAAGCTCCTTAACATCAGACGTGGCAATGATGTTTTTGGATCTGACACCAAAGGCAAAAACAACAAAAGCAAAAATAAACAAGTGGGACTACAACAAACTAAGAAGCTGCTGCATCACAAGGAAAATCATCAACAAAATGAAAAGTCACCCTACTATTGGGAGAAAATATTTGCCAATCATATATCTGATAAGGGATTACTATCCAAAATACATAAGAGCACATATAGCACAATAGCCAAAAAGTAGTCTGATTTTAAAAGGAGCAGAAATGTAAATAGAGGGCCTCCCCAGTGGCGCAGCGGTTGAGCGCCGGGTTGCAAAGCTTCCCGCAGCCTCGGCGGAGCCGGTTCGATCCCCGGCTGCAACCGGCCACCAGAGGAGGGTCCCACATGGCGCGCAGACCTCTCCTGCCGCCCGCTGCTCCCCTCAGCAGTGTACTTTGGTCCTTCTGCCTTTTCTGCTCCCCGCTCTGGCTCTGGTGAATTCTCTCACCCTCCCGAGCTTCTGACTGTACCCAGTGCTTGTATAAATAAATAAATAAATCTTTAAAAAAAAAAAAAAAAAGAAGAAATGTAAATAGACATTTTTCCAAACACTACATATAGATGGTTAAAGGTACATGAACACATGCCCAACCTCACTATCACCAGGGAAGTGCAAAATCAAAACCCCAATAAAATATCACATCACACAAGTTTGAATGTCTATTATTAAAAAGAAAAAGAAATACTATTAAGTGTTGGCAAGGATATGGAGAAATGGAAAACCTAGTGCATTATTGGTGCGATATAAATTAGTGCAGGGGGCCTCCCTGATGTGGCAGTGGTTAAAGTCTCAGTGCTATCAAGCTATTGCCAGCCACTGCAGCATGAGTTCGATGCCCAGCCAGGAAGCTGACCTACATGGAGCAGCAGACCTCTCCTGTCTTGCCCGCTGTTCCCCTCAGCAGTGTATTTCATTAGATTCAACTGTTCTGCTCCCCACTCTGTTTCTGATGAATCCTCTCACATATCCCCATGCCCCACACCTCTGCCTACACCTCAGTTCTTACATGCACAAATAAGTACGAAGAAATCTTTAGAAAATAAATAAAAATAAATAAATGAATAAATGAATTGGTGCATGGACAATGGAAACAAGTATGATGGTTCCTAAAAAAATTACAAATAGAACTACCATATGATTTAGCAATTCCACTTCTGGGCATTTGTCTCAAGAAAATGAAAGCACTAACGCAAAGAGATATATATGCCATTATGCAGCACTATTTACAATAGCCAAAATATGGAAGCAACCTAAGTGTTAATAAAAATGAATGGACAAAGAAAAAGTGATAGATAGGGCCTCCCTGGTGGCGCAGCGGGTTGAGTGCAGCGCCGTGAAGCTGTCTGCAGCCTCTGCAGTGCAGGTTCGCCAGGGAGATACCCACATGGCGCAGCAGACTTCTCCTGACTCGCCCGGTGCTCCCCTCAGCAGTGCTTTCATCCGTCTGCCTGTTCTGCTCCCCGCTCTGTCTTTGCTGAATTCTCTCACTCTCCTATGCCTCTGGCCTGTACCCCCATTCTTGTATAAATAAATAGATCTTTAAAAAGAAAAAGTGAAATATATATATATATATACATAAATATATATGGATATTATTCATCCATTAAAAAAAAGAATGAAATCTTGCTATTTGCAACAACATACTTGAACTTTAAAAGGAAAAACCGTTATACAAATAGTACATGATTTCACTTAACTGTGGAATTTTAAAGTTATATAAATGTATCTCCAAGTTATTAGATACAAAGAACAGACTGGTGGTTTCCAAAGTTTGGCTATTGGAAGGTGGGGGTGAGCAAAATGTGTAAAGAAGATCAAAGGTAAAAAATGTAGTTATAAAATAAGTCGTGGAGGTATAATGTACTGTATAGCAACTATAGTTAACAATACTATATTGCATAATTGAAAGTTCCTAAGAGTAAGTCTTAAAAGCTCTCAAAACAAGAAAAAAAATTTAACTATGTATGGCAATGGATATTACTTTGACTTATTGTGGTGATCATTTCATAATATATACAAATATTGAGTCATACATATGATACTAATATAATATATGTCTCAATTTAAAAAGAAATGTGGCAGGACATCCTGCAATAATTAAGGCTAGACAATTATATCCAAAGCTGTTAAATGTAGATTTCTATAAATTCACATGTAACCCAGATGCGATACCAGTTATTCTGGCTCTGGAGACACATAATATTTGCCTAGAACCTCCAAATCCACAAGATAGTAGAAATCTGAAGCCCTTTACAAGATTTCATTGTATTTGCAGAGGCTTGTAATTGCCAAATTTCTTGTACCTACACACTCATTTCTTTTTTTTAAAGAGGTATTTATTTTTATACAAGAACCAGGGTATAGGCCAGATGTGCGGGAGGGTGAGAGGATTCACCGGAGACAGAGCAGGGAACAGAACAGGCAGACTGAGGAAATACACTGCTGAGGGGAGCAGCAGGCGAGACAGGAGAGGTCTGCTTCACCATGTGGGATTCTCGCCAGCTGGTCGGGATCGAACCCACGCTGCAGAGGCTGCGGACAGCTTCACAGTGCTGAGCTCAACTGCCTGCGCCACCAGGGAGGCCCCACACTCATTTCCATGCATGTTTCACATTTTATACCAATTCATTGATTTAAATGGGAGATTCATATCAGAACCATAAGTTTCCACCAAAAGCTCACTCGCATAATGAGAATCTAATAGTCTTGGCTAAAGTATGTGAATCTAGGGAAACAAGAATAGGGTGAAGGGGGGAAAAAGAAGAAATACATTAAATGAAAATGTGTTGGCTCAGGTGGCCCAAAAGAGCACAAGATAAACAAAAGCAATAAATGTGCAGCATGGTAAAAGGCACAAAGATTTCATGAATTCCTAGACCCAGTTGTCCTGAGATCAGCTACTAGGATCATTCCTACTACCACAGTTGTTTTTTTTTTAATTTTTTTTTAAGATTTATCTATTTATGCATATAAGAGCTGGGATACAGGCCAGAGATGGGGGGGTGAGAGGATTCACCAGAGACAGAGTGGGGAACAGAACAGGTAGATTGACCGAAATACACTGCTGAGGGAAGCAGCAAGCACGTCAGTAGAGGTCTGCTGCGCCATGTGGGTTGCTCTCTGGCCGGCTGGGAACTGAACTCATGCTGCAGAGGCCGAGGATTGCTTCATAGTGCAGTGCTTAACCTCTTGTGCCACCAGGGAGGCCCCGACAGTTGTCTTTTAATTTGTTAAGGTGATTTGAATTGGTTTGTGTCACCTGCAATATAATATTTGTATGTCTACGTTTATGTCCACTGGCAATTTTGCAACTTTATTTACAAAGACCATACAATGTTCCATCATTACTTCTTGAAATGTATTACAGTTTTTTCCGCAATTATAAAATTGGATGTTTTTTTCCATTACATTTTCTGTTATTGCTAGTGTGTAATGAAACTATTTGTTTTTGCAATATTGACTTGTATCCAGACAGCTTGGTAAATTCCTTTATTACTTATCATTTATTAGTAGGTTCTCTTGGCTAATAGTGATAGCTTTCTTTATGTCTCTTAACTGTTTGCAATGTATTGCTTCTTTTTTTTTAATTTTGTTGACCAGAATTGATGTGAATATTAAATAGCAGTTATGATAGTATGTATCTTTCATTGTGACTCCTTGATGTTGCACTTTAAAGTATGTTTCTTGCTAAAAGTACTGATAAACAAATTGCTGTATATTCATAGCTCACAAAGCAATGCATTTTAACAATCATGAGTTATGATCTATCAAGTACTTTTCTAAATGTATAAAATAATCATAATTATTTTTCCTTTATTCTGTTAATATATTGAATTATAATGATAAATTTACTGGAGTAGAATCATCTTCCATTTGTAAATACATTTTCTAATTTTATTATTATTTAATGAATGTGTTTAATTTACTAATATTTTTATTTTGAAATTTGCAAACATCCAAGATTGATATTCATAAGTGGGATAGCCCTTGTGCAACCTTCATCTAATTTTGAGATTGTTCTTAGACTAGCCTCATAGAATTGGTTGGAAAAATTTTGTTTTTTCCCATGCTTATGACTTCTTGCTCCCACTTTTCTTAAAAAACAGAAAAAGAATGGATCTTTGTATAGCTTCGCAATCCTACAGTTTTTGATCACTGTACCTTTTTACCTCTTCTGGGTCATTTTGGTAATTTAAATTTTCTTAGACAAGTATTTATTTCTTTTAGATTATAATTTTCATTTACATAATGTTATTTTTTAATCACTTGTCTTTTGGCAGTGTTTATAATTCTATCATGCCACCATATTTATTTCCTTCTTACTAAATAATTGGATTTTGTAGGGTAAGGTAAACAAAATGTCAGGCTTTTCTGCCCTCCAGCCATCAGGATAATGATGGATCCTTGAGGTCCTGAATGCATGCCTGATGGCGGGCACCTGGAATAGGGTGTGGGCATAGGTAGATGGGATTCACCTGGGCTAAGACTGTGCTTTTAAGGGCGGCGTCACGGGGACACCAGCAGAAGTCAAAGAGGAACCGAGAGAAGCCAAGAAGCAGAAGCAGAGGATGCCAGAGAGCCCAGAGAGTGCAGATTTGTTGGGGGCTGGGAGGACTGGCAGCCTCCTGGCCCCCCAGCACCCCTGCCTGCTCTGTACCCGGTAATCCTAATAAAAACCCCTGAGGGCTCCAGGACTCCTCCTTTACCCAGTTTGCTGGATCCTAGAAAACCTGCTCAATGTCCATTCCTGACCTTTACAGTTTTTTTGTATTTATTTGTTTATGTAATTGTACATGCAATTTATTTCAGTTTTTTTTTTTCAGCTTCATACATCAAAATCATCTTCTTATATTTGAGGGATTTTAGAATTTTATATCTTATTTATCACTGTGTAACAGTTCATTCCAAAACTATGTACCTTAAAATAATCATTTTATTTGCACCTGATTATAGGAGTTAGCAATTTGAACTAGTTTCAGTTGAGTGCCTTCTGCTGGTCTTACCAGCTCTGCATTTGAGTCTTCACTCCAGTTTACATGATGTCAAAAGCTCTATTTGTTTCCCCTTGATACTACTAGATTCACGGTTGGTGGCAAGTCTTTTGTGTGTGTGTGTGAGTGTGTGTGTAGAAGAACTGGGGTGTAGGCCAGAGAATCTATTAAAATACATTGCTAAGGGAAGCAGCGGATGAAACAGGAGAGGTCTACTATGGTATGTGGCAGAGGATGGAATTCAGGCCACAGTGGTGATAGCACTTAACCCCTAGGCCACCAGGGAGGTCCCTGTGTATGGCAAGTCTTCTTATTATGTGCACAGACTCAACAGGCACTTCCCAAGAAAAAGTTAGGAATCGCTTAGCTAAACTAGGAAAAGCCCTTCTCTCTTTCACCAATTCCTCTTTGTGACCACAGGTCTCTGGTGATTTTAAAAACATATTTTTTGAAATTTTTCTGATTTTTAAAAAAATAATTATGCATATAAGAACCGGGGTACAGGCCAGATGTGTGGGAGGGTGAGGGGATTCACCAGAGACAGAGTAGAACAGCAGACTGACTGAAATACACTGCTGAGGGGAAGCAATGGGTGAGACAAGAGCGGTCTGCAGCGCCATGTGGGCCACCTCACTGGCCAGGAATCGAACTTGTGCTGCAGTGGCTGTGAATAGCTTCATAGTGCTGCGTCTTAACCCCTTGTGCTACCAGGGAGGCCCAATTTTTCTGATTTTTATTCTAGTTCAGTTAAGAGTTGCACCTTTTACTGATTACTATCTTCTACATCCTGTCTGTAGGCAGAAGTTTAATTAGTTTTAATTTCAGATATGCTTTCTGTTTTAGGAATTCTATTTGAAAACTTTTGATCAGAGTTGTATCTAAGCTGAAATTCTCCATCTTTTCTTCGTATTCTAGACACATTGATCATGCTTATTTAGTATGACATACTAAAGTCAAATTCCCACACCTGTTTCTATTGTTTTTGAGTTTGAGTCATTCATTCTTCGTTTTTAACGTGGTTCATAATGTTTAATTAATGCTGGATATTGTGATGAACAGTATAGAGATTACTTTTTCTTCTGGGAAGCAGATAAAGTGCAGACAGACCACTTTGATTCCCATCCAGGTTGGTTTTAGTGTTTATTCAGATGGGTCTATTTCAGCAGATGGATTTCCACAGGCATAGCCTTCTTGGTGTCTCAAATGAAAGTGTGTTTACAAATTCTTTATTTTAATAATCTCTTGAACTCCAACTTCTGTCTCCAAACAAGAAATTTTTTCTCCATTATAGGCTGATAGCTTCTGCTTTCTGGTAGTCTGCGCATAAACAGCCTAAAGTTCAGAAACTCAAGGGGAAATCAAAGGCAGAGTTTGGGGCTTACTTCTCTGTCATTTCTGAAATTTTGCCCTTAAGTTTCAACCACTTTGGCAGAATCAATCCTTTCTTGCCTCCTCTACCCATTAAGCCTGTAATTTTCTACTCAGACCTGTTCCCTCACTTTGTGAATTTGCGAATGCCTCAGAGAAAAGGTCAGCTCATCTTGCGCTTTCCTTTTCTCAAAAATCATACCGTCTCGAAATCTGCATGGACTGTATTCAAGCAACTGTTTTATATATTTATAGTTTATTCAACTTTATTGTTATGGAATATAAATAATCAAAGAAAACAAGCTAGCAAAACACAGCTAAATTGATTCTTAAGTCTGAAAAACATACTGGTTACCAGAGGGAATAGGTGGGGAGAGAGGAGAGGATAGGTAAAGGGGAAAGGACCTTGGTGTGCAAGTTTTGGTGGGGGCTAAGTGAAGCATGTACACATATGGAGTTGTGAAAATGTACCCCCAAAATGATATGGTTACATAAATGACTGAAAAATGAATAAAATTTGAGAAGAAAAATAAAGAAAATATAAGTCTTACTTAGCTGGAGATTTCTATATCTCTGTCTCAAGATCTATCTACCTGTCTGTCTATCTGTCTATATTTGTTTCTGGCATACCATTAGTCTAATGTAAGCCAGTCCATCATGACTGGAAGGAACTCTTGTGGGAAAAGATATATTACTTGACCAAGTTGAGCTTACAAAACTAGGTCACATGTCTTGTAATATTTAATTTACAAATCCCTAAACATCATTTAATAGAGCAAGGATGACTTTCATTCAAACTCAGAATATTCCAGTGACGAGTCTAAGAATCTCAATGGTGCATTCTAAGTCTGAGGGGTCACTCCTACTTACTGTTTCCTGACCAGATTATGTGACTTATTTTCTAGGGAAGGTTTCTATTGAAGTTGCTTTCAGCATTGAAGCTTTGAAAACTGGTGATTCTCTCTCTAACGTGCATTCAGTGCTCAGTATAGCTGGTCCCACCCTGGTTTAGAAACCCTTTTACCTGGGTTAGTATCATTTATAGGTCTAGGATTCTAATCTTACAATTATTTTGTCATAGAAATTTTTCAGAATAATATGAAAAGAACAGACATAGTTTACTCCTAGCATCCACGAAGGAGATAAGTGATTGCATCAGAGGGATTTCTTGCCTTCAACCATATGCTGGGCCAGAATAAGTCCTTTTCTGCAAACGTTGTGTCCTGTTCTTCAAGGATGGAATTACTTCCCTAATCCCACAGCTGCAATTTCTGTCACTTGATAAATCACATTTCAGCCAGGGAAAATTTTATAATGATGCACAGAGAAATCATTTAAATGTGATTTGCACAGCATAGTTCTCCCTCTCCAAGGCTCTGTGTTTCAGTGACTGCTCAATGTTAATGTCAGTGTTAAAGAATTGCCCTTAGACCTGATAAACATTTGAAAATTGCTGGAGAATATGTATCAGTTTCCTATTGCTGTTGTAACAAATTACCACAAATTTAGTGGCTTAAGACAACACATAATTTCACAATTTTGGATATCATAAGTCCAAAAATTAATCTCAGTCCTTCTGCAGGTTCTAAAGAAAAATCCATTTCTTTGCCTTTTCTAGTTTCTAACATCCTTTGGGCATGGCTCTATCCTCCATCTTCAAAGTCAGCCCAGAGAATGTTCTAATCTCTCTCTCTACCCTATGTAGCAACTTTTTCTAATTCTGATCCTCTTGCCTCCTATGTGTGAGGATCTTTGTGATTACATTGATCTACTTGAATAATCCAGCATAATATCCTCATCTCATAACCACTAAATTAAACACATCTGCAAAGTTCCTTTTGCTATATAACAGTCACAGGTTCTGGGGATCAAAGTAATAGACATTGTTGGAGGTGTGAGGGATAATTATTCATCCTACCAGTGTCATCATTTCATGCTCAAAAAAAACCCAAAAAACAAAAACCCCAAGAAATATTGGACTCACCTTTTAAAATTGAACTTAATATTAAACATAACTCCCAAGGTTTTAAAACAATCATTTAATAGCAATTCTACAACCCAAGGACTGAAACCACTGAATTTCTATAGCTCAAGGGTTTTGGGACTATTTCCTCATGTGGAGACCTCCAGGGAGTTAGAATGGATGAGGCAAGTAGGATTTCAACATTGCTAAATGCTTTTATTTTTTTTTTAGAAAACAAGTTGCAGTCTTTCAAAATCATGGAACAGGCTTCAATCTTGAAATAACTCACTCTATCAAAGGTTAATGACATATCTCGAACAGGCCAATGGAAAAAGCAATGGTGTCTAATAAAGAATCACAGTCAGGAAGTCAGAGAAAAGGCCAAGAACTTCTCCAAGGTCCTTCTTTGTTGCCTCTTCTAATCCAGTTAGCTTATTCTGTAATAGATAGATAGCTCTTTTACATTTTGTCTAGTTATTGTGGACAGAAAGGAACAAAAGGACCTTTGGTAACTTTTTTTTTCCTTGAGGCATATGACCTCATGTTATGACAGAGGTCACTAACTTGTGAACCCTTTCAAAACTGGATCATGTCTCTATGTAAAGAAATTCTAAATATCATCACCTGGTAGGGAAAATCATAAAGGAGACTTGAGAGAGTAGTTTGTTGTTTTAATTTTTGAAAATTGCAGATCCCTAAACTATTTGTGCAGAAAATTAAACTTCTCTGCATTAAATTCCAGAGAAGATTTGCTTAAAACATTTTAGTAAGTCCAGTGTTTTTTCAACATCGTAGTTAAAATTTTAATGTTTCCAGGTTTATGAAATACACTTACATGAACGACATTCTAAATGCCAAGGACATTTTAATTTTCAAAACAGGATGCCTTCCTGAGATTCAAATTTAAACAACTATCCTCATATAAATCACAGAAATCAAGGGAGGAAAAGATAATAAACTTGTAAGTTTGAAGATTGGATATTTGGAAAATAATATGATGCCCATTCCCAATACCTTTTACAAATAATACAATACATTCGATTAAGAATAAACAAGTATAGGGCCTCCCTGGTGGCGCAGCCGGTTGAGCGCAGTGCTGTGAAGCTGTCCACAGCCTCTGCAGTGCGTGTTTGATCCCGGCTGGCCACTGAGAATCCCACATGGCTCGGCAGACCTCTCCTATCTCACCCTTGGTCCCCTTAGCAGTGTATTTCTGTCATCTGCCTGTTCTGCTCCCTGTTCTGCCTCTGGTGAATCCTCTCACCCTCTGGTGCCTCTGGTCTGTACCCCAGCTCTTGGATAAAAATAAATAAATCTTTTAAAAAAAAAAAAGGAAGAAGAAGAAACAAGTATATTGTTATTCACTTAATTTTTTTGGCAATTCAAGAGGTCATAACACTGTTAGGGGGAAAGGATGAACACCACCCCCAACTTCCTGCCCCAACACACAGAGAAACAAATGCAAGTGCTACTTTTCCAGTTTTAAAATAAGTCATAATGAAAAATGTTTTCCTTGCCTTCTAATTTCACCATTTCTTACAGGCCTTGATAAAGTAAAGACTATACACTTTGCAAATAATGTTCAAAATTATGAGACTTCACTGAAAGGTCCATGCAGTAGGCCGGAATGCAAAAGCCCACCAGGAAGTCCACCTGGGGACAGGAATGCGGAAGCCTGCCTAGAAAATTCAGACAATAAGCCTCTCCCGCCCTACAAATCTTTTCATGCCCTACAAACTTCGCGCCAAACCCCCCAATCCCCACAAGCCCTTGCAAACCTAGTTTCCCACCTGACCTCTCCTCACCCTATAAAAGCCTTCATCCGCCTGGCAAAGTGAGCGACTTTACCAACCCCCACCTTGGGTCCATGAATTCCACCCCAGGGCACATAAATTTTCCCCACCTTTAAGAAATTTAGCCTGGCTCTCTCCTTTTCTTTACCGCACTGAACCTTTCATTCACAACTGTCATTTTGAATGGAGATTTTTCATTAACTTCATATACATCTGTCATTATGGTCACTGCTGGGGAAAGAATTGGGTTTTGGAGCCAGGAGCTTTAAAAATGTTCAAAGATTTGATAGAAAGACTACCACTGTCGATAGCATGTAAAAACTAAACATTTTCAATAGGTGGTTATATTTTCAGGAAATTGGGGCAGTTTAGATTTTGGAGATAAGCAAAGGAGTAGTTTCTTATAAGTAAAAGATCCAGGAGCTTATACTTATCATCCTTGCTAATTCTACTTCCTATCAATTCTCAGATATTTTAGTGTTTCCCATAGCAGTAGTGTAAGAGAAGTGGTACATATGCCTGAAATAAATTTGAATTCTTTTATAAGGAGCAAAAGACCAAGGAAAGGAAAGGCATTAAGACCTATTTCCTGAATCTCATTGTAAAAACACTGATTTACTTTAATCTATACATACTAAATTAGTGCTTGCTTATTTTGTTGTCTGTACCATGTACCCCTCAAATGCACAGATAATATAAGATTTGAATTTGGTAAGCATCCATGTATGTTATGATAACAAAGCACACGTCTTAAAAATTATCACATTGTTATCACATTGTTTTCATGCACGTGCATTTGATTTAAATGTGATTTGTATATGCTTTAAAGATTTGAAGGAAAAGTCTTTTTTCCTATCCTACCTCAAGTTTGAACTCTAAACAGTTATTTATGTATTAAAACATAAAACATCCAATTTTGCCAAATGCTGCATGCTTAAATACAAATTATTCAGGGTCCCTGACCTCAAGAGTCATCCTGTCCACTGAAAGAAAATGAAAGTTTTATAACTATCTAATAAAAGACAAGTTGGAAGTATATTTTAATACCTAATGTATAGTGAATGCTTAGTGTGTTCCTAGGGACTGTATATACAACTAATATTTGCAATAGCTTTATGAGTTAAGTACAATCATGATAGCCATTAACACTAATGAGGAATTGGGTTAATAGGGTTAAGAACATCGTGAAATCAGGGAATGTTCAAGAGTTAACTGTAACTGATACTTAGGTTATAGTTTATTGTGTTATAGAATAGATAACTTTTTTTTTTTTTTTTGCATAGGCTGGCTAAAATAGCTGATATTGTGCTCTCTCTTTCAGTCTCTATTTTCACCAGGAATTTATAACCTGCTAGTCCACTCTCCTGATACATTATTCTGTTTATTATGGCCTGGGGATGATGGAGATAGATAAACTCTTGAAGAGCTGGGTCCAAAACTCCTCTAATAAAATAGGTACGTAGGAGAAGCAAACAACCCACTGTATCCCCTCCTAAAGACAGCATCCAAAAGAGAGATTTCAAAACTGGTTAACTGCAGAGAGAAGAATAAAGCCACAGGGATGTCAAACCTTCGTGTTACATTTGAAGCTATAGCCCCTAGCATAGGAATCCAGCAGTGCTTTTGGCCTTAATCCATGTCCTCTTTCTTTATTCATGGTGATGGCAGGGAGAGGTTGCCTGAGCTTTCTTTGGTGCCTGGAAATAGATAATGATCCTTCAATGGGAGCACATAAAATAGGCACCTAACCAGATACTAAAAGGTTGGGTGATGGAATTTATTTAAGCAATTGCTGATTTTTTTCTCTAATTTTTAGTCAGTACTGATGGAGGCCATGAGTAGAAAATTTAGGAGGCAGCATAAAAACAGAAACAGGAAGTGAGAGTAGAAATGATTAACATAGTTGTTAAGCCAGCTATAGAAATGAAAACTCCCAAGCCTCCAACTGCTGTAACAAATATCAGATGCTATTGAAAAGTATCCAGAGGCGGGCCTCCCCGGTGGCACAGCGGTAGAGCGCTGGGTTGCGAAGCTGCCTGTGGCCTCTGCGGCGCCGGTTCAATCCCCGGCTGCTCCCCGGCCACCGGAGGAGGATCCCACATGGCGCGCAGACCTCTCCTGCCGCCCGCTGCTCCCCTCAGCAGTGTACTTTGGTCCTTCTGCCTGCTCTGCTCCCCGCTCTGGCTCTGGTGAATTCTCTCACCCTCCCGCGCTTCTGACTGTACCCAGTGCATGTGTAAACAAAAAACAAACAAACAAGCAAACAAATAAAGAAAAACATGCCTCTATTAAAAAAATAAATAAATAAATCCCTTTATTAAAAAAAAAAAAAAAAAAAAAGAAAAGTATCCAGAGGCACAGACCAGAGGTGAGAATATGGAGATTGAGGGCCATTGTAGAGAATCACTACTCTACAAGTCAACCTAGACACACCCTAGAAATAATTGGTTTAATAATAGATAACAAATCTTCAAGGGAATGAACCCTTCTCCAAAAGAACACAAAGTCTGGACAGTTTCTGGGCTCTCCTGCCTGTTACAGGGCAGGGTAAGGGGCGCCCCAAGACCCCCAAACCTGCCAGCTCAAAATAGGTTTTGCCACTCACAGCATCAAAACATCAATAGGTTTTGCCACTCACAGCATCAAATAGGTTTTGCCACTCACAGCATCAAATAGGTTTTGCCACTCACAGCATCAAGGTTTTGCCACTCACAGCATCAAGGTTTTGCCACTCACAGCATAAGAAATTTAATGGAAAAGAACTTTAAGACAATTAGTGTGCAGGGCCTCCCTGGTGGCGCAAGGGGTTAAGCACCACACTATGAAGTAATCTGCAGCCTCTGTAGCATGAGTTCAATACCCGGCTGGCCAGGGAGCAACCCACATGTCGAGGCAGACCTCCCCTGTCTTGCCCGCTGCTCCCCTCAGCAGTGTATTTCAGTCAGTCTGCCTGTTCTGTTCTCTGATCTGTCTCAGGTGAATCCTTTTTCAACCTGTCCAGGACCAAAAAGCAAGTGTAGCTTCTTCACATGTCTCTCTGCTCCAATTGCCTCCTCTGGGTATCCTTGGTCTCCAACCTTCTTTCCTACCTTCCCCAGTCTCCTCTCAAGCTTCTTCTCTTTCCTGCTCAGCCCCACCCTCTCTTGGGTGGGGCAGGGAACCTGGAACCTCCCCTTTTCCTGGGGACCACCATCTTACACTTCTTTTCACAAACCTTTTCCCTTTGCAAACTGCAAAGGCAGTTCTTCCAGCCCTCTCTTGTCTGTGCAAGCGTCTTCTCCTTCCTTCCTTTCTTCCTTTCTTCCTTTCTTTTTTCTTTCTTTAAATATATATATATATATATATATATAACAAGCCTGCCTTTTTGGATATACCAAAAGTCTTTGCCTCGTGGGGAAACTTGCTGTGTGCTGCTGAAATGGGAAATCTGCTAAAACTTTTCTCAAAGGTAACAAACAGTATGGCGATCCTGTCTAATAATAAGTTTTCTGATCAGTAGTTTTTAATACTCAACTTAGTTCTGACAGATCATATTTGTTTTATTTCTGTTTTGTTGTGTTTCCAAATCTGATTCTAATGATGGCCTTTTCACTGGAAGAATAATTCAGTCTTAAAGCCACTAAATTTTACAAACCTGAAAATATTGCTGAATTAGTCAGGAATCCACATTTGCAAGTAGAAGAAGCCCAACTCAAATTATTTAAATAAGAATGGATACTGTATTAATTTACATATGAAGAAGGAACCTAGAGGGATGTTACCAGCATTAGTCTCATTTGCTCTTTTTCTTGGCTCTGCTTTTCTCCACTTTGACTTTATTCTCAAGTGGGTTGTCTCCATCTGATGGCAAAGATGGAAATGAAAACATCAGGCATACATGATCTTCAGCACAAACTGGTTTAAATAATAAATGAACTGGCTCACATAACAGCTAGAAGCCCAGATGTTGTGCAGTTTTGGACACGATCTGCTCAATGTCTCTGGTTCTCTCACCTGTCTTTGTATGTCACTGGTTCCTGTCGTGGTGCTAGGTCACATGATGAACATCAACCAGAATGTGAGAAAAAAATCTTTCCTCTTGATTGTTGAAAAGCATTCAACACGATCTGTGTCTGTTCTGTGAGAACCAACTTAGATTATCACCCATCCTAGAGCCAATATCTAGGACAAGAGGGATAGGAGCTCAACTGATTGCTTACCCTGATCAGACCCACTTCTAGTGTTGGGGATTGCATCATTTCCACCCAAGCTAAATGGTTGTCATATAATGAGAGACAGGTGAGATGAGCACTAGAAAAGGTAGTAATCCTATTCACAGAGGGACAGAATGTATCTTCTCTAAAGTTCCTAAGACCCCTGGGATGTGGTGCTTGTTTTCCATTGGGAGAATTGCATTGGCTGACTCAAGTCACAGACTCATCTGACCCCACTGAACTACAATTGAAGAATGAGTAGGTCTCCACAGGCAGAGAGCAAACTGTGTGTCAAAATATACTATAAGATCACATCTCCAATTGCCCTATTTTATATTCTGAATGTAGGTTAGTCTTGTCTATTTCCATGGACACACAAACTAGAAAAATTACATTTTGGAATTCTTAAACACTAACAGCTGAATTTTTATTTAGAGTATGAAAAGATTAGATAATGGTTTCTTTCCAATGGGAGGAGAAAATTGAGATTTATAGCAATAACATTTCTTACACAGGAAGAAGCAATATCTATTTTTCTGGAAATGAAGGCTGCAAGTGAATAAATCATGTTTTAGGAGAAATTGGTAGAAAAAGATAGTTTCTTTCAATCCTTTTATAAAAAGTAAGAATTAGCATGACTTTTAAAGGACAGAAATATACAGTGGCTTTATCCAAGACTTAGTTCTAGTAAAAGGACACCCAGAGTAGTCTCCAGGATTCAAGAGACTATGTATTTTCTACTTCTCCTAAACTAGAAAAAAAATAGCAAGAATAATTTAATCCTGACTATATTTTTTAAATATTTTATTGCCTTGCTTGCATCTTCATTGTGTATCTTTATTTTTTTTAAAGATTTATTTATTTATGCATACAAGAACTGGGACACAGGCCAGAGGTGGGGGTGGAAGGGTAAGAGGATTCACCAGAGACTATGTGGGGAACAGAACAGGCAGACTGACTGAAATACACTGCTGAGGGGAGTAGCAGGTGATACAGGAGAGGTCTGATGCGCCAAGTGGGTAGGTAGCTTCTTGGCTGGCTGGGGATCGAACTTGTGCTGCAAAGGCTGCAGATAGCTTCGCAGTGCAGTGCTTAACCCCTTGAGCCACCAGGGAGGCCCCATTGTGTATTTTTAAAGTTAAAGTTGAAGCATTAAATTTTTGTAAAAGTTTCAGACTCAAGTATAGACTTCCAGGGAAGGATCAAAGTTTTGAGATGCAATTTAAGAAGATTGCTAAATAAAATACTTCCAAGGTAACCTGCCTTTGATTTATCTTTTCTATTAAAGATTAATAGTTAGAAATGTCAAAACATCCCAGACAGGAGAAAACGTAAGTCTTGCGGAGCTACTCTGTATATTTATATATAATGAGCTTCTAGTGTGCTGTCAGGATGCAGTGTGGAGCTGAAGGCTGAGAGATAGTGCCCTACCTCCCAAGCTTCTACTTCTCCAAGTGGGTGTGGCAGGTGGTGGGAAGTTCAAACAGCTGATAATACACTTACCTGATATTTGTTGATTCTCTTTCTTTTGTTACTGTTCTCCAATAGTATTTTTTTCTCCTTCAGGTATGATTTTTATTTGTGTAGAGAACAGAGAGATGAGACGTTTTGCCAGCAGACATTTGGTGCTGTGAATACATAGTAGTGATTTAAGGAAGTTGCTGGCTGATTTTCTATCTCTAGTGGAGGAGGTAAATTAAATGCAGGAGAAAAGAAAAGATTAGATAAACTGTTCTGTTTTTTATGCTGTCTGGTAAGAAATCTTGTAGGACATTCCACATCTGAAAGAAAGAACTCAGCTGTCATTATTGAAAATAGCATATAACAAATACATTTGGGATAATTTTAAAATTAGTTTTAGAAAGAATATTGGGATTGGATGTCACGTAAATTGAATATGTTCTTCCAAAGGATCTTGCTGATTTAGAAGACATGTGCTAGCTCCTTTGGGAAGATATATAATATCTCTGCCTTCAAAGAGCTGATAGTCTCAGTAAATAGACAGGTATGTAACATGCAATAAAAAACACAAAAGAAGAAATAATAAATGGCGAGTCTTTTAATTAGTTATTTTCATTTCCAGCCATAGAAACTCATGGGGGATTTTCATTATAATTCATGTAATAACACAAAAGGGGATTTCATAATGTTCCAGGATAAATATCTATGCTATGGTATCATAGGAATGTAAGAGCCAAGGCAAAATGGAAGCTCATCCTGGATTCAAGACACTGGTAGAATTTGTGATTACTAGAAAGGAAGGGGTTTAGAGGGAGGGTAAATTGGGTAAAAGGGTTAATTGTATGGAATGATGGAATTGTTCTTTCAGTGGTGAGCTTAACAAAGTATATTTACATGTTGATTCTTAATGATATGCACAGGAAACTTATATACTGTACAATGCACTGTTACTGCAATAAACTTAAGAAAAAGGCCACTGGTATGATCCCTGACCCAGTGCTTTACCATTAATATGATTTAGCTACTCTGGTAGTTATTTTTCTGTCTGTGGTCCTTTCTGTCCCCCTTCCTTCTAGAGTTCAAATTTAGATTCCTGAGTGAGAATCTCTTTGACTTAGCTAATAAGTCAAACCTCACCTAGCCCTTCACCAAAAGGTGGATAAACTGGATGTTTTTTGGAGTTGGGGGAAGGCTGAGTGATCCTCTTTCTCCTTCAGTGTGAGTGTAGTTCACAGGGTTTTGTGAGTGTAGGGCAGAGGGCACCATAACTAACATGAAAACAACAGTAAACATATTGCTAATAAATGCTCTGGTTGATCAAAGAAGAGAGTACTTGGACTTGATAGCCTAGTGAAATATACTTACAAAAAGGGAATTTTTTTTAATTATTTATTTTTTACAGCAAAAAGGGATTTGAACTCTGCCCTGAATAGTGAGCATGGATATAGTTGTAGAGAGGAAGAGGGAAGGACTCTAATATAAAGAGTATGTATATATAAAGTTTGTGCCACCTGAATGTTAACTACAAAACAACTTTTATTTTTACCCATTGTAACTGGGGCAAATTTTTAATATAACTTAAAAAAAAATGACCGTGAGCTAAAAACCGCGAAATTAAATTAGTCTGATTAAGAACTTATTTTCTCGTTGTGGAGATAAAGCGAGGAACAGTTATTCCCCCCGCTAATTGAGTGGGGCTTTATAGAGAGATGTGATCTCAAAGTGACGGCAGGCATTGCTGAGTATTACCAGTAGAATCCTAGCACAGGAGAGTTAGGAAGTAGTTTGTTACCATTCTCATAAAAGTACAGATCAATTTCACTTGCTTTTCTGTCCACTGGTAGAAAACCTTTTACCAACAGCTTTATACTAGCCTGTTATGGTTAGTCCAAGAACCAATATGGAAACTATTTGATTTCTATCCCGGATAAAAAAATTTTAGATCAAGAATTGATTTGCCCAAGTAGGAGCAATTGTTCACTCTAGAACAAATCAACTGTGGCAGAGAGTTGAGTCATATTTTAGAAATCAGGCATCTCTCTTCACAAATTTGTGGTTGGTGGCTTGACTGAACAATACTGAACAGAGACACAAAAATTGTTCATTTGGGTGATCTCTCTTTTTTTTTTTTAAGATTTATTTATTTATTTATACAAGCACTGGGTACAGTCAGAAGCGTGGGAAGGTGAGAGAATTCACCAGAGCCAGAGTGGAGAACAGAGCAGGCAGACTGACGAAATACACTGCTGAGGGGAGCAGCGGGCATGGCAGGAGAAGGTCTGAGCGCCATGTGGGACCCTCGCCAGAGGGAGAGGAACAAACCAGCACTGCAGAGGCTGTGGGCAGCTTCACAGCCCAGCGCTCAACCGCTGTGCCACCAGGGAGGCCCTGTTTTGGTGATCTCTTACATTTGGGGAAATATCAAGCCTCTCTTCTTGCATGAGGTTTAGTTTCAACTTTCCTTCCCTCAAAGTCTGAGCTGTTGTTGTGTTTAGCTCAAAGCTCTCTAGGATTTAATACTGAAGAAAGTTTGTGAGGGAGCCTATGCTGTGATTTTGGCTGGTTCTACATGTTAGCCAGGAATGTAGGATCTCCCAGGCTCCACAAAGAAACCACTGTATATTTGTTCTTTGAAAAGACTTTTTAGTGACCTCTGGTATATATTGGAAACTGGGCAAGATTCTTCATGATTCCTGGACAATTCTATTGCCTTCAGTTCTTCACCCCCTCTGTGCATCTGTGCCATTTGCCATGAGACATCACATTCTTCCTGCTGCAAAAGCAAAGTATATTTCCTCATTCTGTTACCAGAATGCCAGTCAGTGTCAGTTCCCTTGGCCAATAAAAGGAAACAGAATTTGAGACAAGGAAAGTAGTTCAATTTGGTGACAAATGGAGTAGGGCGACAGAGTAGTGTCTGAAATACTACCTTTCTGCTCTTTGGCAGAGTGCAGGGGTATTCATCTAGAGTTATAAGGGGGTAGGGGAGAGGAGTGGGAAAGGATCAGGTTGACACCAGCTTGCTTTCTTTATCACCTGGTAGTCAGCAATTCCACTGTTATTGTCTTAGTGATGCTTTTTCCCTTTGGAATGTAAAAAACAAAGTTTGTTAAGCCTAAAGGGTAAATAAAGCAAGGAAATGAGGGAGCTTATCTGGCAGGACAGAGAAAGACATATGCGTCCTTGCTACATCAATTCTTTCTTTTGGATTTTGATATGTGACTTACTTTGGCCAATAGGAAGCAGTAGAAGCGGTAGTATGCCACAGCTGAGCTTAGGTCACGAGTACTCCCATGTTTTTTTGTATACTTCTGCATTTCCATGGCAAGAGCAAGCCTCATCCAACTTGTTGGACCCAAGAAAATAATGAGAGCCATGCAGAGCATAAGTGCCCCAGCTGGTGCCCTATATAGACCGTCTATTACAGCAACCTCTAGTCAGCCCACTCATGCAGGAAATAAATAAATGTTACTGACATATAAAAGTTCTTTCTTTCATAGCCAGGGCTAACTGAAACAGGCAGATTTCCTCCAAATGAGTCTGTAGATATGGTAGCTTTAACTGGAATAGGGCTGTGGGCCTGACATATAGCCAAAATACTGACTTCCCTCCAGCAAAGTGGTGGTTCTTAAATGCCTGAGTCAAAGAGACTAATCAAATGAAAAGCTCCAAAAAGAATAACATATCCCTTTACATGAGTACATATACAAAAATTTCAGACTTTGCTGCTCTACGCCCTGAATATGACCAACAAATACAATGTCGTGTTTAGAAAACCAGGCATAGAATTGTAAGGGAAGGAGTCCTAGACATCTACTGTAAGGACAAATCTATTTGTAGCTGAGGCTTTCGCACACCTTTTCACAAATACAATGTCAACTCATGAAGAGCTGTGGAAAATGCAGGACAACATAGATATTTGACAGGTTTATGAAGTCCACGTGAAGTATCAGATGTGACTAGGGGCCTCCCTGGTGGCACAGCACTGTGAAGCTATCACTGTACAGTACGAGTTCAAGCCCCAGCCAGGAAGCCAACCCACATGGCATAGCAGACCTCTCCTGTCTTGCCAGAGGCTCCCCTCAGCAGCGTATTCCAGTTGATCCTCCTGTTCTGCTCCCCATTCTGTCTCTGGTGAATCCTCTCAGCTCCCCCCCCACCTCTGGCCTGTACCCCAGTTCTTGTATGCATAAATAAATAAATCTTAAAAAAAAAATTTCCTCTGGGAAAGGATCTTGGCTTATGAGGTTGACTGAGAATGTTAGTATGACTGTTACAGTATCCTGGAGAAAGTTGAGAACACAGGCACTTTACACATTCAGGTCTTATAGAACAGAATGACCACTATTAGTGCATTTGGGATATTTATAAGCGTGACAATCACTATTACAATTTGCCTCTCACAAGCCATACAATCATCTTAACTTGATTTTGTTTAAATAACATGTTCTTTTAATACTATATGGTTATGTTGTCAAGGAAAGGAGAGGCATAGGTGAAAAGCTTCCTAAAATGTAGAATGAGATTTCCATGGCACAAAGTGTAGCTCAAATCTACAGAGGTGTGTGGCACTCAGCTATATTCTTAAAGAGAGAAAATGTTAAACATTGTCTCTGTCTTGCATGTGTTTAACTCTCTAGTTGAAGAGATAAAATTCTTATATAAGGACAGTTTATTACCTACTAAAAAATGTTAACTGGAGGACGAACTTTCCAGAAAAGTCTTATTCTATAAAAATCTGTTAGAATAATATTTAGGGGCCTCCCCGGTGGTGGAGCAGCTTGAGTGCAGCGCTGTGAGGCTGTCCACAGCCTCTGCAGCACAGGTTCGAAAAAAGAAGTCTTAAAAAAAAAAAAGAATAATATTTAGTACAAAAGAAGTAAGGTTATTACAACAGAACTTATTTTTTTCCTCTTTCTAAATTGGTAAATATATTAGAAACAGTAAACTGTATTATAGTCTAGGACAAACTGCATTATTAATTCTTTAAAATCTTTTTAATTTATGAATAGACTATAGCAATCTGGTCAAATAAATGAAGACTCATAGGTATGAATCAGATAATCAAACATTATTTTTCTTAATCTATTAAAATTTTATGACCATATTCATAATTTTATCTGAAAATGTTAAGCTTATAGTAGTGTAGAAAGAACATCATCCTTAAGATGTTGGCTCTGAAAATTGTAGACTTTAAGAACCAATTCTGGCCTTTATGAAATGGATAAAGTTCCTTGGTTCTTTTTATATTGTTTATATATAGTATAATATACCACTAGAGTAGTGTCTATTCTTCAGACATATAAATAACAAATACTACTATAATAACTACCTTTAAATGAGTTTTTAATTGGTTTGATGACTATAGTAGCAATTCCCAAAATATGCTAGCTTTGTTTACTTCCAATTTTATTCAGCATATGGGCATAGGAAAGCATTAGCATTTTCCAATTCCAAGGATGAATGTGTTTAATGTTAAAATAACTCAGAACAGTTTTATGTTTTTCATCATGAAGTTCAGCAAGAAATATAAATACAGAAACTTGAGTCTGCTGCTGTTATTATCTATAAATTGGTCAACTTTTCAAGGATGTGATCCTGGAGATCTTGTGAACCAGCTATTTGCGCTTCCTTTAAACATCAGCTAAATTGAGCACATGATGTAATATTATATCCAACAATAAGTCAGTTATTTGAAAACAATCATTCTGGGCAGACTTTTTATTTTAAGTTAATAAAGACTTATTAAGAGCAATGGTTTTTTTTTTAAGATTTTATTTATTTATTTATTTATTTATTTATTATTTATTTATTTATTTATACGAGCACTGGGTACAGTCAGAAGTGCGGGAGGATGAGAGAATTCACCAGAGCCAGAGCGGGGAGCAGAGCAGGCAGAAGGACCGAAGTACACTGCTGAGGGGAGCAGCGGGCGGCAGAAGAGGTCTGCGCACCATGTGGGACCCTCCTCCGGTGGCCGGGGAGCAGCCCGGGATCGAACCAGAGGCTGCGGGCAGCTTCGCAACCCAGCGCTCAACCGCTGCGCCACTGGGGAGGCCCCAGACATATTTTTACCTCAATTTTATCCATCATCAATTCAGAATCTACCTTTTCTGCAGGGTAGCGACTGTAGTGATTGAGGCCATACCTGGTAGTGAACCATCAGAAAATGACAGGACTTTGGTCTGCGTAAAGCTCACACTGCTAGCCTGCTAGAAAAATAACTTTCATCATGTATATCTCATGTGAACTTAATTTTAACTTTGGGAACTTATTCAGCTGAGTGGTGGAAACTCTATCACTTTGGGGCTATATGTTCTTTTCTGTGTGGTGACTCTAAGGTTCATGGGGCTTGTAAAATGTTAAGGCATGTGGGGTTGGGCTAAAGGGAGAATATGGCATGGATCCTTCTCCAGCAGTCCTGGCATCTTCTGGGACAATACCTTTATCATATGCTCTTTAGTTGTCTATCAGGCATAAAACACTTGTGAATTTTTCAGTTTTTCTTGATGATATGATTCTTTCAACTTTAGTCCATATATTTGTTGGAAACAAATTTCAAAGCCAAGCAGAGCAGAAGTTTGTAAAGTTTATCTCTTTTCCATTCAGTCTTCAGGTGGAAGTTTTCTTGGGTGAAGGCTACTGTAGATGTGGAAGAACATCTTTGGTTGCCTGTAAAAGCTAAATTGACCTTTCCAGCAGCTATTTCACTTCAACCCAGTAACCACAATTTAATTCAAGCTGTGTGAAGGGGAGAGTCTGCTGTAAAGCTGGATAACTCTGTTCCTCTACTGTCCTTTGAAGTGTTGGTTTTGCCTTTTGGTAGGGCTTTTGCTGTGCACATTTACAGAGATGAATACAAGGGTCTCTGTCAAGTACCACAGCAACTTAAGAGATTGCAGGTATAGGCAATGTTTGAACCGGAAGCCAGGTGTCTTGAAATTGTATTTTTGTATATGAGACCCTCTGTGGAGTAGGGAGAATGAGATAGAGTGAATCGGACAAAGGGGTTGGTACAGGAGACAGAGGGATTAAACCAAGGCTTTCCTAATATGATGGGGAAAACTGAGCGAATTATATATACTTTTTGCTGTATTTATAATTTAAGAAAATTTCCAGGAATGTCCAATACTGTATAGGGGACAGTGAAAGTGTCTCTCTTGTACATTAAGGATGAAGTTATAACCAAGATAACTACAAATACATCAATAACCTTTAAAAATAAAAAAATTCCACATCTATTAATCATTTTTGAAAGACAGGTAAAATGGTGACAAATTCATTGCAAGATTTTTAATTGAGGAAAGACTGAGGCAAACATATATATCCAAGAAATATGTAAGTGATGAGAAAGTTTCTAAAATATGGTTATATGCATATATAATAGAAGATTGCACATGCATTAAAATGTTTACTAATGTTTTTTATTTTTATTTATTTATTATGCATACAAGAGTTAGGTGTAGGCCAGAGGTGCGGGGGTGGGGTGGTGGTGAGAGAATTCACCAGAGACAGAGTGGGGAGCAGAAGAGGGAGATCTACTGAAATACACTGCTGAGGAGAGCAGCTGGCGAGACAGGAGATGTCTGCTGTGCCATGTGGGTTAGCTCGCTGGTTGGGGATCAAACCTGTGGGTTCCTTCCCTGGCCAGGGATTGAACTCATGCTGCAGTGGCTGCGGATAGCTTCATAATGCTGAAACTGAACCCCATGTGCCACCAGGGAGGCCCCTAGAAATGCTTTTTAATAACAAGAGAAAATCTTTCTGATTACTGACTTAAAATGTATCTTACAAATTAAATGTATTTTTTTAAGATTTATTTATTTATTTTTATACAAGAAACCGGGGTACAGCCCAGATGCGAAGGAGGGTGAGAGGATTCACCAGAGACAGAGTGGGGAACAGAACAGGCAGATTGACTGAAATACACTGCTGAGGGGAGCAGCGGGCAAGACAGGAGAGGTCTGCCGCTCCATGCAGAGGCTGCAGACAGCTCCACAGCTCCGGGCTCAACTGCCTATGCCACCAGGGGAGGCCCTTACAAATTAAATGTATTATATGACTTTGTGCACAATTATGTATTATAAATACAGGACTTATGTCAACATGAAAAGAGTGTTGCTTCTCAGTGGTAGGTGCTTCTTTTCCTACCTTCTCATACTAAATATCAGCATAATTTTAGTCCATGACTCTATGCAGGGAGTATATTCCATAGCATCAACCTCAAACATAAAATACTACATCGCACTAATAGATGATGATGATTGAATGAGGTTCGGCACAGTATATAGTCTTATTTCCCACCCGTCCAACCTCCTTTCTGTCAAATGATTTCTTTAAGAAATCTTACAGCTTTTATGTTAAGAAAAATGTTTTTTAATTGTTTAAAATTATTGTTAAAAAATTAACAGAAATGATGAAATCTAGTCTCCAATAGGGGATTTCTGAGTAAAGTGTGTTCTTGAGACCAGCAAAATCAGCATATCCAGGAAACTTGTTAGAAATACAGATTCTTGAGGCCCTCCAGAGACCTAATCAGAATCTGCTTAATCAAAAACTCTGGAAATGAGGCCTAGCAATTGGAGCTTCAACAAGGCTGTCACAATGATTCTGATGCACTCTCAAGTGGAGAGCCACTGACCTGAAGCAAACTATGGGCACATCCTAAATCTACTCACCTATTGTCTACAAAGTGTTATTGAAACACAGACTTTCCCATTGCCCATAGCTGGTTTTTGACAACAATAGCTGAGTTGAATAGTTTTAATAGAGACTGTAGGTCCCACAAAATTTTAAAATGTTTACTTCCTTATCCTTTACAGAAAGTTTACCCAATCCTTGGTCTAAAGGATAGACACCTCTTGAATTTCAGCGCATACATATTTTGTTGTTCATTGAAGGTGTAGAATGTATCTTAATAATTTAACCCATAACAGCTGTTTCATGATATGGTATATGTGAACTTACAGCTTTAATTGAATATGCTGATGTGGATTTCATTAACATGGAGCTTTTTTTTTTGGAATATGGAATGACCATTAAGTTAATACTATATTAACTTCTATTCTAAAAATAAATGTGAAGTCAAAGGAAAAAAAAATTCTTAAAAATGAAAAGAAATCATTAAGTCTTATATACTGCTATGTTAGAATGAGACAAAATAAATATAAAGGGTTCCACCTACTGGCAGAAATAAAAAATAACTATAGGCTAAAATATGCACTTTAAAAATTACCTTATAAACAAAAAAATGAAAGTCATAGAAATTTAGACTATAAGGATAATCATCTAGATCTTTTATTTTAAAAAAGAAATTGATATAGAACATGAAAATAAAGTAAAAAAAACTATTTTTAAAATATTACACAAGGCATATAGATAATAAACTTTTTTTTATTGTAAGCTTTGTGTAGGCAGGATATTCCCCTCAGTAAGTAAGGTGTTAATCAAACATGCATAAATAATTTTCATATGATTTAGAGTTGCATGAAACACTAAATAGCTGTGGAAAGTTTTGTGTTTTTAATATAAAGAAGTACAAATTTAGGTTTTGAATTTATAAAACATGAGTTTAGTAATAATTTTACTCCTCAAATGGAAATTCTTCTTTGAAGAATTTAATATAAATGTCATAACACATTTTATTTCTTAGAAAGATAAATGTCATTCAGAATAAGCTCTGTTATGCTGGGTTTAAAAAATAAAAGCCCAAATCTCAGTGGCTTACAACAACAAAGGTTGTTTTCTTGTTCACATCCCTCCTGACTTGCAGTAGCTCTGCTCCATGTGTGTCTTACATTTTGGGAGCCAGACTGCTGAAACACCCTGTATCTGAAACATACCTGCCCATTCTAACATAGAGAAGAGATTTGGCTAATCAAACACAGATTTTTTTCCTTTTTTATCATAGCTTTAGCCACGTATAATTTCCATACCATACATTCACTCAGCCCAAGTGTACAAATCAGTGATTTTTGGTAAATTTACAGAGTTGTGCAATTAATCATGTGTTCTAAAGAAATTCAGTGACTATTTCGTTTCCAGCATACCCAAAACATTTCCAGTGCTTATTTGCACTGAATCCCCATTGTTACCCCCTGGCCTAGACAGTAATTAATTTGCTTTCTGTCTTTTACAGATATTCTATATACACTATGTAATCTTGTGTGTCTTTTCAAGTTCTGTAGCATGTATCTATAGTTTGTTTCCACTTATTGCTGAATAATTTTCTTTTGTATGGATATATGACATTTTACCCATTAACCAGTTGATAGACTTTCCTGTTATTTCAAGATCTTGGTTACTACCTATAAAGATGCTATGTACGTTCACACACAAAATTTTTGTGGACACTTGTTGTAATTTGTCTTGGGTAGATACTTAGGAATATTTACTGATTAATATGAAAAATTATGTTTAGTTTTTAAGAAACTGCCAAACTTTTACAAAATGACTTTTACAAATTACATTCCCACAAGCAACGTATGAGGGTTTGAATTTTTCAATATCTTTGTCAACAGTTTTATTTGTCTTTTTTTATTATAGCCATACAGTGAGGATAGAGAGTTATCTGGTTATACTTCTAATTTGCTTTTTAAAATTCAAATCATTAATTTGGTTAAGTGTGTTTTCATATTCGTATTAACCATATATTTGATGAAATATTTTTTCCAGTCCTTCAACATTTTTTTCTTTTTATTGAATTTTTAGAGTTATTTATATATTTTGTATGAAGTTGCTATTGCTGGTCTTTTTGATATCTCATTGTGGCTTTGACTTGCATTTCCTTGATGATAAGTGATGATGAGCATTTTTTCGTGTGCCTACTGGCTATCTGTATGTCTTCTTTAGAGAAGAGTCTATTTAACTTGCCATTTTGATTGGATTATTTGTCTACTTTTTGTTGACTTGTGTGAGTTCTTTATAAATCGTGGATAATAGCTCATTGTTTTCATGTATAATGTGCAAATATTTTCAGTAGGGTATCTTTTTGTTTTAATGATAGATTCTTTTGCTCTTCAGAAAGTTATTAGTTTGATGTAGTCCCATTTGATTATTTTAGCTTTTGTTTCCCTTGCTGTTGGAGTCTAATCTCCAAAGCCATCCCTGAAGCTAATGTTTTTGGAGTGTTTTGCCTGTGTTTTATGTGTATGTTATGGTTTCAGGACTTACCGTCAAGTCTCTGATACATTTTGAATTAATTTTTGTATAAGATATGAGATAGTGGTTTAATTTCATTTTTTTGTATGTGGCTGTCCAGTTTTCTCAATATCATTGTTGAACAGACTTTTTTCCTCCATCATTTACCCTTGGGTTCTTTGTCAGAAATTAAGTGTCTATATAAGTGTGGGTTTATTTCTGGGTTCTCAGTTTTATTCCATTGATCTGTGTGTCAGTTTTTATTCTAATACAACACTGATTTGATCATTATAGATTTACACTATAGCTTGAAATCTGGGAGTATTATACCTCCATTCTTTTTTTTTTGTCAGGTTTTCTTTGGTTATTCAAGGTCTTTTGTGGTTCCATATAAATTTCAGTAATGTTTGCTCTCTTTCTTTGAAGAATAACATTGAAACTTTGATAGGGATTGTGTTGAATCTATATATTGCTTTAGGTAAGTTGGTAATATTCACAATAAAAATATTTTCAATCTATGCACAAAGAATATCTTTCCATTTGTGTGTGTGTCCTCTATTTCTTCTTTTTTAAAGATTTATTTATTTATGCATACAAGAACTGGGGTACATGATGAGTTTTTTTCAGGGTCCTTGGGTTCACTCTGGGAAAGGTTTTACCAGGGCTCCCGTTTCAGCGCACGTGGTGAGTTTCCCAGGTGAGTTTCTCCACAAAACAGAGACATTAGTTATATTTAAAGAGCAGCTTTACTAGGGAAAGGGACAGAAGGAATAAAGGACACTTGCATAGATACAAGAGGGCAGGAAGAGCAGCCCCAAAAGGGGCAGGTTTGCTGAAAGAGGCCTGCATGGTTGCAGGTGGGTGGCCTTGGGAGAGCTGCCTCCGCTGAGATGTCAGTGAAGAGATGTCCTGGCATGGTACAGGTCACAGACAGGCAGGGAGGCTGCTGCAACGCAGAGGAGAGAGTTGGTGAAAAGAGGCACCTGCATAGTCACAGGTGGGCAGTGAGAGTGCTGCCCCCAGCCTGTGCAGAGACTGCACTGATATAATCCTCTTCTCTTTGAGAGGGGTCACTCTTGTGAGCCTTTAGTTTGTTGCTGATTTTGGATAACCATGCAGAATCCAAAAGGGACTGGAGATTCAAAGATGGGGAATGGAGATTCCAGGATGGGCTCAATCACTATATCTTTACCCTTGGGTCTGTGTTCTACTCCCTATAGCAGTCTGACCCTGCTTGGGTCTTATGCTTGTGGTAAGGCACTGGTGCCTAAGTATCACGACCTCTACAGCTAGGTTAATGGTCATGTTATTTCCCTCTACCCCCACCTCCTTTTGAGTCAGGTTCTGGTCTTGGGGTACCTCCTTTCCAGTTTTTTTATTCTTTTTCTCCATCAGTACAGGCCAAAGGTGTCGGGGTGAGACGATTCACCAGAGACAGAGCAGGAAAGGAATGGGCAGACGGACTGAAATACACTGCTGAGGGGAGCAGTGGGTGAGTCTCGAGAGGTCCGCTATGTCATGTGGGTAGCTCCCTGGCCAGGGATCGAATTTGTGCTGCAGTGGCTGTGGAAAGTCTCATAGTTTGCCTCTTAACCCTTTGCGCCACCAGGGAGGCCTTCTATTTCTTTTAATAATGTGCTATAGTTTTCATTGTACATGTGATTTATCTCCTTTGTTAAGTTAATTCCTAAGTATTTACTTCTTCTTGAGTCTATTGTAAATGCAATTGTTCTCTCTCTTTTTTTTTTTTTTTTTGGTGGGACCCTTTCTGGCGGCTGGGGAATGAACGGGCGCTACAGAGGCTGCGGGCAGCCTCAGCCTCACAGCCCAGAGCTCAACTGCTGCGCCACCAGGGGAGGCCCACAATTTGTCTCTTAAATTCTCTATCTTTTAGTTCATTGTCTCCATATGCAGACCAATTTATGCATATGCAACCAATTGTATGGTAATCCAACCAATTTCTGTATATTGATTTTGTAGTGTGCCACTACACTATATTAATTTATTATATCGAATACTAATTTATTGAAATCTTAAGGTTTTTTGGTGTATATGATTATGCCATCTGCAAAAAGATAGTTTCATTTCTTCTTTCTCACTTTGAATTATTATTATTATTTTTTATTTTTTTATTATTATTTTTAAAGATTTATTTTTACTTATGCAAGAGCTGGGGTACAGACCAGAGTCGCGGGAGAGTGAGAGGATTCACCAGAGACAGAGCAGGGAGCAGAACAGGCAGACAGACCGAAGGCACTGCTGAGGGGAGCATCAGGACAGACAGGAGAGGTCTGCCTCACCATGTGGGAATCTCCCCGGCCCGCAGAGAATGGAACTGGCGCTGCAGAGGCTGTGAACAGCTTCACAGCGCAGCGCTCAACCCGCTCTGCCACTGGGAAGGCCTTGAATTATTTTTTATATCTTTCACTTCTCTAATTGCTTTAGCTAGGACCTCCAATACTATGTTGCACAGTGCTGGTGAGAGAGGACATTCATGTCTTGTACCCGATTTTATTATTTTTTTAAAGATTTATTCATTTATGCATACAAGAACTGGAGTACAGGCCAGAGGTGGTGGGGGGATGAGAAGATTCACCAGAGACAGAGTGGGGTACAGTACAGGTGGATTGATTGAAATACACTGCTGAGGGGAGCAGCAGGCAAGAGACAGGAGAGGTCTGCTGCACCATGTAGGTAGCTCCCTGGCTGGGGAGCGAACTGGTGCTGCAGTGGCTCCTGATAGCTTCATAGTGCTGCGTCTTAAGCCTTTGTGTCACCAGGGCAGTCCCTGTACCTTTAATATATTGAGGCATGTTTCTTCTCTCTCTGTTTTTCAGAGTTTCATCATAAATAGTCATTAAAGCTTGTCAAATGCTTTCTCTGCATCTATTGATAGACGCATTTGATTTTTTTCTTCCTTGTTGATGTAGTGAATTACATTAATTGACTTGCAGATGGTAATCTATCCTTGCATCCCTGGAATAAATTCCACTTGGTCATGCTGTATGATTTTACTGATGTATTGCTGAATTTGGTTTTCTAAGATTTTGTTTAGGATATTTGCATCAATGAACATTAGGGATATTGGTCTGTGTTTTTCTTTATTTGTCATATTCTTGACTGCTTTTGGTAACAGAGTAATGCTGGCCACATAAAATATGTTCACTTCATTCCCTTTTCCTCAATCGTTTGGAAAGATTTTGAGAAGGGTAAATATTAGTTCATCTTAAAGAAGATCTCTCAAGAAGTTTTATACAGAGGGTTTTAAATACTTTAAAATATTATAAAGAGTATGTGTATTATTTCTATCTATATGTCATGAGTCAAAACAAATCACATTGTCATTCCTCTGTTCAACAAGGTCAGAATGTATAGTCCTCTCACAGTAGGAACATCATAGGGGTCATAGGAAGATCCTGACTTGGTTCCAATGGTTTCTGCTTTCTGGTGTTCTATACATGTCCTGAGTGAATCAGGGAACTCTTACTAGAAGAAATTGCATTTCACTTAAGACCTCAAGGATTTTAATTAGCTATGAGTGGGAAGAAAGAGAGTTAAAGATCATGAGAGGCAAAGTAAAGAGTCTATTTGAAGGTCATATGTAAAACAAACAATGTCCAGTGTGACTACAAATAGAAACCAAAGAGAAAAATGGTGAAATAAGTAGCTAGAGAGTTAGACTTGTGTCATATGCTTAAGGTTTTGCTAAGGGTTTTATTTTTTGTGCTAAGGAAATGGAAAATCATTGGGAATTTTAAAACTAGGGGTGGAATTGGTCAGATTAGCATATATAAAAAGGTTACTTTGATTTCTTTCAGAAAAATGAATTACGATGGAACTTGAAGATATCCTGGGAGAGAAGAAGCTTTGCAATAGATGAGATTATAAAAATTTAAATATAAAAGCCAGAACAGAGAGAAGATGAAAATTTGAGTTCTGGTTGCAACAGTGGAGGTTAAAGAGAAATAAACAAATAGAAGATGTTTTGGGGAAATCATGGGTCTGCTCTTTAGGTGAGATATTGTAAATGTAGTAGTAATTAAAAATCCAAACAATTGATTTGACCACCTTAAAAATTATTTTTACTTTTGTATCTAAGGAATTTTAAGCATATAAAGAAAAGAAAGTAGTTAAAATTTGTAAAAAAAAAAAAAAGAACATTGAAAACTAGGCAGAGAACACTAACAAGCTTTTTGTAAAACATGATTTATAAGTGGTCAATAAACATAACATTTAAAATTCAGGAATTATAATTGTTATCATAATTAAAGAACCTCTAGGCTTAAAAATAATGTAATGCTAATTTTAATTTCTAAAATAGGTAATCTAAAACATACAATGCTCATTGTTAAAAATAGTGATAATTTCCAGTATACTTGACTATACCCAGTAAAATACTCATCTTACAATTCTAATGAAAAGTTAATTCTGAACTGTTCTAATAGAGGGCATTTTGGCCATATATATGTATTGGGTTGTTGGAAAAATCATGATGTATTTTTTCTATGTTATTCAAGCAAAATATGTCATGACAATATAAAGAGATTTAAAAACATTTATACACTTTAACTCAAATCAATTCTAGGTGTTTAATCTAGGAATTTATCTGTGATGTGAATAACTGTTTATGTAATAAAGTAGTTTTCACAACATTACTTAGAATGGCAAGAAATCTAATAATATAAATGCCCAACAATAGGAGATGTTAAAATAATAGCTGATGTGAGATTTAATGATTTATTATTTAGAAATCTTTTGTTTGAAAGTGACAAAAGTCTAAGCACAAACTAGATTAAGTAAAAGAGAATTGTTGACTCATACAATTAGAAAAAAAAGAGAAAAGAAATAGGAATATTAGAGGCTGACATTAGACACAGCTGGATCCTAGTTGGGTCATATACTGAACAAATATTTCTTTCCATATCTCTATTTTCCTCAGTGTTGAATTATTTGCATTTAGCTGTCACTAAGTTGGACTTGGAGCTTCAAATTTACATTTTATAAGACCTCTGCCTCTTTTCTGTAGTCTGATCTTGTGTTATGTAACAAGGCTTCATGCAGCATCCCTGTAGCCTGAGATTTGATATATTTCATTGTGATATAGGTGGGATTAAGTCCATCTGAATCACATTAACCTAGAGTTGAGAGGGAAGACATATCAAATCAAAATTAGATACTTTAATCAGAATAAGAAGAAATGCATGGTGTGGTGGGTTTGCAAAAACAGTAGAGATTCTCGATAAAGATAGCATGTGTAGTTCCTTATCCAATATACAGTAGGGCTGCTCAAAGTGATACTTAATATTTTCAACATTTTAAAATTTAACAATGTCTGCCATTTATCTGTAGACAAGGGAACAACAGGGACTTATTTGCAGATGATTAAAAGTGTGATGTCTAAGTCTATTGGGGCTGCTATAGCAAAATAACATAGTTTGGGATGTTTATAAATAACCAAAATTTATTTCTCACAATCAGGAGGTTAGGAAGTTGAGGGCAATATGTTAGCTGTCTTCTCACTGTAATGTCATTCTTGAGGGCCCTTCATATCACCTCTGAATGACTCCACTTCCAAATACCATCACGCTAGAGTTCAGGTTTCTACATGTGGATTTTGGAGAAACACAAAATTCGGTTTATTGCTGATCACATTGCCATCCATGGAAACTGGGAAATTAAGCTTGTTGTGGGGGAAGTCAATGAATACTATTTCAGACGTTTTGAGTTTGATGTACTAATGGGAAACACCAAGTAGAGATCTCCATCATGTGGTTGGAAATTTAGATTTGAGATAAATTAGATCAGAAATAAAAGCACTTGTCCTTTCTTGTTAACCGACCATGACCACTTAGTGGGCTCAGTAGAAGTCCTGCAAGCAATGTGAGTTAATAAGAGTCATTATGGAAGAACAAACTGATGCCAGAACCTGTGAAACTGACTACATTTTGGATTGGGAGGTAAAGGGAAACAGAAATAAAAGCTTGAGAAACTTAGGCAAGTTCAGTTAGGGGAAAATTGTATTTAAATGTCAACTTCTCCAGACAACATTTAGAATTTGGGCCTAGTTTGATCAAGGAGTTAAAGAAATATGGAAAATAGGATAAAATATAGGATTTTATGTGTTTTAAGACTTAGTATGGTGATGACTATGATAGGGAAATGAAAACAAGAGATGCTAGCAGGTGTTCTAAAAGTTGTTTTTTAAGAAATGTACCAATAAATAAAATTTTTATATTTTCCTACAGTTCCATATTTCTCCTGTACTATACAAATAATTTTCTTAGTATTAGTCAATAGCATTTGTCATTAATCTTTTTTTCTAAAAGAACAAAACAATAAGGTATTTTTAAGGTACATTTTATAATGCCAGGAGGCAAATGAGATATATGGAACAAAGGACACCCTTACGTAAGCTAATATATTTCATCTGTAAAATGGGGATAATAATCCTCGTCATCAGCAGATCTCAGATAATTGGTATGTGGGTTAATTAAAAAGAATTGTGTAGCACTGTACGACTGTTAAAGCCACAGTTATGCACAACATGATTAACATTTAGGGATTTTTTTTTGTGCTTCTGATTTTCACTGGTAAAACTGTCATTACTTTAAATAAGTCATAAATATCTATTTTTGCTCTCTGTTCAGTAAACAAATGTTCTCATCTTTCTTGCACTTATAAATTTGCTGTATTTCTACCTTCTGTGAGATGTTTGCATTTATCTTATTTTTGCCCACTTGTGCTCTGGCAAATAAGTGCCAGAGCACTTATTTGTTGGGTGTGTCCTCACTGTCAAATGTTTGTTTCTAGCCAGAACTATTTGTTTCAAAAGCTTTCATGAAACATGCATTTGTTTTTGAACCATCCCAAGAACTCAAATATTCCTGACTACATTTCCTTAGGTCACCTTAAATTCAGCACTTCTTTCTTATGAATTCTCCTGTTGGCCAGAATTTTTTCTGAGCCTTCAGTAGTTGCCTAGTAGGAATGCTTTTAAAAACATTTGTGGATAGTCCAAACATTTTCAATAACATTTGCTTGGAAAAATTTTACTGGCAGTCAGGACACATTATTTAAACATATTTCAAAATATTTATGCATCCCTGCAATACTTTGGCGGTGCCTGTATAGCAAGGCTGAATTGGTTTTCTAGTTAAAAGTCTTTGGGGTTTTTATTTGGTCATTCATAATGGTTGATTGATAGAATTTCTACACATAATTTGATTAACTTTGTAGTAAGTAATTCTAACAACCAGTGGTTTTTGAACTTTCTTCCTTCTGAGAGAAGTCAGTTTAATAAACAAACTTGATTAACTTTACCGTAATCTTGTCAGATGCTTGATTCTTAGTTGCTATTTAGCTCTTTTTTTTCATCTCCTTCCCAACAGTAATTCATATAATAGTAGATTTGTTGGGATCATTTTGGCATTAGGATACACCCAGTTTTAGTGAGACCAGTGGTTCTCTATATAGGACTTACATCATTTTTAAAAATTATGTTTCATCTTCCACAGATACATCTAAATGAAGAAAGGAAATTGATACATTTTCGTGTGTCTATGTGCAATAGCGAAAAGAAGAATTTGTTTTATTTTTTGTGTGTATGTTTTATTAGTCGGGTTCATTTTTGCATCTTTCCAAGTAAGAGGGAAATTTAAATCTGTAATTTTTTCTGGCTCTTGATTATAGATCATCTGATCTGCAGAAGAAAGGGCAGAGATAATACTTTAACTTTGGCTAGAAAGAAAGATAAGATCACATAAATTTAAGAAGCATTACTAAGTATATATTAAAAATCATATTAAAAATTTTAATTCATGAACGATTGATTTTACCCATTACCACATTACTCAGTCTGCTTTCTGCATGTCTTTTCTTGCATTCTCCCTTTTCCGTTTTAATTTTTCTTCATGTATTTGTGCTGTATTTTTTAAAAAGATTTATTTTTATTTATTTATGCATACAAGAACTGAGGTACAGGCCAGAGGTGTGTGTGGGAAGTGAGAGGATTCACCAGAGACAGAGTGGGGAACAGAATAGGCAGATTGACTGAAATAAACTGTTGAGGGGAGCAGATGGTGGGTCAGGAGAGGTCTACTGTGCCATGTGGTAGCTCCCTGGCTGGGATTGAACTCATGCAGCAGTGGCTGGTGCTAGCTTGGTAGCCTGGAGACTTTAACCCCTGTGCCACCAGGGAGGCCCCCTGCTGTATTTTTAAATACAACTTTCTAGCTCTATACCATGGTGATTGCATTTGTTTGTGTCATTTTCTGTGCCTAAGTATGAGTGCCTTTTCACTTGAGCCTAGTCCATTTTTATTTTGGGTGTCTCCATGTACTTTTGGTCTCTTTCTATGCCTTTATCAATGTATATCTCTGTCTGTCTTTGTGTCTACACTTCTGTGTAGATATACATGAATTTGTATTCTCGATTTTTATATCATTGTTGATGTATCCCTTTGCTTTTATGATTTTATTCTTCTCTCACTTTTTTACTCTCATTTAAAAAAATCAGTTCACTAAGTATTATGTCTTTCTTCTTTATGACTATAAAAATTGGAATTTTGGCGTGGCATTATAGTTATCGATTAGAAATTAAGATTTCCTGTTCCATTTCATTAGAAAAATGAATTAGAGATCACAGACAATTCATAAAAGAAATACAAGTGGGCTACTACATTTATAAAATAGATACAATAACACTACTATTTATGTACATGTAAATTAAAACGATGAGATATTTATTGATTATCAGATTGACAAATATATGCATTGTAGGAATATAGTTATAAACTATGTATTAAGTGAACATTTTAGGAAGACCACATGAAATAAATCTCTAAATATATATAATCTTTGATCCTGCAATTCTGCTTTAGGAATTTGACCCCCCCAAATAACCAGACAATTGTCAACTATTTATTTCAGAATACTTTTAGTGTATAAAATTGAAAGTAAATGCGGATTAACAGGGGATTGATTAAATGAACTATGATACACCAAACCCAAGAATATTTGATTTCTATCATTAAAGGAAAATTCTATGAAATATTGATATTGATATAATGATTACTTTTCAAGAAAGTATAAAAAATGTGCAGATTGTGCATGTCATTTATTCAAACAATACATATATCTTGTGCACTTTCTATGTGAGATAATGAGAGAAACTCTACCATCTCTTTATTGTGGATTTAACAAGTATGTATTATGAAAAATAATAAAACTGCATCAATTTTGAGAAAAATTTTCTTTTCTTTAATTTTAAAAATAATGACATTTTAAAATATGAAATTAAGTTGTGCTCTTTTGTGGTTTTTCTTCTCTTTTTAAGAATCTCCCTTTCCAACACTATAGATCATTCTATTAAAAAAAATGGTTCCCATTCTGGCCAAGGCAATATTCTCAGGTACTCTGGAAATGTTATGCCTTGGTACATATTGCCTTAAAGAGTTGTCAAGAAGAAACATTTATTTAAATCTTTTGGGAAAACAGAAAAAAAATAAGCCATGTAGTTGTCAAAATGTCATTCCAATGTGAAGTTAGAAGAGTCTGAGCAGGGCCTCCCTGGTGGCGCAGCGGTTGAGTGCTGGGTTGCGAAGCTGCCCGCAGCCTCAGCGGCACCGGTTCAATCCCCGGCTGCTCCCCGGCCACCGGAGGAGGGTCCCACATGGTGCGCAGACCTCTCCTGCCGCCCGCTGCTCCCCTCAGCAGTGTACTTCGGTCCTTCTGCCTGCTCTGTTCTCCGCTCTGGCTCTGGTGAATTCTCTCACCCTCCCTTGCTTCTGACTGTACCCAGTGCATGTATAAACAAAACAAACAAACAAATAAATAAATAAACATGCCTCTATAAAAAAAAAAAAAAAAGAAGAGTCTGAGCAAATATAATGTGAAACAATAAAGATGAACGTTTTGCTCAATCGTTGAGACTTGATGCTAATGTCAATGGAAAACCAAACTTGGCAATTTAATGCTTAGTACAGGGATTCTCAAAATCTAGTGTGCATTAAGATTCACCCAAGTGGCCTTCCTGGTGATGCAAGGGTTAAGCACAGCGTTGTGAAGCTATCAGCGACCACTGCAGCACTAGTTCCATCCAAGGCCAGGGAGGTGACCAACATGGTGCAGCAGACCTCTCCTGACTCGCCTGCTGCTTCCCTCAGCACTGTATTTCAGTCTATTTGCCTGTTCTGTGCCCCACTCTGCCTCTGGTGAATCCTTTCACCCTCCACTCCCACACCTCTGCCTGTACCCAAGTTCTTATAGGCATAAATTAATAAATCTTAAAAAAAAAGATTCACCTAAGGAAAACTATTTTTAAATGTAGATTTCTAGACCCCACCCCAAAAGATTCTGATTTGGTAGGTGTGGAATGGCTCATAGAAACTGTACTTTAATAAGCTTCTCAGGTGATTTTAGTGTAAGGGGCTTAAGGGCCACATTTCAAGAAACAATTTTATTTATTTATTTATTTATTTTTAAATATTTATTTATACAAGAACTGGGATACAGGCCAGATGCGCAGGAGGGTGAGAGGATTCACCAGAGACAGAGCAGGGAGCAGAATAGGCAGAATGATGAAACACACTGCTGAGGGGAGCAGCAGGCAAGACAGGAGAGGTCTGCTGTGCCATGTGGGACCCTCACTGGCTAGCTGGGATTGAACCAGCACTGCAGAGGCTGTGGACAGCTTCACAGCGTGGTGCTCAACCCCCTGCGCCACCAGGGGAGGCCCTCAAGAAACAATTTTAATGATTACATTTCAATAGCTAATTTACTTTAGAAATTGACGTTTTCCTTAAAACATATCTGCTAGATACATTTCTAGAATTCTTTAGATAGAGATTATGGATGTTATTTAGGGGATTGTAGTGTGTAGGCAGGTTACATTTCATTTCAAGCCCTATTGGCTTTCAGGACTACAATTCTTAGCCAAACCTTTAGTGAGCTGTCAATGTTTACTTCCATCAAATAAAAACTGTCATGCCTTTCATCAAACAGTGGTGTTAATAGTTATAGATTTCAGGCTTCCCTGGTGGCTCAGGTGGTTGAGTGCAGCGCTGTGAAGCTGTCCGCAGCCTCTACAGCACAGGTTCGAGCCCAGCCAGTTGGGGAGATACCCACATGGTGCGGCAGACCTCTCCTGTCATGCCTGCCGCTCCCCTCAGCAGTGTATTTCATTAGTCTGCCTGTTCTGTTCCCTGCTTTGTCTCTGGTGAATCCTCTCACCCTTCTGCGCATCTGGCCTATACCCTGGTTCTTGTATAAATAAAATAAAATAAATCTTAAAAAAAAAAGTTATAGGTTTCCTCTTATCCTTACAATTTTGTAATAATTGGTGGATAGTGTGAGTGCTCAAAAACATCATTATAAAAGTATGCCAAAGAAAGTCATAGAAACATAGAGAACTACAAATGTGGAATTTTGATCAATAAAAGCAGTTATGTAGTATAAATAAAAGATGACTTTCAAGCACTTGATACTGTCAGAATATCAAATCTATGAGTTTTAAAAGACTGAATGATATGGAATAAGTGTATTAGTCACCGGAGTAGAAGTTTACCTCAAAAGTAACCCTTAACTTTCTGGAAAGAGAATCATGATCTGAACAACCAAAAGAATATCTTCTACAATGTATTATAACCCACCTGCATAAACCCAAGGTGAATACGAACTTGCAATTTATCTATTTTGTGATAATTTAAATGTTAAGCTATTGTAATACTTGTAATTCTATTTTAAATAATGCTTATATGGGTAGCATTCTAAAGAGCCCTCTACAATACATTTGATAAATGAAAACATCTACCCAGTTCAGACATTCAGAAAGTTTTGTGACTGGAAAATCATCTAATTTAGTGTTTTTCAAGTTTTAACTTGTGTGTGAATCGCTTGGGGGATCTTGTCAAAATAAAATTTTTTAATGGTCTAGGGAGTATGGCCTGAAATTCTACATTCCAAACAAGATGTTGCTTCAATCCTTTGAGTAGCAAGAATTTATCAACCCTTTTAGTGAGGGAACTGAATGTGGGAAGGGTGTGGCTTTGAAAGACATTGTTATGACTCTGGTGAACTTGAAGTCATTGATGCTCAATGGTATTAATGACAGTTCCTAAAGCTTTTAGATCCAAGGTCCCTGGTGAGATCATGGTTACTGATCTGAGACTTTCAACAATTTTTTTTTTCGTTCTATGAGTGAGCCAAAAGGTTCTTTCATAAATTTCTTTGTTTGCTTAAGCTATTGAAGGATAGTTTCTGCCAAAGAATATAACCAATACAGGCTCTGTTTGGAGCATGCATTGCAAAGAAATATACTGGATTTATATTATGAAGAAATAAACTCTTCTCCTAGAACATACTGATAAATGTATTTCCTTTAAAGTTTACTCAAGTCTGCTGGTTACTCCCAACTGTCTCTCTCCGGTACAACCTCTCCCTTCATTTTCCAGGCTTTATTCAATTTCCCATTTGCTATTTCCACTTGAATGTCTAATAGGCAACTCAGACTTATCAAATTCAAAATCCAAAGTTGAAGCTCCCAAACTTGCTGTTTCTATAGCAAATGGCTACATTCTGTCAGGTCTGCTATAAAAATCTAGCAGAAATCAATCACTTTCCATCTCAACTGCCTCATTTTAGTCTAAATCACCATCATCTTTATCTTAAACAATTGCAGGAGCTTCCTGTTTCTTTTTGTTTCTGCTCTAGCTTTTCCCTGTGGCAACCAGAGTGATTCTTTTAAAAATGCAAACCAGGTCATATTACTTAAATGCTTTAAACTGAAGTACCTCCATATGCCACTGAGAATAAAATCCAAACTGACTATCATGATCTATGAGGTCCTACATGGTCTGATCCTTGACTAAATCTCTCTTACATCATTTTATTTCCCCTTCCTCCTTTCACACAGTTTCAGCCATATTGCTCTCCCTGATAACTCGAAGGACAGGGATTTTGTCTTATTCACTATTGAATTTGCAGTATCTAGTACAATGCCTGGCACAGAGTAGATGTCAATAAATGAAAAAAGAAGGAAAGCTGTAATCAAGTAGTCACATTAAATAAGACAGAACTAATCTCTAAACTCTGGTAGGAAGTAAGTAGTTGGTTTTAGAAGTGAAATAGGATTTCACTTAGTCTGCTAATTCCTTATATTACTAACCACTAATACCACTAACCATCAATCATCTATACATAAAATTATCTTCAATTTTGGAATTCCAGGCCCTTCCCAATAAACTTAGAGTAATGCTAACAGTAAGAAATGTTGACTGTAACCTGAGTCTCTCATATTTTTCCAATCAGATGAAGTCTTCAAGTTGGTAGTCTTCAAGTGACCCTAGCAGGAAGTAGTGGAGAGATGCTAAGGCAAGCAGCCAAATAGATGATTATACTGTTGTTATGGATTGAATGCTTGTCTTTCTCCAAATTCATATGTTGATTTTCCAACCCTGAATGTAATAGTATTATGAGGTAAAGTCTTTGGGATGTAATTTAGTCATGAGAGTGGAGTCTATAAGTACTTATAAGACAAGAGAGCTTTCTCTCTCTCTCTCTCTTTCTCTCTCTCTCTCTCTCTCATGCAACACCCCTTTTCCACAGAAAGAGACATTCTCTAATTTCTGCAATGAATTAGTGCCTATGAGTACTGTTCTATGGGCATCTAAGTATCTCCTAGTTCTTTGACCTCCCTTGCTCAGGGATAAATAGTCTTGCTCTCCCAGTCTTGTCCAGATGCAGGCACCAACAACATTTTTCCTGGGCTCAATTCTGCTTATGAGAACCAGAGGAAACCAGATTTTAATTGCCCAAGTTTACAGGCAGGTAGGGTACAGAAATTGCTGGTTGCCTCCAGTCTGAGTTTTTCGTGTCCTGAGCAAAAGCCCTTTGCCACCTGCTTTTGCAGTGAGGAACAATCTGTCCAGTAATGTTCAACATATGTAACTGGTCTGGCTGCCAGGGTTTCTGCTTCCTTTCTCATGTGCAATCCAGCTTCCTGCTGGGACTATAGCCTTGGCTTAACCTCCACACCATTTACCTGGTGCTTGGATCTCGTTGCCTTTTTTTGGTTAATCTGTTCTCCCTGGGGACTGAACCTGATTTCTGGATCTCTTTGAAACTGGACTCACCTAATTACAACTAAATTACTTACTCGATGATGAGAATAGCTACAATCCAGAGATTCTTAATATTGTGGCCTGTCTTCTTAGATAGAGTCCTTGAATATCAGCATATGCCTCTTTAATACTAGCCCTATTGCCAAGATAATTTCCTTAGGCTCAATTCTGCTGTTCCGGTTAATTCTTTCATTCTGCAATTGACAGCATAGTATGCCTAATACAAAGTCTACATGGATTGGGACACATTCCTAAGACTGAGAAAATGAGATAATGAAGATATTTGTGAATCCCAGATACTGCTGGGGTTGTATCTGACATGCAATTCTGTGTTCTGGGGAAAGAGGTAGAACATTGTGGAAGTAAAATTTCCATGTGATTCTGCAAATATTTCCAAAGCCCAGGGTTTTTTTTTTTTTTTAAAGATTTATTTATTATGCGTACAAGAACTTGGGTGCAGGCCAGTTCTGGGGGGTGAGAGGATTCACCAGAGACAGAATAGGGAACAGAACAGGCAGATCCACTGAAGTACACTGCTGAGGTGAGCAGCGGGCGAGCCAGGAGAGCTTTGCTGCACCATATGGGTTGCTCCATGGCCAGCCAAGGATCGAACTCGTGCTGCAGAGGCTGTGGGCAGTTTCACGGGCTGCGTCTTAACCCTTGAGCCACCAGAGAAGTCCCCAAAGCCCAGGGTTTTACCAGTTGGTTTACTACAAGTAAGGCAGTTATAATAGAGTTAGAATCTCAATGTGTAGAATAAAATGCTAATTACTGGAAATTCTAGAAATACCCTAGTTGGAATGAAACCATTTCTTTCTCCCTCAGAGTTTGATTCCACTATATTCAAAATATTGAATCTAGTAAATTAGTAGTGTTCCTTACTAGGACTTTTCTCACTTAAAGCTGATAAAATGGGAATCCTATTCCACTGAGCTAAGCCTCACTCATTCCCAACATTAACATAAATGAAGTGATAAAGAGAGAGAGCAAGAAGGACATTTGTCTTAGAAAGGAAAGACTGCTAATTAAGTTGCTATGTAGACATTCCAGAGTGCTTATGAGACCTGCATGAATTAGGATATCAGCAAAAGGTAAAATTAATAGATCAAATGAAAGTAATTTTGTTGATATGACAATATAGTACTTATTAGAGGATTCTTGGTCAAAAGGCATGCGATTTTCCAATTTTGATAGAACTGTTAAAATGTTCTCCATAAAGGAAAATGATCTTTTTGTGCTAGATTTCAAGAGATTGCTGTAATCAGGGAGATTCAATCACTCTTAGTCAAAGAACTGAGAGCATTTTGGAAGGATATGTATACTCTCTGGCATAATGACATATGGAGATGAGGAAAGGGAATCAGATAAAAGTATAGAGGAGATTTTTTTCCAAAATAGTGCTTAAGGATTTGATCACTTTGTTTTAAGTCAGAAAAGGTGGAAACATGCAACCTGATTACTAACAAGAAGAATCTTGTTAGTATCATATTTATTTATTTATTTATTTATTTTATTTTACTTGAATCTTTTTTTTTTTTAAGATTTATTTATTTATTTATATAAGCACTGGGTATAGTCAGAAGCGCGGGAGGATGAGAGAATTCACCAGAGCCAGAGCGGGGAGCAGAGCAGGCAGAAGGACCAAAGTACACTGCTGAGGGGAGCAGCGGGCGGCAGTAGAGGTCTGCGCGCCATGTGGGACCCTCCTCCTGTGGCTGGGGAGCAGCCGGGGATCGAACCGTCGCCAGAGAGGCTGCGGGCAGCTTCGCAACCCAGCGCTCAACCGCTGCGCCACCGGGGAGGCCCAGTATCATATTTACATATGTCATATCCATTTTATGAGATTTAAATCAAAAGATACCATATATTGTGACTAGGTTTTTCTCCCTTTATTATCAGAAAAAAATCAGTGAGCTGAAGCTCAGAAAGAATAATACTCCATTAAGTAACATGACCCAGGTGTTCACAAAGTATTTTAACAAATATTGTTGACTCATTCATTTATTTATTCACTCAACAGCATGGATAGAGAACTTACTAGCAATTGTATAAAGCACTTAGCACATATACTGAGGGAAAAAAATAGTCATGGTTCCTGGAAGTTTACTGATCATATTTTAATAGTATATTTAACACACAATTAGGGTTAATACTTATAATTATTAACATTGTGAATAGTGCAAAAGGTCAAGACTAGGGTCTATTAGAAAAGCAATGTGATGGGGCCTCTCCCCTGGTGGCGCAGTGGTTGAGGCTGGGCTGCGAAGCTGCCCGCAGCCTCTGCAGCTCCGGTTTGTTTGGTCCCAGGCCGCCAGCGAGGGTCCCACAAAAAAAAAAAAAAAAAAAAGAAAGAAAGAAAAGCATTGTGATGTCCTTAATTTTGATTTTGTGGGAGAGGAGGTCAAAGAAACTTTGACTCTTCCTTCAAGGAAGACACATTTAAGCTAAGACCTAAAAGAAGACCTACACAAGCTAGAAAGTGGAAGCAAGAGGAATTTAGGCAGAAAGATTAGCATAAATGGAAGCTCTCAGACTGGGTAAAAGAGTTCAATGTGATCTAGGTCCTGAAGAGTCAGCTTGTCAGGAGAGAGTGAGACTGAAGATTTCAAATATGGCTGGAGCAGGAGGCAGGGACCTGATCTTTGGGTAACCTTGTAGCTGTAATAAACAGATTATATTTTAGGCACAACTGAAAGCCAATAAAAGAAAGATTAATTTGTGGATGAGGAATCATGCAGACATTATCCCCTTACTCAGGTCGTGCTCCCCCCACCAAAAAAAAGGGCAGATTAATTTGGAATATGAAATGTTTGTTAAATTGTGAACTAAAGACTAGACCAATGCTCTCTAGAGTATATCCTGCATTTCCTTAGTTCCTTCTAGGGAACCCATTATTTTTGACATTATGAATACATATTAGGTATATAAATGTAAATATACATGTATATATGTACGTAAGACATACAACACAGGCTCAACTGGCCATATATGTG